>NC_072438.2:23156666-23458333 GCF_028878055.3 Symphalangus syndactylus | reverse complement strand
GAGGACAGAAGGTGCAAAACTTTCATGCCCTCTCTGTGCCACCCTCCCAGCACATTAATGTGTTTGGAAGCCCCTTGAGCCAGATCATTTCAAAGTTTTTATATGAGGTTTCATTGATCAGACATGATTCATTAATCATTAATCACTAGTCACTTATTTGAACTCAGTCTCCAGTTCTTCTCCGCTTGTCAGAGATAGTGAGATGAGCTAAAAGTTTCAATCCTATAAACACCTAGTTGGTTTTTCTGGTAACCAGCCTCCATCCTGAAGGTACCTAGGGTCCCTATCTCCCAACCCCTATGAGTCACCTCATTAACATTAACTCAGGTGTAATTGAAAGGGATATATTATGAAGTATAAAAGACACCTCCTATCAGGAAATTCCGAGGGTTTTAGGAGCTTTCTTCCAGGAACCAAGGACAAAGAATAAATATATTTTTTATTATACCACAGAAGAGTAATAAGATAAACATATATACCCAGCATCCAAATTAAGAAACATAACATAAAGTTATCTTTTAAGCCTCTTGTGTTCCTTTGTGAATATATTTCCCCTCCTTCCCAGAGGAAACCATCATCTTGAATTTTGTGTTATCTATTACCTTGCTTGTCTTCAGAGTTTATTATAGTTTTAAGGCTACCTAGCGGTATATCTGAAATAAGCCTCTTTTTGACCTTAATATAAATGGAGTTGTATTGCATGTATGCTTTCAGTGGTTTATTTTCTTAATAAATATAGAAAATATCATTTGTTAGATAATTGTATTGGGTCATTCGTGATTACTTTTTTTGTCTTTTTGTTTTCTTAAGATTTTGTTCTTGGCTTTGAGAATTTCATTTCTTTAACATGGACTGGTGATATATTAGGTAACATGTACTTAACAGAACTGAAAATCATAGTTTAAAATTATTTATTCTGAAAGTGTTCAAATATACACAAAAGTAAAGAATCGCATAATGAACCCAACAACCCAACTCCTGGTTTCAGCCATTATCAAGTCCTCCCCCTCCCCCGCCCCGTAATACTCATTCACATATACACACATTCTACCGTTCTCTCAGCCAGAATTATTGTGAAGGAAATGTATGACCCTGTCACATTTTTATCTAATATCTAATATTGAGTGTTAGGATTTTTATAATTATTGCCAAAAAATGTTTTTTACACTTGTTTCTTTGAATTAGAAGCTAAACTATGTCCACATATTTCATTTTATTGATATATCCTTGTCTCTCTTAATATATAACAGAGTCCCCCTTTTTTTGTTGTTGACATTTATTTGTTGTAGAGATTAGGTCATTTGTCTGATTGAATTTCCCATAACCAGGATTTGGCTGTTTCCATCCTCATACAATCTTTCAACCTATTCTATCATGTTTATTTTCTGTAAACTAATAGTAAAATTTAGATGCTTGATTAGGTTCAGGTTTGACTACTTGGGCGTGAGGGCAAAAATGCTTCTTATGCGGTAGTTTATAAACATCCTATTGCATCATATCAGGAGGGAAAGGCTTCAATAATATTTTTGAAACAGTGTCCTAATATATATGGATTAGGGATTATAGAGCAATAATATATAATTTCCATAAGCTGTGTTGCTCTATAGTCATATCTCCTCTAACCTCCTTTCTGGTTTTAGATGGAGAAGCTAAGGTCCAGAAAGTTAAGTATTTGCCAAAGGTCAGGCAGCTAATTTAATAGTAAAAGTAGAGCTCTTTTTCACCTCTCACTCCTTTAAAAATTTTATCTCATAAATCTTTGATATCTGTGGATCAGAAAGAATTCTGTTTGAGGTAGTTGGAATAGCATTTCCACCTATTCAACTAGAACGGGAGTTTTATCCGGGCAAGGTGGCTCACGCCTGTAATCCCAGCACTTTGGGAGGCCGAGGCAGGCGGATCATCTGAAGTCAGGAGTTCGAGACCAGCTTGGTTAACATGGTGAAACCCCATTTCTACTAAAAATACAAAAAATTAATGGGGTGTGGTGGCAGGCACCAGTAATACCAGCTACTTGGGAGGCTGAGTCAGGAGAATTGCTTGAACCTGGGAGGCAGAGGTTGCAGTGAGCTGAGATGGCGCCATTGCACTGCAACTTGGGCAGCAAGAGCAAAACTCTGCTTCAAAAAAAAAAAAAATAGGAGTTTTGTGACTGAGAAGTTAAGACATAGTGAAGGTTCAACTCCTTGAGTGGTTCTGTTTTTGCACTGCCTGTGTGGTAGCTAAGACTTCAGTTTGAAAGCAATAGTTAGAGGGGTTAGATAGAATCTAAGCCTGAAGCCTGGTAAATCCAGGATAGGAACAATGCAAGAAAGTCTTTATAGGCTATAATAGTAGTTGGTCATTTAGTCCTAAATAATTTTTATTTGTGGTACTTATTCACCTCATTTTTATATACTAGTATTTTGCTTCCCATATTAATTTCTACTTGTCTTATAAATGTTAAGTATAAATTAATCTTAATTTGAAGAAAATGAATTATGGAACAAAATATAGAAAGTGAAAACTAGAGGGAGGTAGCTTTCCTCTATAAATTATGTGACTTAACATAAAAAATCAATGATGTGGAGAAGTCTTCTACAAGCCTGGTTACACATCACAGAAATACCTTACAGTTGCTTCATCTGTTTGATGCATAAAGTGTTTTGTAGTGGCAGGCCCACTGCTTTTTTTTTCATGATTCCTAGTGAACTGATGGGAATTTGTGCAAACAATGATTGTAAGTATATGACAAATTAATTTATCATTAAAAGCCATAACTGACCAGGCGCAGTGGCTCATGCCTGTAATCCCAGCACTTTGGGAGGCTGAGGCAGATGGATCACAAGGTTAGGAGATCGAGACCATCCTGGCTAACACGGTGAAACCCTGTCTCTACTAAAAATACAAAAAATTAGCCGGGCGTGGTGGCATGCACCTGTAGTCCCAACTACTAGGGAGGCTGAGGCAGGAAAATAGTGTGAACGTGAGAGGCGGAGCTTGCAGTAAGCCAAGATTGCACCACTGCACTCTAGCCTGGGCGACAGAGCGAGACTCTGTCTCAAAAAAAAAAAAATAAAAAAACCCATAACGTTGATAATCTTCTAAGATGATAGAAATGAGTTGATAAGGAGAAAAGAAGGTTTTATGATTAAAATGAAAGTTTCATGAGTAATAACTTTATTTTGTAAGAAAAAAGTTATGATTACATATAATTTCACTAATATATAAGTGTAAAATGGAGAAATAATCCCAAATAAATACAATATAATAAAAATTGGGGGACATTTTATTTAATGTGATGAGTTTATTTCAGTTTGGGATCTCAAGTGCAGTTCTCACATACCTGGTACAGTGTTAACTCTGTTTCTTTGTTTTTATGGGTTAAGAATTAAAAGTACCAACAGCAGTACTACATTCATTCTACTTAACAACGAACAATCCTATTTCCTCCAAAAGAATGATACATCATTATGACATAGGGCTAGAGAGTTAAAAAAAAAAAAAAAAAGAACGATGCATTTGATGTTTCATAATCATTCTTTAGTATTTACAAAGAAGTAAGCTACAATATTTCCTATTCTTCAGACACCAAGTATAACTCAGTTTTTGATTCAGAGTGTTGGAAAACAAATCTATCCAGTATTTTTCTTGAATGCATCAATTTTTGTTCTGGCATGTAATGGTTAAAAGTTTGATATAGGCCAGAAACAATGAAAAATGGACAAAATATATAAAACAATGTTTTCCAAGATATTGGATATCAGGCAATGAAGGACAGTGAACCTTGATCAATAGGAAACAAAGTGAGTCCTATGATTGCCTCAGTTTATTGCCTTGGGAGAATTTCTAAGCCATAGTACAGGGAGAGGTGAACATATGCAGCCTAGTGGAATCCCTCTGTTGATAGAGCCTGGAGCCTGGTGAAACCAATGCAGCCAGAGTTTGCTAGAAGGGAGAGAGCTGCATAGAGAGAGAATTCTAGTGATCTGGAATGAATCTCTCCTGATTCTTCAGGTAAATATTGATCACTGCATGCATGTGAGGAAATGACCTGAGGCCAAGGAAAGAATCATCCAAAAATATTACAGTGCAGTCTTGGATCACATAAAGACATTTTGTTCAATGATGGACTGCATAAGATTATAATGGAGCTGGAAAATTCCTACAACCTAGTGATGTCATAGATCTCAGTGATGATGTCTTATGTGTCTGTGGTGATGCTGGTCTACTGTCTTGCTGATACATTTATCCTTATTTTATCTTTTTTTTTTTTTGAGATGAGGTCTCATTATGTTGCCCAGGGTGGAGTACAGTAGTGCAATCTTGGCTCACTGCAGCCTCAACCTTCTGGGCTCTGGTGATCCTCCCACCTCAGCCTCCCAAGTAGCTGGGACTACAGGCACACGCCACCATGCCCGGCTAATTTTTTGTATTTTTTGTAGAGATAGGATTTTGCCATGTTGTCCAGGCTGGTTTCAAACTTGTGGACTCAAGCAATCCGGCTACCTCGGCCTCCCAAATTGCTGGGATTACAGGTGTGAGCCATTGCACCTGCCCTATTGTTATTTTAGAGTAAACTTTTTCTACTTATATGTATTTTCAAAAGTTAACTGTAAAACAACTTCAGGCAGATCCTTCAAAGTATTACAGATGAAGGCATTGTTATCATAGATGACAGCTTTGTGCATGTTATTGCCCTTGAAGACCTTCCAGAGGGACAAAATCTGGAAGTGGAAGACAGTGATATTGTTGATTGTGACCCTGCGTAAGTCTAGGCTAATGTGTATATATTTGTGTCTCGTAAAAATAAATTTTTTTAATAAAGTTTATAAAATAAGGATATAAAAAATATTTTTGTACAGCTGTACAACATGTATTTTAAGCTAAATGTTATTACAAGAGAGTCAAAAAGTTAATTTAAAAAAATTTTAAAGTTTATAAAATAAAAAGTTACTATTGAAGAAGAACATTTTAAAAATAAATTTAATGTATTTAAGCCTAAGTGTGCAGTGTTTATAAAGTCTACAGTAGTGTTATAATAATGTCCTAGGCCTTCACATTCACTCACCACTCACTGACTTACCTAGAACAACTTCTAGTCCTGCAAGCTCCATTCATGGTAAGTGTGCTTTACAGGTATACCATTTTATCTTTCATACTGTATTTTTACTATACCTTTTCTATGTTTAGATACAAAAATACCATTGTGCAACAAATTCAGGACAGTAACTGAATGCCGTACAGGTTTGTAGCCTAGAAACTATAGGCAGTGCCATATAGCCCAGGTCTGTAGTAGGCTGTGCTGTCTAGGTTTGTGTAAGTACTCTATGATGGTCACATAATGATGAAATTACCTAAAGGTGCATTCCTCAGAACATATCTCTGTCATTAAGCAATACATGACTGTAATTGTGTCATGCTCAGAGATGGCTGGGAATATTGGCTGTTTCCACAAGACAGACTGGAAAGCCTCATTCACGGAGCACTGGGTAGAGTACATAGAATGGGCCTTGCCTCAGCTGTGGGAAACAATTAGCCCTAGACTGAACACTGTCCTTGTCTTGCCTAACAAGTGTTTAAAGCAAGGCCTGAAAGCATCAAACTGTTTCTAAGTAGCTTAACTGAATTCTAGAACAAAGCTCAAGAAGATTTATAGGGATACAAAAACATCTAGCACCTAGAAAGGTAAAATCCACAATGTCATCTCCAAACTAGCAAGGATGCAGAAAAGCAGGAAAATAGGACCCATAATGAGATAAAAAGTGACATATTAGAATTCAGACAGTATTTCATATGTTCAAAAAGTTAAGTAGGGACATGGAAGATAGATGTCAATCCAACTTCTAGAGATGAAAACTGCAATGTGTGAAATGTAAAACACTGTGTGGGATTAATGGCAGATTGGACATTGTGGAAGAAAAGATTCATGAGTTTGAAGAAGACATAGCAATAGAAACAAATTAAAGTCACACCAAAAAGATAGTCTATCAGTGAGCTGTGCACAAGTTTAAGCACCCTAGTGTGTAATGGGAGTAGGGGAAGGGAGCATACAAAGTATTTGAAGAAATGATAGCTTAAAAGTTTGATGGAAACCATAAACCCACAGATTCAGAAGATATGAACTCCAAGCACAAGAAGCATAAAAAAACCACACCACCCAGGCGTGGTGGCTCATGCCTGTAATTCCAACACTTTGAGAGGGTGAGGCAGGAGGATTGCTTTGAGGCCAGGTGTTTGAGACCAGCCTGGGCAACGTGGAGAGACCTTGTCTCTTAAACCCAAACCAGAGTACACCATAATCAAATTGTTTAATACCAGTGATAAAGATAAAATCTTAAATGGACTAGGAGCAAAAAGGTACTGTTTTCAAGTGACTTGGAAATAGTTACAAAGGTAAGAAGTTAGATTTCTTATAGGCAACAATTTGAGAAGCCAGTAGAGCAACATATTTCAAGTACCAAACAGAGAAAAACTCTGTCAACCTAAAATTATGTGCCCAGGCCAGGTGCGGTGACTCACGCCTGTAATCCCAGCACTTTGGAAGGCTGAAGCTGGCAAATCACTTGAGGTCAGGAGTTCGTGACCAGCCTGGCCAACATGGAGAAACCCCATCTCTACTAAAAATACAAAAATTAGCTGGGTGTGGTGGCGGGCACCTGTAATCCCAGCTAGTCAGGAGGCTGAGGCAGGAGAATCACTTGAACCCAGGAGGTGGAGGTTATAGTGAGCTGAGATCATGCCACTGCACTCCAGCCTGGGCAACAGAGTGAGACTCAGTCTCAAAAAAAAAAAGTCTATGCCCAGAGAAAATGTCTTTGAAATACAAAAGCAGCATACTTTTTCAGACCACAGCTGAAAGGATTCATCAGTAGATCTGTTGTACCAGAAATGTTAAAGGAAGTTAAGTCAGGCAGGTAGAAATACACTAGGGACCAGAAACCCATGGTCTTCAAGCTGCTATTTTACTGCCTGCAGGCTAAGAATTTTTTTTCCCCTTTTTTCAAGGGTTATAAAAGAAAACCAAAAATAACTCCTGACATTGCTCAGTGTTTCTTTTGTGGGGGGAGGGGGCAAGGGGCAGGGGACATAAAACTGCCTTCAGTTGAGAACCACTGGCTCTATATGCATCCCAGTTAAAAGCTAAAGGTTGCTGAATTAGATAAAACAAGATCCAATTTTATGCCTCTTATAAGGCACACACTTTAAACGTAAAGACCCAAATAGGTTAAAAGGATGAAAAAAGATATGATGGTAACACCAATTAAAGCTGGAATCTCTGTATTATTAGACAAAGCAGATTCTAGAGCAAAGAATACTGCCAAGGATGAAGAATGCAAAATGGAGCAACCACTGGAAAATACTTTGACTCCTGTAAAGTTAAATATGTATCTATCATACGTATGATCTAGCCATTCTACTCCTAGGTATTTACCCAAGAGAAAATGAAATATTTGTTCATGCAAAAACAAATGTCCATTGTAGCTCTATTTGTAATGACCAAAATTTAGAAACAATCAAAGTGCCTATCAAGTGAATAAACTAGAATACAATGGAACACATATGAGAATACTACTCAGCAATGAAAAGGAATCAACTGTTAATACGCACATGCAATTCAAGGTACACCTCCATAAAGCTTGTTATAAGCTTGAGTCAGGAAGTGAGATATAACAATACAGTAGCTCTAATTTTATTTCTTTCAAAATTTCTATAATAATGTCCTTTTCCATATGTTGCAAAATTTCAGGAGCATGTAGTACCTAGGGTGATTTCCGCCCCTTTAACAATAACGTCTTTTGGAACCCTTGGATAAGTTGGAATGTTGAAATCCCTGTAATTATAAATATAGTTCATAAAAAATGCTGAAAATATCAGTAAAATGTGTGATATTATTACTTAGATAATGTCTTTGGAAATGTTTGCCAAATAGTAATTGCTTTTCAATAAGAGAAAAAGTACTGACCAAGTAATATTGAGTATTTAATAAAAATAACTTTTCATAGTGTGAAATCAGCAGACTATCTTTGGATGCCAGAGTTTTGTTACATTTTCTGTGGGTTGATGATCATTGAAGCCAAGTATTGGGTAAAAAGGGAGTATTTATTATCATTCTTTCTACTTTTATGTTTGTTTGAAATTTTTTATCATAAAGCATTCTTTTTTTGAGACAAGGTCTCTGTTGCCAAGGCTGGAATGCAGTAGCACAATATTTAAAAAAATTTATATTATCTAGCAATAGATATTCTATTCCTGAAAATACATTTCTGTTTGATATATAATGGCATTGTGTTTTAACAAAACACTACATATATGATGGTGGTCCCATGAAGTAATACTGTATTTTTACTGTACCTTTCCTAGTTTTGGATACATTTAGATACAGAAATACTTCACCATTGTGTTACAATTGCCTACAGTAAAGTAATATGCTGTACTGGTTTGTAGCCTAGGAGCAAGAGGCTATATATATAGCCAAAGTATGTAGTTTGTATCTGGGTTTGTGTAAGTATGCTCAGATATTTGGGCAGTGACAATCGCCTAGTGACAGATTTCTCAAAATGTATCCCTGTTGTTAAGTAACAAATACTCAACTATATATCTAATTCACTTGTGTCTCAGGTTATATTTAAACAACATGGTGTATCCTGTACTAACCGATCTTCCTACATTTCTCTACAAGTGTTATGCAGCTTATTTTCAACAAGGTGGATTATGAAGTCTGTACAGACTTATAGTATTGCTTCCAAATGTTCTGCAGTGGAAAAAATAAATGAGCTACTGTGTTGTCACTCTGTATAGTTTTTAATTAATTAGCTGAGATTTAAAGTTGTACATACCATATCCAGACATGTTAGAAGAAAATATGTGAGTTGTTTTCTGTCTCACAATATGCTTTAATGATGATAATAAGGCTTTATCACTAACAATAGTGCAATAACTAAGAAATTAGTCTGGGAACTTGAATGTATTTTTTTCCTTTGTCAGTAAGTTCAGCATCTTGTATCCAAATAGCTTTTTTAATTTTGAAGATTTTAAGCCTTTATTTCAAGAATACCATTGACACATTTGATAAATGCACATATTAAATTATCTTCATTATAATCTTTTATACTTTCTTTTTTCTTTTTAGAATGTGACTTGTACGATGTTGGCTGTTGGTTTGAAATAAAGAACAATACAAAAACCAACTACAAAAAAAATAAAAGAATGTGATTTGAATAAAGTCACAATTTGCTGTTTAAAAACTCAACACCTTTCTCTGTTTTGTCACTTATTTTACATCCCAGCTCCAGCAGTTGAACTTGAGCAGTTTTTACTTCATCATTCTTGATTATTTTTATTTTTGAAAATGTGGTTCAAGTGTAATTTGTAGTTTGATTAAAATGTTACAAGTTAAATTTGAAAATACCATACTAGATGTGTTTTGACAAATGAACTGACCATTTACAACTGATACTTTTTTTGTCTTTATACTTCTGTCAGTAGCAGATGAAATCCTTCACACATTAAGTCACAAATAATTGAATTTTATTAACCAAAATTTTAATTGTTACAATCATTGGCTTTTCGATTAAGTTGATAGTCAAATTGACCATCTGTTTTTTTTTTTTTTTTAGAGATGGAGTTCTGCTCTTGTTGCCCAGGCTGGAGTGCAATGGCGCAATCTTGGCTCACCGCAACCTCCACCTCCTGAGTTCAAGCGATTCTCCTCCTACAACCTCCTGAGTAGCTGGGATTACAGGCACCTGCCACCACGCCTGGCTAATTTTGTATTTTTAGTAGAGACGGGGTTTCTCCATGTTGGTCAGGCTAGTCTCGAACTCCTGACCTCAGGTGATCCGCCCTCATTGGCATCCCAAAGTGCTGGGATTACAGGTGTGATAAATTGACCATTTTATACCAGGAAGTCAAATGAGAAGACATCAGTAAAAATATTCTGGCCAACTCATGTTTTATTTATCATATCCTCGTCATTAATTGCTTCTCATAATGCCACAGTTTGTCATGGTATTTGTGGCAGCAGGCAAAGTCCTTGTTCAGACTTTGATTAAATTGCTGTGGCATTTTTCTATTAAAAAGATCTCCTGTTTCAATTTATAGTTTGCCTGTGATCTGTGAGTTAAAAAGAGCACTATACTATTCCATTTGATTCAGTGTTTTGAGATAGTATATGATTTGCTTAGTCTCATTTGGATGAAATGAATATTTCCAGATCTAAATGCCAAATAAGAGGGTACTGCAACTTAGTGTGTAACTCCTAAAAAATAGAAATTGTTTAATATGAGTTAAAACTTCAATTTTAACAAATGTTGAGTGCCTATATCATATGCCAAGCATTGGACTAGGTACTTGTACATGTTTTCTCGTGGACTACCATCAAGGTTAAAGAGGTTGCCCATGATCATGTGGCTGTTTAGTGAAAGAGCCAAGAACCTAAGTACTACAACATGTATTCAGGTGCCCTTTGTACTGTCCCATGATTCAAATCATTAAAGGTGGGATGTGATTTTCAAGATTATTTAATAGCTGCAATTTGTAATGGGTACAAATATGGTTTATAATGTTTAAACTAGAAACTATGCAACATCTAGTAATTTTTAAATTATGATTATTTTGATTGATAATTTATAATTGTATACATTTATGAGATACAATGTGATGTTTTGATACATGTCACAATGTGGAATGATTACATCAAGCTAACACATCTAGCACTTCATTTGCCTATCTTTTTTTTTCTTATGGTGGGACATTTGAAATTTACTGTTAGTTTAGTTTAGTTTTGTTTGTTGAGACAGGTGGCAGCTCTGTCACCCAGGCTGGAGTGCGTTGTTGGGATCACAGCTCACTGTCGCCTCGACCTCCCAGGCTCCAGCCTCAGCCTCCCGAGTAGCTGGAATCACAAGCACACACCACCACACCTGGCTGGTTTTTTTGATGTTTAGTAGAGACAAGGTCTCACTATGTGTCCCAGGCTTCTCTTAGTTATTTTGAAACATTTATTATTATTGACTGTAGTCACCCTGCTGTCCAAGAGATCTCAAAACCTATTCCTCCTGTCTACCTGACACTTTGCATGCTTTGATCAACAACTCATTCCCACCCCCACAGCCTCTGGTAACCATCATCCTCTCTTTACTTCTATGAGTTTAACTTTTTTAGATTCCACAAATATGAGATCATGTGGTATGTGTCTTTATTTTATTTTTTGAGGCAGGGTCTTGCTCTGTCTCCCTGGCTGGAATGCAGTGGCGCCATCATGGCTCATTGCAGGCTGGACCATTCTGGGCTCAAGCAATCTTCCCACCTCATCCTCCTGAGTAGCTGGGACTACAGGCATGCACCACCATACCTGGCTAATTTTTTAACTTTTTGTGGAGGTGGAGTCTAGTTATGTTGCCTAGGCTGGTTTTGAACTCCTGGGCTCAAGTGATCCTTCTGCCTTGGCCTCCCAAAGTGCTTGGAGTACAGGTGTGAACCACCGTGCCCAGTCCCAAAATTCATATTTTTAAACTGTGAAAAGCCAAGTCACCCTAAAAGTTTGTATTACAAGAACAAGATAAGGAAATGGTCACTAAAAAAAAAAATTGTCAGTAGGAAATTGAGGCAATTCCGTTTGTATGCATTTGGCCTCAAGGAAGTGATTCAGCTTCCTCTTGCATTAGCTCAAGGGTGTGGCTTATGGTCTTGGACAGTTCACTTGTGATCCAGATTCCTTTGGAGGGTGTGAGAACAGGTGCAGGTACACTAATCATCGGATTCCTACCAACAGCCAAAATCCATCTCAGTTGAGAGCCATGTATTTTACTGGGTTCTTTTTTTCCCTTAAATTTAAGAATTTTGGATTGGGGGCCAGATATTCGCATCCTAAGTTTGTGTTTCTTTTCTCAGATAAACTTTATTTCTGCTCAACTAGCATAGAATTTTATTTTTTATTACATATTAAAAAACATAACTGGGCTCTAGTATGCACAATGCTGTAGGCTAGGCAGTGGAGTTGGGGACAAGAGAGGGAAAGAGTGAAACAAATATAAGCTTGGGTTATATTTGAATATTAGCTGTGGGTGCTTTAGCATTCAAATAATTTTAGATACATCTCGCAAATTTGTAAGGTAGTCCCAAATTAAGTTTTACTGAATTGGTTGGGGTAATTCCTGCAAGGTAGACCATCCTAAGGGTAGAAGAAATGAGCTGTACTAATAATACGCCATTGTTGGAGAGAAGGAGGGATTCTGATTATAGGGGTATGGCTGTACCTCAAGTTTGCCTTGGCTAAGATCCCTGACACCATATCTGATTCCCAGGGAGGTAGGGGGCTCTAAGTAAATACGGTTGAAAGCTACTTCACGTAAACACATGAGTTGAAACAACCCGCCACTGGAACCCCTTTAACAATATGTCACAAATAAGAAAGCCATTCTTTCCTACATTGTCAGCTAAGCTCATAATGGCCACCTGAAAATAGAGGGTTCAAGGAAGAATGGGAGAGACACAGTGGCTCAGTTTCATCTGGGGTAGCAATGCAGCTGTAGCGGGAGTGAATTTGTGACTGAGCATGTGGAAAACTTTCCTGATAATTCAGAAGCCCTTTGCATTAAGGGTGGGGAGATTTTGCTGAAGTTTAGGTTCTAAACTTCAACCTTAAACTTAATGAATCATTAAGATTCACATATTAATGATATTGTGACCTCATTTGTACCTGTAGGCTGTTGGGGACTGCAGAAATAAGGGTTACATAAAGATGAGCAGGCCAGGAGTGGTGGCTCATGCCTGTAATCCCAGCATTTTGGGAGGCCAAGGTGGGCAGATCACCTGAGGTCAGGAGTTTGAGACTAGCCTGGCCAATATGGTGAAACCTCGCCTCTACTAAAAAATACAAAAGTTAGCTGAGCGTGGTGTCAGGCGCCTGTAATTCCAGCTACTTGGGAGGCTGAGGCAGAAGAATTGCTTGAACCCGGGAGGCAGAGGTTGCAGTGAGCTGAGATTGCACCATTACACTCCAGCCTGGGTGACAAGAGTGAAACTCCGTCTCAGAAAAAAAAAAAAGATGAGCAAAACTGTGTCCCTACCTTCATAAAGGGCCCACTTTGGTGGGGGAAAAAGATATGTTTATGTCAATAAAATAAGAAGCAGTATATTCAACTTTATAAGTGAGGTACTGTACTAGGTACCTCATTGGATGACACATAAGAGTGTCTGGGTCCTGTTCAATAGGAATTAGTGTGCCAATATGTTTTTAACTGAGGGAGAGTCATTAGATTTTTTGTTTTAGAAACATTGCTGACTAGCTGGTTTGGTGCAAGGATTGAAATGAGAAGCTAAAAGCAGGGAAACTAGTAGTTCAAGCAGAAGGTAAGTAGGGCCCATACTAGGTCTGTATTAGTGTAAGCAGAGAAGGGATGAATTAGAGATGTTTGAGGGGACTATGTGTCTTATTAAGATACTGAGTGATGGAAAAATGAAAGCTTTTAAGATAACTCCAAAATCTCTAGAAGCAGTATTGTGTGTTACCTAAAAAGATGTAAGGTCTGAAGACAGACTGCCTAAGTTTGAATCTTGGCTCTGCTATTTCTTAATGGAGTAGTCTTGGGTAAATTATGGAACTTCCTTAAGTTTTTCATCTGAAAAATCAGGATAAGAGTGCCTACACTTCATGCAGTCATTCTGTGAATGTAAATACTCTAAAACCGAAAAGTCTTTAGATTGGTGACTTGCACTCAGGTTTGTTTGCTATCATTATATTAGCCAGGGTGTCAGTGAACAGTGATGAAAATGAGATGAGAATGCAGAAACCTTGGCAAACTCAGAGGACAGAAAATGGTGAGTTCACTTTTGGACTTACTGAATCTGTAGCTTCTGGCAAATGATAGTCACCTAGTAAGTGTTTGTTCAGTAGTGACAGAAATAAGCACATTTTTCTTTTTTTAAAAAAAATTATGTGACAGGTACTGTTGTAAGCTCTTTGACTATATAATCTCATTTAATCTCCACCACAGTCCACTAGAATAGGTAGTAGTATTTCCATTTCACAGATGAGTGAGCAGAATAGTGAACAGGTTTGTGGCTTAACGGTAGTAGCAAATTCTCATTCCCAGAAGGCAAAAGAGGTTCTGTTTTACCCTGCTGGTAGTAAGAATGTGGACCAGCTGAGATTTGAACCCAGACAATCAGTCCAACTCCAGTGTGCTGAACCACTACAACAGGTCAAACCATTTTGAAACCTCTGGCCCCTAATATCTTAATAGAGATACTGAGACTAGAGTCTATTTTGGTATGCTGTTTCATACAGTGTTAGGTGTCTAATAATAAAGATACCTATCATTTATTGAATGGCTACTATTTCCCATGCAGTAGAGTACCTAGTGTATTGTTAGTTTTTCAATAATTAATGACTATTATCAATGTATAATATTACCTCTATCTTTGGAGAGGAATATCATAGAAATATTATGGTATATGTAAAGGAAAGGATATCATTTCTAGGAATTTTCATTAAAAGATTGGCAAGAATAAACATATGTAAACTTGTAATTCTTCATGAATAATAGCATTCCTTTTATTTTGACCCATCCTAAAGCTACCCGAATTAGAAAGTTACATTTGGTAAATATTGTACAACCATTTCTTGTTTACTCATTGCTTACCCTGCACACTAGGTCAATATGCTCCACTGTTTTATGGGTCAGTTGTTCAGTGACAGAAAGATTATTTTGACAAAGATCTGGTAGTAACAGTTGTGCACACTTAACATTTTTTAAAATCTGGGAATAATGTTTAGCCACAAACTTGTTCATTATTCTGCTGTTCCTTGTCAGCAACAAGAAAACCTTTGCAAAGACAAAAAAATTACATCTTACCATAGTATCAGCTACCTAGGAATAGATTACATAAAGATAATGGATTGAATGGATTGAGATTACATAAAGATAATGGATTGAATGGATTGATTCAATTTTAACTCCCTCTAGAATGATACTGAAAAAAACAATTTTTATCCTTCACCATTTCTGGGCTGGGAATGGAGACGAGAGGCTCACTTGAATTATCCAAGTAGAGCTTTTTTATTACCAGTGATTTCTAAGCTTGACCTTTTCATGGAACAATGCATATCTGATGATCTCCTGGGATATTCTCATTATTTAATGTATATAGCAATATTAAAAGATAGTATTGAATGCTTAATATGCCAAGTACTGTGAAAGCCTATTACACTTATTCTGTTAATCTTTACAACAACACTATGAAGTATGTTTTACTCTTTTTCATAGTTTATTAAGTGAGGACCCAGAAACTCAGAATAGATAATTTGCCCTTGGTCACACAAGTGCCACCACCTTTGAACTTAAATATGAAGACTACCCTCTAGAGTTGGTAGAGCCGTGGAAGGAGCCTATGCCCCTAAATAAAGTAGAGCTGTCAAACCAGTTCTGGACCACTTACATGGTGTACACATGAGTTTAGTAGCCAGCTTCAAAGATGGCCCTCAATTAATCCCTGCATTTATTAGGTACACCGTTGTGTAAGCAATCCCCTCCCACACTGTACTGGGGTTGTTCTGTATGACCAGTAGCATACGCATGAGTGATGGCATGTCTCTTCTGAAATTACGTTATAAAAGACTGAGTTATCTTGGGTTTGAAATCATTTGCTCTCTCTCTTTCTTGGCCCTCACCTTGAGGAAAGCAAGCTACCATATTATATGTAACTCTAGAGAGAGTACCATGTGGTGAGGACCTGAGGTCCTTATTCTAACAGCCTATGAGGATGTGAGGCCTCCCAACAGCCACTTGAGTGAACCTGAAAGCAGATCCTTCAGTCCCAGGTTATGTCATCAGATGATCGCAGCTTTGGCTGCCAATTTGACTGCAGCCACATGAGAAAACCTGATCCAGAACCACCCAGTAAGCCACTGTAATTCCTGATCCTCAAAAACTGAAATAATAAAGCCATTTAAGTTTTAAAGGGTGCTTAAGCCATTCAAGTTTTGGGTTAATCTTAAGCAACAACAGATAACTAATACAAGAGAAAAAAAGACCCCATCTTGTTTAAGGCACTGTTATTTTCTATTTTCTGTCACTTACAACTAAATGTAACAAGACCCTTCTCCAGTTAATTTGTAGAATTAACCTAAAGAAACAGCTTTGAAATACTATTCCTAAGGTTCCCAAACACTGAAAATTGGCAGAGACCAAAGAGAACATCACGACCAATCTGCTCATTTTACAGGTAAAAGTAATAGCTAACATTCAGTGCTTCCTATCCCAGGCTCTACTAAATTCCATAAAACACTTAATTCTCAGGATACTCTGTGAGGTAGAGACTTACTATCCCTTTAAGGATGAGGATACTGGTTCCATACTCCAACCCATTTTGCTTTACTGTCTCTTCACCATAAAAGAACACTTTCAAAACTGCAATTACAAGCACATGCCAAAGTTTTGTTACAACCTTGCACACAGGGGAAACACCTATAGTAGTCCAAAGAATCACCTTGGTAGAGACATTTTAGGGAAAGTGAATGGAACTAATCACAGTTAAATTGGTTACACAAATAAAATAATGATTCGTTAAAGGTTACCTAACTTTTTTTTTTTTTTTCGAAATGGAGTCTTGCTCTGTCACTCAGGCTGGAGTGCAGTGGCTCGAACTAGGCTCACTGCAACCTCCTTCTCTCAGGTTCAAGTGATTCTCCTGCCTCAGCCTTTCCAGTAGCTGGTACTACAGGCGTGTGCCACCATGCCCGGCTAATTTTTGTATTTTTCAGTAGAGATGGAGTTTCGCCATGTTGCCCAGGTTGGTTTCAAACTTCTGATCTGAAGTGATCTGCCCACCTCGGCCTCCCAAAGTGTTGGGATTACAGGCGTGAGCCGCTGTGCCAGGCCACCTAACTCCAGACTGACTTATCTGGACGACTGGTGACTGATTTCCCTTAACAAGTCAGCCTGGGAGAGTCCTTTTTACACGTGTTGTAGATTAATTAATATGTATTAATAATTTAGCACCTTTTATCACTCAAAAGTGTCCCAGACCAAGTCTGCACAGTTGAGGAAATGAAAGCTCCAGAATGGCCAAGTGATTTGCCCTAGATCTTGTGGGTAGGTAGGTAGTGAGAAGTGGGATTAGAGTTCAAATCAATGTTTCATGTATTAGCCAGGCTATTAGTCAGTGAACACAAATGAGATGTATACATGACATCTCTATTTCTAGGTAGCTCTCAGCATTTAAATTTTTTAGGAGGTGTCTTGTGTAATTAGGGATTTTTTTGTACTCTGTTTTGAGTTTTTAAAACAACGTCGGGGCTGGGTGCGGCGGCTCATGCCTGTAATCCCAGTGCTTTGGGAGGCCATGTGGGAGGACTGCTTGAGGCTAGGAGTTCAAGATCAGCCTAGGCAACATCATGAGACTGCACCTCTACAAAAAATAAAAATAAAAAATTAGCCTGGTGAGGTGGCACGGGCCTGTAGTCTTAGCTATTCTGGAGCTGAGAAAGGAGGATCATTTGAGCCTAGGAGTTTGAGGATGCAGTAAGCTATGTTTATGCCACTGCACTCCAGCCTGGGTGACAGAGTGAAACCCTCTTTAAAAAAAAAAAAAAAAAAAAATAGTCAGGTGTAGGGAGGAAGGAAACAGAACTGATACTTTCCTAATACTTTTTTTTCCCTCTCTGTAGGCAGGGATTAAGCAACTGCCTGCCAGATTTCATCATTACAATGAATGTAACTCTGACACTTTACAGGAAGCTTATCATTTCTTTCCATTCCAGAAACTTGTGATACTTTCTCACTACATGGTGCAAACAGCTGAGTCAAGTTGTCCCTGAGAGTAGCCACCTTTCCCTCAGGCCATACACATGGGACCATTCTTTCTCCCTACAAGTCAGCCCATAATAGAGCCTCTGATTGAAAATCAACATTTTGGTGTTCACTTGGCAATATTTACTAAGAGGTAAATGACACAAGGTAGGTGACATAAAGGTATATTTGGGAAATGGAAGGCTCTTTTCTGTCTGAAAATTTTGCAAGGAAACTTTATGGACCACTATACACATTATATCTCCAGATTTAAAATGAAAGAAACTATGATTTTAGTATTATGTAAACTTCTCTTCAAAAGGAGATCTAAGGAATGGGACTACTCTATATTTGGACAGTTAACTTAGTTTGTGGTGCAGCTCCCATTCTCCTGGTAGAAGGAATTGGAAATCTGAGTAAAGAGGTTCCCAGAACTGAATCTCACCCAGTACCCAGTTTAGGAATCAATTTTTGCTTATGAGGTCAAAATGAGAACCCTTTAAAGGAGGGTAACAATTGTTGAAAGTAAGAAGGACTTTAAATATAGCTTGTTTGGATTAGTTTTTCTTAACCATATATGTATATTACTGAATAACAGGAGTATTTTGGTTTGTAAAAACTTTTCAAATTCTCATTCATGCAGCAAGAAATATTTTATGCCTACTATGTATGCCTACTACTTGTTCAGGGAATGTAGATAAACATTATTACATAATGTCAGGTACCTACAATTGCTAAGAAATTAATTATTTTACTGGGTACCCTTCCATTTATGGCATTCTTCTAATTTTTTGTCATTAAATATATTATTTAGTTAAAGCACAGGAGGGACTGGAATTAATGAGGAAGAAACATTGATCACTGCAGCTGATTCAGGATGGGGTGGATAGTATGAAACTTTGAATTCAAAAGCTGGGAGATTTCCAAGAACAGTAATCTGGATTTATTCAACTTTATGTCTCAAGCTCCTGCTGCACAGTGGGTGTCCAATTTAATGCTGAATATGAAAAAATTAAGTCTCTGGAGTCCCAGATGGATAATTTTTCTTAATATTTAATGCTGAGCTTAAGGGCCACTTCCACCAAAAAGCCCTCTGTGGCTATCTAGAAAGTAGATTAAGACACCAACCTATATGTGCCTGTCTTAGTCTGTTTTCTATTGCTTATAACAGAATACCTGAAACTGGGTAATTTATAAAGAAAAGGAATTTATTTCTTACAGTGTGGGGCTGAGAAGTCTATGGTCGAGGGGCTGCATCTGATGAGGGCCTTTTTTCTGGTGGCGACTCTGCAGAGTCCCAAGGCAGTGCAGGACATCACATGGCGAGGGACTGAGCATGCTGGCACAGGTCTTTCTTCCTCTTGTAAAGCCACCAGTCCCATTCCTATGATAACCCATGAATCCTTTAATCCATGAATGAATTAAGCCATTCATGAGGGCAGAACTTTCATGACCCAATCACCTCTTAAAGGCCCCACTTCTTTTTTTTTTTTTTTTGAGACGGAGTCTTGCTCTGTCGCCCAGGCTGGAGTGCAATGGCGCAATCTCAGCTCACTGCAAGCTCCGCCTCCCAGGTTCATGCCATTCTCCTGCCTCAGCCTCTCTGAGTAGCTGGGACTACAGGCGCCCACCACCACACCCGGCTAATTTTTTGTATTTTTTTAGTAGAGACGGGGTTTCACCGTGGTCTCGATCTCCTGACCTCATGATCTGCCCGCCTCGGCCTCCCAAAGTGCTGGGATTACAAGCGTGAGCCACCGCGCCCGGCCAAGGCCCCACTTCTTAATACTGCCTTATTGGGATTAAGTTTCAGCATGAGTTTTAGAAAGGACAAACATTCAAACCACAGCAATTCCTAAATCAGCCTGCTGCAGCAGTTGTTGATTGACTATTTTGATGGACAGTAAGGATCAACTCTGGTACTGAGTGAGGACTATGATTCCAAATGGGTCAAAATGTAAACATTCTTTCATTGCTTGTTTTCACAACTAATCCCCTATTGGGGAAAGTGCTGTGTCACATACTCAAATAAAAGGAGTGAAATGCCTTAGAATTGACCTCCCCTGGCCAATAACCCTTTCCAGGGTTCTCAAAATTAGGCTTGGAAACTACTATAGAAGAGGCCTATTGATAACAGAATAAGTTATATTTTTAGGTTGCCAGAGAGAGAATGAGAGTAAGTAAGAGAAACGACCAATTCTACCAGTCATTCTACAATGTGGGTTTTCACTGCTTTGTTCACATGCCTTATTCAGACTTCCTGTGGTGGTCAATTGCTAGACCGTCTGTTGGAATTATCTGCTGTCATATACCCAAAAAGTTCTCACAGAGAGGTAAAGTGACAACCTTGGCCTTAATAACCCTTCCAATCTGCTGTAGTTGCAGTAACCTGTGGTAATGATACTACATTGATCAACGACCTCTCTAGAGCTAAAGTTCAGTATAGGTCAGTCATTTATTTTGGATATATCAGGTGATTAATTGCTACATAATTCAGCATATGGAGCTAATGTTAATAGCTTTCCATGGGAAAAATTACTCACAGGGCTTATTTTTAAAATCACTTTATTTCTTTCATTTTGTCATCTAAAACAAATTCCTTGAAATGGCCAGTGTCCAAAGTGGTTGTTATTACTTTTCAGCTGATTATAGAGCTTCAAATCTGGGTTACAGTGAAACTGTGTGGATGGACTTTTTTTGTTGTTGTTGCCAAATACCTTTTTAATGTGTCTGGTTCTAGAGATGGATACACTAGTGAACAGCACAAACAGTTGATTAGAGAAGACAACATAGCATATTAAACGTTAGTAAAAATGAGGAAATTACACAGTGCTATGAACTATTCTCATTTTTTTTCCAACATATTTACTGAATACTCACTTTATGACAGACATCATTCTAAGTGCTGTGGATAAAACAAAGTGCATGTTCTCATGGAGCTCATTTCTCTATATAACTGGTTCACCTGAGGTCTGATTCTGCATTCCAAGATAGCTGGAGTGAAAGATTAGCATGAGGTAAAGAAATAGAGGGTAAATAAGAAAATGCTCTCTGGGGGTTATTAAAAAATATAGAGGCAAAGTCCTGGGGAAAGAACAGAGAAAGAGAGCGAGAAACAGGGTGAAAGGGGGAAGGAGGAAGAGAGAAATGAGTCTTTATCAAAGATTTTATTATTCTATTTCTTAAGCATTATTCCTGCTTCTTAAGACAGACTGTGAATAAGCCATCTCTGTATCCCAACTAATGCAATGACTGTGGGGGTATTGTCAGATCCAGATTTATATGACCAGATTTTTCACTTACTAATTTGTGGGACCCTAGGCAATTACTAGAATGTCTTGAAGACTTAATTTCCTGCAGCACTACCTCATAGAGTTGCTTTGAAAAAGTATTACTAGCTTACAGACTTATAAGTGCTTCAAATATATAAATCCTCATAAAGATTCTGAGGTAGGTATTATTAGCCTCATTTCATGTAAGAGCAAACTGAGGCACAAAGAAGTCATATAGCTTGTTAACGGTTGTATAGCTAGTGTCTGGCAAAACCAGGAATCTTAACTTCATTTCCAGAGTCTGTGGTTTAACCACTGTTCACACTGTCTGTAATAGCATATAGTAATATAAGATTAGAACTAAATAGGGTGCATTCCACTGCAAAGTTCTTTCTCACCTCCTTCTACTCCATTATTTGTTGACTATTTACTGATCCCCATGTTGTCTTGCAACTGTGATAGGTAATAGAGAACAAGGGTGAACACAGCATATCTGGTTCTTGCCCTCCTGGAGGTTCTGGCCATTAAGCAAATAACAATTCCTCCCAAGGTTCTCAGGCTTCCCTGTTTTCTCCTATTTCTCTATCTGTCCAGCAGTACTCCAGCCAACCAATCTAAGACTGACCGGCGTGAGCAGAGAACAGGGTTTCCAGGAGGTCTGTGGCAAGGGCCAGGCGATTTATGGGGAAGAGAGAGACATTTCCCTGGGTTAGGGACCTTGTTTTCTCTCCGAACCTCCGCTTAAAATGGCGGGATTTGTACCAAGGTTCTTTCCCGCACTAACCTTCCATTGTTCACCCTTCTCCCCACCCCCAAGGCCCGTCGGGCCTATCCCTGACCCGCGTTCCTGCACTTGAGGTGCATTTCCGCACCTGGATCCCCAGATACTGTTTTTCCCCCACGTTGAGTCTCCCGAATTTCACCAGGCCTCTCTCTCGCGGTCTCTGCCCCGCCCCTCGCACCCAGGCCCCGCGCCCGCTGTGGGCGGCCGGCCGGGACCGAAGCTCTCAGAGCCCGCAGCGCTGGTTCACCAACAGCTGGGCGGGAGCCAGGCCCGGCCTTTGACTGGCGGGCGGGGTGGTCTGCGCTCGGCCCCAGGAAAAGTCTGGCACGGACCAATCGCAGGGAGGCGAAGGGCAGCTCTGGAGGTGCCAGCCAGACGCATTGATCACCCAGGCCAAGCAGGCGTCGGGGCCTGGGCACAGGCAGAGCTCGCGGCCCCGACCGCGGCCATTGTGCTTGGCTGCCTCTCCTCAAGGCCTGGTGGGCAGGGCAGCAACGGGAGAAGTGCCGAGAGCGCCACTGAAACGACTTTCCCCTACCCTCAGATACTGTGCTTTCATGTAGTGAAAGAAACAGGGAAAAGGTTTGGGTTCTTTCTGCCGCATATGAAAACGACAAGAAACGAAAAGAGTGGGGGCGGCAGGCAGAAGCCGCGAGCCTCTGCGCGCGCCCGGTCACGTGGGCAGCAGGGACCGCATGGCGGCGGCCTGCGCGCCCCCGCGTCCCCGCCTGCCAAGCGGACCGGGCGCGCGCGCCGACGGGGCGGGCGCATGCGCAAGGGGGCGCGCCGCCTCTGCCCCGCGGCGAGGGTGTCTATGGAGAGGCGGCAGCCGCGGCTGCTGAGGCAGTGGCGATGGCGCCCTTCCCTGAAGAAGTGGACGTCTTCACCGCCCCACACTGGCGGATGAAGCAGCTGGTGGGACTCTACTGTGACAAGGTAACGGAGCGCCAAGCCTCCCGCTGTGGGCGGTGCGGGCGGCGATGGGGAGCGGGCTGGGTTCCTGGGGCGGCCTGGCCTGCGCCGCGCCCGTAGCCCTGTGCCGTCGCCGCGCGAGTAGCCGCCTGCGCAGCTGTCAGCGCCGCCCGCTCCCGCAGCCTCCGCGCCCGCTGCGGGGTCCTCGCAGAGCCGGCCTCCCCGCCTGGCCGCCGCCTCGGACGTGCTCTCGGGGCGGGCGGCGTCCCCTGCCGAGGGTCTGGCGGCTGAGGAGGGGCGCTACCGGCGTCACTGGCCGCCCTCGGGCCGGCCCCACCGCCCTGGGACTCCCGCTGCTGCCTCTCAGGAGAGCGGCCCTACCTCCTCGAAGCCCTGGGTGCCCCGGCCGGCCACCTGCGGTGGACTTCCATCTGCACCGAGTAGTTGTTCCCGTCCCCCGGTCACTCCCCCGGGCCTATTCGGGGCTCTCCGTGCAGACACCCACCCATCCTCTGAACCTCTCGCTGGCTTCCTGGCTGGAACTGCAGCGTCTCCCAGCTACCCGGTTCCTTTTACCCCCAGCTTTCTTTACTGGTTTGATTTGGGAGAAAAGCCAAGTTTAGAACTGAAGAACCTTCACTCTTCATGTGTCGTTATCGTTTTCCTTGCAACTTTTATTGCCCTGAACACTTACTGGATGTAGATTTTGTTATAAGACAGCAATTTTCTGTTGGATTTTTTTTTTTTTTTTTTTTTTAGACGGAGTTTCGTTCTTGCCCAGGCTGGAGTGCAATAGCACAATCTCGGCTCACCGCAACCCCCGCTTCCTGGGTTCAAGTGATTCTCCTGCCTCAGGCTCCCGAGTAGCTGAGTTTACAGGCATGCGCCACCACGCCCAGCTAATTTTGTATTTTTAGTAGAGACGGAGTTTCTCCATGTGGGTCAGGCTGGTCTGGAACTCCCGACCTCAGGTGATCCGCCCGCCTCAGCCTCCCAAAGTGCTGGGATTACAGGCGTGAGCCACCGTGCCCGGCCTTCTCGTGGATTTCTTTACATGAGCTCGAATAAAGGGGGCCTCGGGAAAAGTTGGTTTAACTGTGAGAACCATTTTGGGCTCATAATTGGTGCAGCATAAGCTGAAGAGGCACTTCTGTGGAGATGGTTCAGGGCCCTTTGCTAATGATTTTAAAACAATATTAACATTCCACGTATTCGTCAGTGTATGTTGGGGAAAGTCATGGATATCTGCAAACCTCAGGCAGTCCCGTTTCTTGTGGAAATGATCCAGCTAAAGCATTCAAATGACTACTGTTTAAGCACAGAAATCAACTTTTAGGAATTCTCAGAAATTGCATAGTATTATGCAGAACCATTGTCTACAGAAAAGAGGAGTGTTTCATAGCTCAGCCAGGCGATTGGAGGATGCCCAGGGTATTCACTGCTAGGCCACACTCAAGACCAGCAATTTAAAGCAGTGACGTTGAATTTCTCCATCTTCTCCCTCCCTCCATTCTGAAAATTTAGAAATACCTGGTTCACATGTAGTTGGAAACACCAGGACTGTCTAGGACAATGGTTTGCAACCTTGGTTGCTTATTAGCCTTAACCTAAAAACTATTAGAATTCCTGATGTCTAGGTCACTAAAATTAGGATTTCACCCAGACATCAGGTATAAATGATTAAAGCTCTCCATTTGAGTGCAGTATGCAGCTGAGGGTGCGAACCACTCGTCTAGGAGAAGCATGAGGAATGGTTAAGCCATTAAGCAAAAGGGTATATCCCTGAATTTTTTAGTTAGCAGTATTGTAGTGTTTTTATCCTCTCTGGCTTTTGAATATGGTTCATTCAGACACCATTCTTTAATAGCAGGAAAGAAAAAAAAATTGGTCTCAAAAATCGAAAGTGGAAGTGAAGACTAACAAAATCCAAGGTTTTCTCTCCAGTTTAGACTGTAGAGAGGTAGCCTAGGATCACCTGAAATTATATGGAAGATTTTGTGCATGTGTCCATTTTCCTAGGGGGTTTGTAGCTTTCATCGATTTCCAGATGATTGTGACCTCCCAAAATGAAGAATCACAATTTAATTTACTTGCAGACCAAGGCTAACCAGCCTTATTTTAAAATTTTCAAGAAGTTAGTCACTCTTTTTCTGTGTCTCTTCCTGGTGGTTGAGAGTATTTGAACAGATTTTGAAAATGCAGTTGCTTTTTTACAAAATATCTGAGTCAAGTAAGAAGAGTCTTTTCAGTAATGTTCCCACTTGCATAACTAGTTTAATGAAGCATTTTCAATTTGACATAGTGTAAGTCAAAATTATTACTAATTCTGAATTAATTAGATATAGTTAATGAGATTGTTGTATATGTTTATCACGAAGATTAAAAGTCCAATTTTCTGAACTGAGACCGAGGCGATTTAGGGAAAAAAAAAAAACTGCATGGGAATTTTACATCCGGATTTCTTCTTGATACTGATAGCCAATGGAAATCTCTCTTAGGATGTCCTTTGGGAGCTAGAGTGGAAAATAAGTATTTTGTAATGGTTCAGTAATCTTAAAGGAATTAAAGGAAGAGTACCTTGTTTGTTTTTATTCATTTATCGTCTCACGTTTTGCCGTTATCCTTTGGTTGTATAGACCAAGGATATCCCACCAAACAGTTTACAATAAAGCTATACAAAATGAGAACTAGTTTTTATGCTCAAACTAAAAAGGTACAAAATAGTTATTTCACTGTACAAATTTGGGCTCTGAATGCCCAGTTATTATAAAGAAGGCAGTTACTATTTTCAATATTGAACTTCTCAAGTACAATGTATTTTAGAAGCATCCATTTATTTACTAGCATCAAGTAAACCACTTATATGCTTAAGCCAGTTAGTATAATGTATTCCAAAGTTATCTTAGTCTACTTACTTTTTAGGTATAAAGGTGAATAGGATGAGAAAATAAATTTTCAAAAGCTGACCGATTTATGTCTTAGACCATTTTAAATATTGCTATACAATACCCGATTTAGTAATTTGCCCATGGATTTCTTTTTACATGTGTAAAAAGTTTTATGGAAAGGTTTTTCACCTTTGTTATTCAGGCAACAGTGCTTTGAGTTATGTAAAGACAAGGTATTTCTGTTTTATAGCTGGGGACTTAGAGGCCTAGATTAGCTAGGCCAAGGTTACATAAGCAGCTAGTGGTAGATTCAGATGGAAACCCAAGTCATTGTTAGGATTCCTAGTTTAATTTTCTTTATATTAAATCATAGTAGTTTCTTACTTTTTTGGGAGCAATCTGCTAAGAAATCTCCTGCTAATTCACTGACCTTTCAAACTGGGATGATGTTAGTAAATATTTATATTGAATGACATCCTTTTTCCATTTTACTTCAATTTCTCAGTCTTTTCTCCAGTTCTCCAAGGTTAACTCCATTAATTCTGTCAGTGAGCATTGGAGTTTCTACCGTCTACTCTGTAGTAGCTTGTACTACAGAAAGACGTTGGCAATGTGACATGTGGTCTCTACTCTCAAAAAGTTTACAGTCCAGTATGTAATAACATCTATGCTAGGATGGAAATCCAAATAGGGTATAGTGGGAGCAAAGGGAGTTACATGGTCAGCTCCACATTAAAGTGTCAGGAGTGGTCTCTTTGATTTCTGAGAGAAGAGTAGGCTGTGGTTGTCAGGATGTGGTTCGTTCAGAGATTCCCAGGCTTATATATAAACCAGTTATTAAAAACTCAAGTGGTGGAGGCCTTAAGGCGTGCCCAAATTTTTCAGGTAAGGGTATTAAAAGTGCTGTTTACTTTTATTAAAGAATTTAATTTATTTATACATTTATTTATACACATAGGACATTTTATGACCCAAAACTCAAGTGGGAAGAAGCTTAGAGTAATTTGAATATATTCTTTTTTAAAAAAATGAGTGAATGTAGCTTTATGGTCAGTTTTCCTTCCCCCCTCCCCCATTTTTCTGCATACCTGTAACAATTTATTGACTGGCATTTGAGAAGATTGGCTTAGTGGAGAAAATATTGAATTGAGACCTGTGGAAGAAGGAAAAGGGAATTTAATGAGTTCTTACTACATGTCTACATTGTTTCTTTTAATCTCCACGAACTACGTAAGCCAAATATTATCCTTCATTTAAAGTTGAGGAAACAGTCTTAGTGGTTAAGTAACTTACCCAACTCATTCAACTAGTATTTAGTAGAGCCTGAATTTTAATCTTAGGATTTTTTTTGCCTTCGGAAGCCCATGGGTTTTGCATTACCTTACTAGTTCTGCTACTTATTGGTAGCTCTGTGATTTTATGCAAAACAGTTTACCTGTGGGTCATCATTTTTTCCATATGTAAATTTGATCGGATACTTACTAAGGTTTCTTCACTGAGTATAAGTCTCCCTTGATTAAATTAAAGCATTGTCTGAGTGAGTAGACAAAGTAAAAATGTATTTGGGGGAATAATATATGTGTTTTTGTTATGCCGTTTTCTTATCTATTTTTGAATGTACTGTATCGTCTTTAAGTGACATACCACTTTTGAGAATCAGTTTGAAACCAGGCTGTAATACTTGATTTATCACTGTAGAATGAGACAGAAAGTCAGTTGTAGATTGGGTGCAGTGGCTCACGCCTGTATCCCAGCACTTTGGGAGGCCGAGGCAGGTGGATCATGAGGTCAGCAGTTCAAGACCAGCCTGGCCAGGATGGTGAAACCTCATCTCTACTAAAAATACAAAAATTAGCTGGGCATGGTGGTGGGGTCCTGTAATCCCAGCTACTCAGGAGGCTAAGGCAGAATGGCTAGAATCGGGAGGCAGAGGTTTCAGTGAGCTGAGATCACGTCATTGCACTCCAGCCTGGGCGACAGAGCGAGACTCTGTCTCAAAAAAAAAAAAAGGCAGTTATAAATCCTTTTAAAATGTGGAAGATATCATGTTACTATTTGTTAATTATCTGTGTCCTTTTATATATATAAGTTCTTGAATTTGTGAGGCTTCAGCGTATATAACTTTATAGGTCACTAGGAACCTTTATATTTTACTGTAGAAGAGTGCTCTTCAAAATGTGTTCTGTGACCTATTAGTAGTAGGTCATAAATCTCTTTTGTGGGTCCAAAAAGCATTAAAAATTTTAACCGAAAAGTAAATATTAGAGTACATCACAGATTAGAGAGGGAAATACTGTTCCCTGAAATTTGTTTGAAGTGTTTGTGATGCGTGTGAATCTGGATTGCACTATATTTCATACTAAAGGTCATGGTTAACAGTATTTGAAAAACGGTTTTCTAGAGCAACATTTCTTAACCAGAGCATTATTGACATTTTGAGGCAGATGATTTCTTTTTTATGGGGGCTGTCCTGTGCGTTGTAGGATGTTTAGCCACATCTCTGGGTTTTATCCACTAGGTGTCAGTAGTACATTTCCAGTGGTGACAGCCAAAACTGGCTCCAGATCTTGCCTTTTATCTCTGGGGGATGGGTAGTGGGGTGGCAAAATTACTGCCTTGGTGAGAACTGTTGCTTTAGAGCAAGTGTTCTTTCTGACAATTTACTCTCTTGGATCTGAAAAGATAGCTTTATTAATGGGACTAACATTGTGTATGTAGAAAAGTCGTAGGTGTTAAGAGTTTTAGGGACTTGGTCTCGGTTTTGTTGTTCACTAGTTGTACGATGCGGGGTAAATTTTCCTCCTGAGCCTCTGTTAGTCTGTAAAATGAGGATTTTAATATCTACTTTTTAGATTGTTTTAAGAATTAAATATATAAAAACACTACAGTAATTTCTCACACATCATTGGCTTCCGTATGTCCTAGAAATTATTAGTGTCCAGGTTTTTTTTCTCCGTAAAGTCTATATGTGAAGGCAAACAATTTTAAAAACTATTTATATAAACAGATTTCAAAAAAGTTAAATTGTGTATATTCTGTTTATTCTTTTTTTTTTTTTTTTTTTTTGAGATGTAGTCTCGCTCTGTCTCCAGGCTGGAGTGCAGTGGTGTGATCTTGGCTCACTGCAACCTCTGCCTCCTGGATTCAAGCAATTCTTCTGCCTCAGCCTCCTGAGTAGCTGGGACTACAGGTGTGTGCCAACCACGCCCAGCTAATTTTTGTAGTTTTAGTAGAGGTTAGCAGAGATGGGGTTTCACCATGTTGGCCTAGATCTCTTGACCTCGTGATCCACCTGCCTCGGCCTCCCAAAGTGCTGGGATTACAGGCGTGAACCACCGTGCCTGGCCCTAGTTATTCTTCTAACTGCTAAATTTAGTAACTTTAGGTACCAGGTTAAAAACATTTGCACTTTGCATGTGGAGAAAAACTGAGTTGGGTAGTATCTTTAAGGACTTTTCTCTCTGTTGCTCTTTTTTTTTTTTTTTTGGCTTTGTTTTCACTTCATCAAATCAACAAACATGTTGAGGATTTAATATAGATAGAAATCTTATTTCTTCAACCTGTTGTACAAAATATTTTGTATTCTCCACCAAGAATTTAACTTGATCTGTTGATCACTTTTTCCCAGCTTTATTGAGGTACAATTGACAAATAAAAATTGTATATATTCAAGGTGTACAATGCGATGGTTTGATATACATGTACATTGTATAATGATTACCAAAATCAAATTAACACATCCATCACCACAAATGATTACCCTTTGTATGGGAGTGGTAAGGACACATAGGATGTACTCTCAGCAAATTTCAAGTACATAATACAGTATTATTAGCTATAGTCACCATACTGTACCTTATATCCCCAGAACATACTCATCTTAGAACTGAAAGTTAGTGTTCTTTGTTCAGCATCTCCCCATTTTCTCCATCCCCTGCCCCCTGACAACCACCTTTCATACTCTCTGCTTCTATGAGTTCTACTTTAGATTCCATATATAGTGAGATCATACATTATTTATCTCTCTGTATG
Organism: Symphalangus syndactylus; assembly: GCF_028878055.3. Lineage (NCBI taxonomy): Eukaryota > Metazoa > Chordata > Mammalia > Primates > Hylobatidae > Symphalangus > Symphalangus syndactylus. The sequence continues at coordinate 23,428,671 of NC_072438.2, read as the reverse complement.
TGGCTTATTTCACTTATCTGTTTTCCAGGTTCATCTATGTTGTTGCAAATGACAGGATTTCCTTTTTTATGACTGAATAATATTTTATTGTATATATCACATTTTCTTTACTCATTTGTGGACAAGCACTCAGGTTGGCTTCATATCTTGGCTATTATGAATAATGCTGCATTGAACATGGGAGTGCAGATATCTCTTAGAGATCCTAATTTTATTTACTTTGAACATATACTCAGGAATGGGATTGCTGGAACTTATGAAAATTACATTTTTAATTTTTTGAGGAATTTCCATACTGTTTTCCATAATGGCTGTACCAGTTTCTTTGTAATGATATTTTATTTTGGTCTGAATACAGAATTAATAACAGAAAAGCCTACTAAATAAGGCTTACAGATGCCTAGGTAGGGCTTACATTCTGTGTTCTTTATATTAACTTATTAAATTATCACAGGTAGCCAGGTGCAGTGGCTTGTGCCTATAATCTCAGCAACTCAGGATGCTGAGTCAGGAGGATCGCTTGAAGCCAGGACTTTAAGACCAGCTTGGCCAACATAGTGAGACCCGGTCTCTAAAAAATAAAAAAGTAACTGGGTGTGGTGCGCACCACACCTGTAGTTCCAGCTATTTGGAAGGCTGAGGCCAGCAGGAGGATCACTTGAGCCCAGGAGTTTGAGGTTGCAGTGAGCTATGATCATGCCACTGCACTGCAGCCTGGGCGACAGAGCAAGACCCTGTCTCAAAAAAATTCTCACAAGAACTCTATGAGGTAGTTAATGTTATTAGCCCTGTTTTACAGATGAAGAAACTGAGGTACAAAGAAATGTAATGACTTGCTGGTAGAATGGATTTACCCCTAGGCAATCTTGCCCTAGAGTCAGTGCTTTTAACTACTGTGCTAGATTAGCTGGATATAGATTCTATCTGTAATTTGAGTCTCTTTATATAGTTACTATAGTTAATTTGACTGTCAGTTTGTGGCATGAAACTAATCTTTACCTTAATGTGTTATTAGATCTAAAAGAATTTCTAATAGTCTAATGAGAATATATGCAAAATTCCCTGTATGTCGTTTAAGATACTATTTTTCTTAACTCATGTTAGGGCATTACAGTCTTCCCTTGGTATCCTCCTATTTTGTGGGAGATTGTTTTCAGGACACCCATGGATACCAAACTCCATAGATGCTCAAGTCCCTTAGATAAAATAGCATAGTATTTGCATGTAACTTACACATATCTTCCCATACGCTTTAAATCATCTTTAGATTACTTATAATACATAATACAGTGAAAATGCTATGTATGTAGTTGTTATATTGTTTTTTATTGTTATTTTTAATTTTTATTTTTTTCAATATTTTCTTTTTTTTTTTTGAGACGGAGTCTTGCTTTGTCGCCCAGGCTGGAGTGCAGTGGCATGATCTCGGTTCACTGCAACCTCTGCCTCTTGGGTTCAAGTGATTCTCCTGTCCCAGCCTGCCGAGTAGCTGGGACTACAGGTACACACCACCACTCCCTGCTAATTTTTGTGTTTTTAGTAGAGATGGGGTTTTGCCATGTTGGTCAGGCTGGTCTTGAACTCCTGACTCAGGTAATCCACTCACCTCAGCCTCTCAAAGTGCTGGGATTACAGGTGTGAGCCACCATGCTCAGCCTTTTTCAATCCACAGTTGGTTGAATCTGTGGTTTCTGCATCCCCATGGAGGCTGACGGTGTTTACTTTTTGCCATTAAAAAACTAATATCTAGAAGCTGGAAACCATCATTCTCAGCAAACTATCGCAAAGACAAAAAAACCAAACACCGCATGTTCTCACTCATAAGTGGGAATTGAACAATGAGAACACATGGATGTGGGAAGGGGAACATCACACACCGGGACCTGTTGTGGGGTGGGGGGAGGGGGGAGGGATAGCATTGGGAGATATACCTTATGTTAGATGACGGGTTAATAGTTGCAGCACACCAACATGGCACATGTATACATATGTAACAAACCTGCACGTTGTGCATATGTACCTAAAACTTAAAGTATAATAATAATAAAAAATAATATGTAGCATTAATGGTTTCTTTTGATTTGTACTCTGCTTCTACTAAGGCTATTTTTAAGTTTGCCTTTTTTTTTTTTCCAAAAAATGATACATGATAGTATTTGCAGAGATTAGCCACTAATGGATTTTATTGTAATCTTGTGGGGCGTTTCTTATGATTTAAAAAAAATCTATAATATGTATTTAACCAAATCTGTCTTACTTGTGTTTTTTGTGTGGCTTAAGAGCCAAGCATCACTTTCACATTTTTAAATGGTTGGAAAAAATCAAAAGAAGAATAATATTTTGTGACATGTGAAAAATTATATGAAATTTGAATTTCAGTGTTTATAAAGTTTTATGGAAATACAGCTACAGTCATTCATTTACATATTGTCTATGACTACTTTTGTGCTACAACTGCTGAGGTAAATAATTGCTACAGACCACATGGCCTGCAAAAGTTAAAATATTTGTTATCTGTCCTTTTATAGAAAAGTTGCCAATTCTTGCTCTAGATTATTTACTTGTGTATTGTAGTTAACTGTTCATTGTCTTATTTACCTTCACTGGAATTGAAACTCCATAAAGGCAAGAAATCTTTGTTTTGTTCATTGATATATTCCAGGTACCAAAGAACAGTGCCTACCTCATAATAGCTACTCAGTAAATATTTGTATAGAGTAAAAAAAGTATGAATTTATAAAAAATGAATATTTAATTTTCAAAATGATAATAGCTAATGTTTATTGAGTACCAACAACCATGTGAAATACAGATGTTTTATTATATCCATTTAACATCAAGATTAAACTAACACATTAAGAAAGAAAAGTAGGCTGGGCGTGGTAGCTCATGCCTGTAATCCCAGCTTTGGGAGGCCGAGGCGGGTGGATCATGAGGTCAGGAGTTCAAGACCAGCCTGGCCAAGATGGTGAAACCCCGTCTCTGCTAAAAAATACAAAAATTAGCCGGACGTGGTGGCGAGCACCTGTAATCCCAGCTACTCGGGAGGCTGAGGCAGGAGAATCGCTTGAACCCAGCAGGCAGAGTCTGCAGTGAGCTGAGATCATGCCACTGCACTCTAGCCTGGGTGACAAAGCAAGACTCCGTCTCAAAAAAAAAGAAAGAAAGAAAAGTAACTTACCCAGGGTTACACAGTTAAATAATGGTAGAACTGGTATCCCATCCTAGAGAATCTGACTTTATAACGGGTTCACTATGACTCTTAAAATGCATAATCCACACTACTTTTTATAGAAGATAGTTAATTCTGTTATGTATAGTAGGAATGATTTTGTTTTAGGAGCTTGTATGTCATCTGTTTTGATGGTCTGTCATCAGACTGTCATTCCTGCTGATAACAGGTAATAAGACAGCTTAGATTATATTCCATTTTAGGAATACTAGATACTTCAGAAAGCAAGTCTAGGAGGTATGGTGTTAGTAGCTTTTCCCCTTTCATCTACCTGTCTGTTGTATTTAACCTAATCAAGTTTCCCTCTTTAAAATTTCTGCCTGCCTGTATTTAGCATACATATAGAGTAATGAAATTTTAGGTTTAGAAGGGGCTTGGTTTAATCTCTTCTATTTAAAGAAACCGTGATTTGCGCACATATCATTTTTCTGTATCACCAAGCCCTCCAGAATGCAAACCAACATCTTCCTGGCCTAGTGCACTTTTTATTATACCATTATAACTTGTTAATTTATGAATTTCTTTTATTTGTACTTTAACCAAGTGTAAAGGAAGTATGCTGTGTGCAAAAGTGAATAGGGATGTATTTGAATATTTTTTATTTGTGCATATTTGCACGTATTTATTACACTTTTCTTTTTAAATTTTTATTCAGCTTTCTAAAACCAATTTTTCCAACAACAACGATTTCCGTGCTCTTCTGCAGTCTTTGTATGCTACTTTCAAGGAGTTCAAAATGCATGAGCAGATTGAAAATGAATACATTATTGGTTTGCTTCAACAACGCAGCCAGACCATTTATAATGTACATTCTGACAATAAACTCTCTGAGATGCTTAGTCTCTTTGAAAAGGGACTGAAGAACGTTAAGGTAAGTTGCAAAAATGGATATTCAGCTGTCAAAACTTGTGCCATCTTCTGGTATGTCATTGGCAAAACTTGTCACTGTTTTATAGTAAAGGATGTAATGTTGAAAAAAATTATTTTGTCACTTGTTAAAAATGGCAAGGAAGACTATTTAAAAAGAACTACTGCAGTGGGGAGTTTGCAGTAATAGAGAGAGATCAGGCCCAACACTGAATACAGTAAGGACAAGTAGGGATTTATATCCAAGGGGCAAAGTGGGAAGAGTGGATGGAAAACTACTGAGGAAACATCAAGGCCAAGGGGATTCTTGCTAGACTAACTATAAAATTCTTGCTGAAGGCAGGAGGATAATAACATATTGAAGGATCAGTAGTTTGATCAGGTGTAGATGCAGATCAGATACTAAGGCTGAGAGATTTTCACTAAACCAATTCAGCAGGATTTTTGCTGAAACTGGACTAAGCCGGACAAGAACAGAGTATAAGGTCAGGCCTAAGTTGAGAAGAGGGCCCAGAGGAGCCTGACTCAGGTTTGGTGAGAGTCTTCGTCAGTTACCTCTTTATTACTGTTTAATAAAATTTTATAATGAATGCTACTCACCAAGTCTGAAAGCTGTTTTTTGTAAGTTGAAGTTTTAATTATAAAATTTTTACATTCTGTTAACATTTGCTGAATTCTTAAAGGAAAGCTATCCAGTTAATGGTGACCAAAGGTATAATTATTACTTAGAATGAATAAACACTTTAATTTTATAAATTTTACTTGTTTTAGAATTGAATACCAGCCAGGTGCAGTGTGCGGTGGCTCACACCTGTAGTCCCAGCACTTTGGGAGGCCGAGGCTAGTGGATTACTTGAGGTCAGGAGTTCTAGACCAGCCTGGCCAACATAGTGAAAACCTGTCTCTACTAAAAATATAAAAATTAGCCAGACATAGTGGCAGGCACCTGTAATCCCAGCTGAGGCAGGAGAATTGCTTGAACCTGGGAGGCGGAGGTTGCAGTGAGCTAAAGATACTACTGGGTATAGTTTAGGATAATGATGCAGAGAGACTTTCTTCTTAATTACATTTATATATTATAGGATTTTGAAATTTGATCTTAGTTTATTTCCCTTTTGGCTTGGTGAAGCGTAAGCTTAAGTTACAACTCTGTTAAGCCACCATGCGCTCTTCACCTGGAGATTTATGTTCTGGAAAGGCTGTTCTACAGCTTAGGGAGGATGAATTAAAGATAAAGAAAAGACTAAAGGAGGAAGACCGTTAAAAAATTATTCTAATAGTTTCTGGAAGAATACTTAGTAGCTACTTGGTGGGGAGGTGTGGGAGGTTTGGTTGGGGTAGGGTACTAGATAGTAATATTAATAGAAGGGAGATTTACTTTATTGAATATTCTTTTATATTCTTTGAATTTTGTATCATATTATGTATTGCCACGTGAATATACCTTCAATAAATCTGAACTAAAGTCATGACTAGTTGAAATAAAGGGGAGGGGATCAGACGAGAATTATATAGGAAATAAAATTGGTAGAATGTAGTGATTATACTTAAAGGGAGGAGGAAAGAAGAGGAAAGAAATAAAAATGAGGATTCAACCTGACTTTCTAGAGTATATAGAAGAGGGTCAGGAAATAAAAAGATTCATTCTTGACAGATTAGGTTTGAACTGCTTGTGTAATCCAGATGGGCATTTATTAATAGAAGGTGGTAAAGATGGGTTTCATGGTCAGAAGAATGACCCAGTATGAAAAAGCAAATTTGATAGTTATTATTAGCATATAAGTAGGAATGGAAGCCATGTGGATATGCTTAGGGAAAATGTGTAAAATCATTAAGAGAACAGGACATTAGATTGAATATTGGGAAGCAGTTGAATAAATTAGTTCTGGAAAAAGAGACCAGAGAAGACTTAACAGAGATAAAATATTTTCATATTTTAGAAGTTTTCATAGGCTGGGCATGGTGGCTCATCCCTGTAATTCCAGCACTTTGGGAGGCTGAGGCGGGTAGATCACTTGAGGTCAGGAGTTTGAGACCAGCCTGGCCAATGTGGTGAAACCCCATCTCTACTAAAAATACCAAAAAAATTAGCTGGGAGTTGTGATGTGCACCTGTAGTCCCAGCTACTCAGGAGGCTGAGGTGGAAGAATCGCTTAAACCTGAGGTTGCAGTGAGCTGAGATTGCACCACTGCATTCCAGCCTGGGCAACAGAGCAAGACTTGTCTCAAAAAAAAAAAAAGTTTTCATTATTTTATAAATTTTCCACATGCTTTGAGAGGGCTGATACAGAAGTGGGGAAATGTGATTTTAGGTTATGAGGAGGAACTTTATAGCTCCTTAGAATTGCCCAGAATTAGAATGAGTTACTTCAAGATATAGTGAGCACCTTGCCTTTAGAAGTGTTGATATATATGACCTTACATCAAATAATTTCTTTTTTTTTTTTTGAGACACAGTCTTGCTCTGTCACCCATGCTGAGGTGCAGTGGTGCAATCTCGGCTCACCTTGCCTTTAGAAGTGTTGATATATGTGACCTTACATCAAATAATTTCTTTTTTTTTTTTTTTTTTTTTTTTTTGGAGACAGAGTCTTGCTCTGTCACCCATGCTGAGGTGCGGTGGTGCAATCTCGGCTCACTGCAACCTCCTTTTCCCAGGTTCAAGCAGTTTTCTGTGCTTCAGCCTCTTGAGTAGCTGGGATTACAGGTGCCCATCATTATACCTGGCTAATTTTCGTGTTTTTAGTAGAGACAGGGTTTCGCCACATTGGGCTGGCTGGTCTTGAACTCCTGACCTCAGGTGATCTGCCTGCCTCTGCCTCCCAAAGTGGTGGGATTACAGGCGTGAGCCACTGTGCCTGGCAGGATAATGTTAACAGGTACAGTTGACCCTTGAACAACATGGGGATTGGGTTGCCAACACCCTGTGCTGTTGAAAATCCATGTATAATGTTTGAATCTCTCAAAACTTTACTTACAGCCTACTATTGTTGACTGGAAGCCTTACCGTTAACATAAAACAATCGATTAACAATTATTTCATATGTTATATGTAAAATATGTATACTGGATTCTTACAATAAGGTAAGCTAGAGAAAAGAAAATGTTACTAAGAACATCATATGGAAGAAAAAAACATATTCACTATTAAGTGGAAGTGGATCATCATAAATGCCTTTATCCTCATTGTCTTCACATTGAGTAGGCTGAGGAGGAAGAAGAGGTGGGGTTGGTCTTGCTGTTGCAGGGGTGGGAGAGGCAGAAGAAAATCAGTATTTAAGTGAACTTGCACAGTTCAAACCTGTGTTGTTCAAGGGTCAACTATATTCTGAATTTTTTAGTGGAGGAGACACTAGATGACCATAAAGGGATTCTGTAATGATACAGTCCATTAGGCTTGGAGATATATTAAGAGAACTGACATAGAAATTATATAAATGTATAATTAGAAATCAAATCAATAAAAGTTATGGGCAGATACTTGCTATTTTTAGACTTTTTATGATATTTTAAAAATATGGGGTTACATACATTACTAAAGTAATTCAAAGCTTACTGTTTTACAGATACCTTTTATGCTAAAAGTACAGAGACCACTTTGCAATTTTGTCTATTTTTTTTCCGGAGGTTTTATGTCACATTTTAAACTAGCTTCCTGGAACCAGACATAATTAATGAAGCAAAACTTTTATAAAAATATTTTTTTTTTTTTGGTTTCCAGAATGAATATGAACAGCTAAATTATGCAAAACAACTGAAAGAGAGATTGGAGGCTTTTACAAGAGATTTTCTTCCTCACATGAAAGAGGAAGAGGAGGTAAGCATAATTTTTCCCTCTTGTGATTTAGATTTATAACATTCTTAAAATACTATTTTGCTTTAGAGACTCTTCAAAATAATGCATAGGAAGATGTATCTGGTTGATGGAGAGAAGAACCCAGTTCATTTTGGGAAAAAAGAAAACCCAAGGAAAAAAAAAACATTTGTTTTCTCAGAAAGGTTGTTGCTTTTCATTGAATAGATGATTTAATTAATTTACTCAGGAAATATTAATTTTCTTTTTTGTAAATGGCTCTGTCTTAAATGTTAATAACTTATGCTACCCTAATGTCTTTTCAGAACCTTTAGAGGATTCTTTAAACTTTTAAATATTTTTTTACTTTTTCATGCTATGTTTAAAGATTTTTTCATGTTTTTTTTTTTTTTTTTTCAGTAGTGTACTTTAGTATTTAAATGGTGACTTTAAATTTATTAGTCTTGGCTGAGCGTGGTGGTTCACGTCTATAATCCCAGCACTGGGGAAGCTGAGGCAGGAGAGAGGATTGCTTGAGCTTACGAGTTCAAGACCAGCCTGGGAAAAATAGCAAGACCTCGTCTCTGCTAAAAATTAAAAAAATCAGCTGGGCATGGTGGCATGTGCCTGTCATCTCAGCTGCTTGGGAGCTTGAAGTGAGAGGATTGCTTGAGCCCAAGAGGTTGAGACTGCAGTGAGCCATGATTGCGCCATGGCACTTCAGCCTGGGTGACAGAGCAAGACTGTGTCTCCAAACAAACAAAAACATTTATTATCTTAAGCCTACTTACTATACATGTATTAGGGTATCATTGAATGAATGGGCAAAATGTTTTCCCTTTTTCTTCTGTCTCTAATACAGGGTGAATATCACAGTACGAAATAGATAAATTATTTTATGAGGAACTGAATACCTGTTCAGCTGTAAATCAGTTATTATAGTGATTCTCAACTATAGCTTCACCTTATAATCAAATTGATATTTAAACAAACAAAAGAAACCCCAACAGTATTTTAAGCGCTTTCCAGACAAATTACATCAGAGTTAAATCAGAGGACATGCATTGACCTGGGTATTTTTTCAGGGCCCCCAACTCGTTGTAATATACAGCCAGTGTTGAAACCACTGAATTTCTAGACTGACTCGTGTTTTTTAACTGTATGATATCCATTACAATTATCTGTGGAAGTGAAAACAAAACAAAAAAAGCCTTGTTTCCAACCTCTAAAGATTTAATTCTGTAAATTGGAGGTTGAGACTAAGCATCTGTTTAGCAGAAGAAATCTCCATAGATAATTCTTGTAGGAACCACTGTTCTAAAATAATGATTTGAGGGAACATTTCCAAAATCCAGAAACAATATTGAAAAGTTAGGTGTCTCAGTAGAGTTCTGACTTTTAATGGTTCCAGTACACTGGGTACTACTCTCATGTGAGCCAGAGGCTCTGTCTGAGTAGAGTTCAGTTACTCTAGTACCAGAAGGCAGTTAACTGACCTAAACATCTAACAGAATGATTAAGAGTGTTTGACAAATTCTATGAAGGAAAGCCTTCTGGTCCTCATGCTTTAAAATTGTTTTGGATTGATTTACTAGCTGGGGAACCATAACAAGAAGGATTTATTTTATTTATTTATTTTTTTTGAGACAGAGTGTTGCTCTTGTTGCCCAGGCTAGAGTGCAATGGTGCGATATCAGCTCGCCGCAACCTCTGCCTCCCGGGTGCAAGCGATTCTCCTTGCCTCAGTCTCTTGAGTAGCTGGGATTATAGGCATGCACCACCACACCCGGCTACTTTTGTATTTTTAGTAGAGATGACGTTTCTCTATGTTGGTCAGATTGGTCTCGAACTCCCGACCTCAGGTGACCTACCCGCCTCGGCTTCCCAAAGTGCTGGGATTACAGGCGTTAGCCACCGTGCCTGGCCAGGATCTTCTTGATATACTCTTCTCTGCAATTTTTAGATAAACTAACTCAGTGGTAACAACTAAAATTTTTATCTTTTTGAGATATATGGTCATAATACAACATTCGAGCCATTAATAATTTAAAAGGGTGTAGAGTAAATCAACACGAATTAAGCATCTTTCCTCATGAATATTTTGTTTAATTCAGGTTTTTCAGCCCATGTTAATGGAATATTTTACCTATGAAGAGCTTAAGGATATTAAAAAGAAAGTGATTGCGCAACACTGCTCTCAGAAGGATACTGCGGAACTCCTTAGAGGTCTTAGCCTATGGAATCATGCTGAAGAGCGACAGAAGTTTTTTAAATATTCCGTGGATGAAAAGTCAGATAAAGGTGAGATTCATATATATAAAGAACAATTTATTAGTTATAAGGTCATTGACATCTTACTGATATGAACTGTAGATTTTGGTTGAGAAATAATTCAAGTTAGGCCTGCACTGTGGTCAGTTAAAGGTGTTATTTTCATGTATCAATTTAATTGAAGACGATGGTTCTCATTTTAGAATTTAGTGTTGTGTATGATAATTTAACATATACTTGGGACATATTCAGTGTAGTGTTTCTTGAATAAATTTATATATTAATGAATCAAAATTATTGAAAACTACCAGTACAGAGCACTGGCCCGCTCAAAATTGATCAGTCAAAATTGTTGAAAACTACCATTACACAGAGCACTTTTGCCATATCATCCTGCTTCCTGAGCTTTATTGACCATAGTGGCTGCTTTTCTCTTTCCTTGTGTTTTTTCATTGGTTTTCAAAATTAATTATGTTTATAGGTTATTTTCATCCTTTCCTGTGTATCATTTTTTCAGCTTGTATCCAGTAATATTCAGAGGAATGAGTACTAGAGGCAGAGTTTTTCTGTATTGTTACTCTGAGAATACAAACGAGAAATGCAAATAAAACATGCTGCCTTTTTTTTAAAAAAAAAAAACTACTTCCTCAGTAATTATTTATGTTCAGTAGCTTTGCTTCTTCAAGATTAGTGGCAGCAGTGGGATTTCTGTTAAAATAGCTTGGAGTTTTTTGAAATTGGTCCTTTTATTTTTATTTAACAAAGTAGGTGAAATGCATGTTGAAACTAAAATAATTTTACAAGTTAAGCTATAATTAATCCCATAAAGCTTGTATGCCTTACTCTGAAATGTAACTTGTGCTTTAGATACCCAGCTAAGACTTGTTGTATCTGGTTTAATTGTAATTATAACATGGGATTTAAAAGCATCACACTTATTACATTTTATTTTCCCACTCCTTCAAAGCAAATTGTAGCTGTATTATATTTAAAATATTTGGCATTTTAAAAGTGGTAGTTTAAAGAATGTGATCATAGCATTTCTATATTTAAGTTGCTTTGTGAAACAAATCAGATATATAAAGTACTCAAATTCTTCATAGGACTTTAATGATGAATCTTTTTTTTTTTTTTTTTTTTTTTGAGACGGAGTCTTGCTCTGTGGCCCAGGCTGGAGTGCAGTGGCGCAATCTCAGCTCGCTGCAAGCTCCGCCTCCCAGGTTCATGCCATTCTCCTGCCTCAGCCTCTCTGAGTAGCTGGGACTACAGGCGCCCACGACCACGCCCGGCTAATTTTTTGTATTTTTTTAGTAGAGACGGGGTTTCACCGTGGTCTCGATCTCCTGACCTCATGATCCGCCCGCCTCGGCCTCCCAAAGTGCTGGGATTACAAGCGTGAGCCACTGCGCCCGGCCAATGATGAATCTTTTATGTTTTTTATTATAACACCTCATTTTCATTTTTATTTTGGAAATTATTACTGAAATAATACATTATAGGTTTATACATCCATAAGTACTTCCCGCAATAGTTGCTGACAAAAGATTCCTTATCAGTGTGAAACAACATCAGAAATACTTACATTTTGTCATCTCACCTGTGACATAAATAATTGAAGTAGTTTAAAGCACCTCTAGGTTAAGGCAGTCAGATTTCGCAGACCTCTTGTATGAAATGTGAAAATCAAAGAGGGACTACAAGGAAGATTATTGACAGGAGTCATAATGCATAAATGGAAAAGGTCATGAGATTTGTGTGTGTCATTAAAAACGCCTTGGAGGTCTCATAATCTGGCTGACTCTATACTTGTTGATTTAAAGCCGTATAACCTGTTTGGTTCCTTTTTTAAGTGATGCTACTTAATGTTACAAAGTGAGTATTGTTTTTTCTGTGATGCCTTTGTAAGAGGAAGTTAATTCTGTGTTCATTATTGTAGCTCCCACTGATGAAGTATGATTTGGGCCATGATAGTTTAACCCTATTGGTTCTTCACAAGTTTAACATCCCCATGTTACCTCTAATACATGTTATTTCATTTTCACATCTTGCAAGCAGGAAGGAATTGACTTCAGGCACTGGATTGTGTTTATAGAAATGTAATTGTAATTTCTTATTGCATTTGCTCTTTAGCCTTTACTGGTAAAGTTTTTCTTTTTTATTTCAGAAGCAGAAGTGTCAGAACACTCCACAGGTATAACCCATCTTCCTCCTGAGGTAATGCTGTCAATTTTCAGCTATCTTAATCCTCAAGAGTTATGTCGATGCAGTCAAGTAAGCATGAAATGGTCTCAGCTGACAAAAACTGGATCGCTTTGGAAACATCTTTACCCTGTTCATTGGGCCAGAGGTAGGTAAATGGGTTTTTAAAATATTTTCATGTATTTTTCTAGATGAATATTCATTTACATTAATGAGCAAGGCCAGAGAGAGAAACTCTGAGAGGTCGATCAAAAAGTAGATTTTATAGTTAGATGATGTGTTGGTGGTATATATTTTTGAAAAACTAGCAATGCTGAAGTTCATGGGTAAATTATAATGATGTCTGTAATTAAAAATTAGGAAAATATATTTGTGGGAGGGGATGCAAAAAGATTGACAAAATATTGATAATTATTGAAGATAAGTGATAGATACATGGGGATTCATTATACTAGTTCTTTCTGCTTTTGACTGTTTTTCAGAATTAAAAGTTAAAAATTAAATTAGCTTTCAAAACTGCTTTAAATAATTGTGTTTGATAATAATTATATGACTATTTTAAAAATACAGAATAAATTCTATAAAATTTAAGGGTGATATACCATTATGGCTCCATTTTGGTGATGGCTCAAAATAATTGTGAATCTGTTTTTGTCTTTGACCTATCTTTATTTGATTGGTAATGCCACATTCTCTGAATCACAGTTTCATATTAATATCATTATAGTAAATTACTTTCACATGTGAACAGTTAAAGAAAATTTTCTTTTCATCAACATATAATGCAGTTATGGGTTAAATACAACTAATATAGCATACATTTTTTCTGTGACTGAATTAAAACAATTTCTGCTAGGTGAGGTTTTTTTTTTTTTTTTTTTTGAGACAGAGTTTCGCTCATGTTGCTCAGGCAAGGGCGCAATGGCGTGATATTGGGTCACTGCAACCTCTGCCTCCCAGGTTCAAGCAATTCTCCTGCCTCAGCCTTCCAAGTAGCTGGGATTACAGGCGTGCACCACCACTCCTGGCTAATTTTGTATTTTTAGTAGAGATGGGGTTTCACCATGTTGATCAGGCTGGTCTCGAACTCCTGACCTCTAGTGATCCACCTGCCTCGGCCTCCCAAAGTGCTGTAATTGCAGACATGAGCCACCATACCCGACCCAGGGGAATATTAGCTTCCAAATTCACATAATTTTTAAAAATTTTCTGTTTATGACTTTATGTCTGATTTAAATTGTGAGTCTGATTTAAAAGCAATTTTATTCATTACAATAACGTATAGCACTTTTTTTTTTTTTTTTTTTGAGACGGGGTTTTACTCTCGCCTAGGCTGTAGCTCAGTGGCACGATCTTGGATCACTGCAACCTCCACCTTCCAGGTTCAAGTGATTCTCCTGCCTCAGCCTCCCGATTAGCTGTGATTACAGGCGCCTGCCACCATGCCCGGCTAATTTTTTGTATTTTTAGTAGAGACAGGGTTTCACCATGTTGGTCAGGCTGGTCTCGAACTCCTGACCTCAGGTGATCCACCCGTCTCGGCCTCCCAAAGTGCTGGGATTACAGGCTTGAGCCACCGTGCCTGGCCACGTATAGTACTTTTAAAATAAGCTGTTAGATATTTTTTTGAATGAAGCTATTTGGAATATTAGGTAGACTTATATCATCTAAATAATTAGAGTTGTTATGTGGGATAATTTTTTCTGTTAGTTGTAGGATAATGAAATATTTAGTAAAACGACAAACATGGATGCAGAAAATATTTTCTCTGGCTATTTTTAATTTTTAAGAATTATGTCATGATTTGATAGGAATGTCAAATGTGATAATGCTGTGCTTTCATGAATTCACCTAAATCTCAAATATACTGCTTTTTTCTGTTATTAATATGTTTAAACAAAAAGTTCCAAGAAGCCTGAGCAACATACAGAGACCTCATCTTTACTAAAAAAAATAAAAAAAATGGCCGGGCACAGTGGCTCACACCTGTAATCCCAGCACTTTGGGAAGCTGAGGTGGGCGGATCACCTGAGTTCAGGAGTTTGAGACCAGCCTGGCCAACATGGTGAAACCCTGTCTCTACTAAAAATACAAAAATTAGCCAGGTGTGGTGGCAGGCACCTGTAATCCCAGCTACTTGGGAGGCTGAGGCAGGGAGAATTGCTTGAACCCGGGAGGCAGAGGTTGCAGTGAGCCGATATGTGCCATTGCACTCCAGCCTGGGCAACAGAGTGAGACTCCGTCTCAAAAAAAAAACAAAACAAAAAATAAAAAAAATTAATCAAACGTGGTGGCACATGCCTGTAATCCCAGTTACTTGAGAGGCTGAGGTGGAGGGGAGGATCATTTGAGCATGGGAAGTCGAGGCTGCAGTGAGCCATGATCACATCACTGTACTCCAATCCGGATGACAGAGGGAAGACTCTGTCTTGAAAAAAAAAAAAAAAAGCCGGGCGCGGTGGCTCACGCTTGTAATCCCAGCACTTTGGGAGGCCGAGACGGGCGGATCACAAGGTCAGGAGATCGAGACCATGGTGAAACCCCGTCTCTACTAAAAATACAAAAAATTAGCCGGGCGTGGTGGCGGGCGCCTGTAGTCCCAGCTACTCGGAGAGGCTGAGGCAGGAGAATGGCGTGAACTCGGGAGGCGGAGCTTGCAGTGAGCCGAGATTGCGCCACTGCACTCCAGCCTGGGTGACAGAGCGAGACTCCTTCTCAAAAAAAAAAAAAAAGAAAAAGAAAATCAATAGAAATCGGTTTTTATTTGTTTATAGTATTTGCTTTGAGTGGTTCTCAATCAAATTGATTTTTCCCCCTTCCAGGGGATATTTGAAATATCTGGAGGCATTTTTGTTTGCCCCATCTTTGGGTATCATACCGGCATCTAGTGGGTAGAGGCCAGGGTTGTTGCTAAGCACCCTATAATCCACAGGACAGCACCCAAAAACAACTACCCAGCCCAAAATGTCAGTATTGTCAAAGTTGAGAAACCTTAATTTAGATGTAATGTTAAGAGTTCAGTAAATTGGCCAGGCACGGTGGCTCACGCCTGTAATCTCCTAGCACTTTGGGATGCCAAGGCAGGCAGATTGCCTGAGCTCAAGAGTTCGAGACCACCCTGGGCAACAAGGTGAAACCCTGTGTCTACTAAAATACAAATACAAATAAAAATAAAAATAAATTAGCCAGTGTGGAGGTGCATTCCTGTTATCCCAGCTACTTGGGAGGCTGAGGCACAAGAATCACTTGAGTCCAGGAGGCAGAGTTTGCAGTGAGCGGAGACTGTGCCATTGCACTCCAGCCTGGGCGGCAGAGTGAGACTCTGTCTCCAAAAAAATGAGTTCAGTAAATTGATTCCGCATAATCTCATTTCATGATCATATAATTTAGTTGCAGTACATTCTCCAGGATCTATAAATTTATAGTTAGCTTTACATTAATCTTTCCCTTTGCTTCTGTTCTCATCTACTTCTGAACTGCTGACTGGTTGACTACAGAGTAGACAATCCTGCTTCCTTTTATTTATTAGCTGTTATCATAATGAGGCTATTGTGGGAACCAGTGTGAAACGACAGCAGGGGAAAATGTTTGCTCGTCGTGATTTCTAAAATTTTATGCAAGACTTGATAATCATTAAGCTTATTTCTATAAAAGATAAAGTTGAAAAACTTTTTGTATAGAGAGTAGATACATAGCAGGTACATAGCAGACGCTATACATTTTTGTAGTTATTGTTCTGTTTCCATAGTTTGAAAGAGAAAGATTTACTTTGGGAAAATATGAACTATTGGTTAATTGATTATTATTGTTAGTTGAACCCACCTGTCATAGTTCTTCTCAGTGTGTCTGAAATGGAATCCTTTGCTTATTTCAGTGTAACTTTTTTTAACCATAATTAAATATTTCTAAAAAATTGCCCATTGCCTGGGCAAAAACTGGAAGCGTTCCCTTTGAAAACCGGCACAAGACAAGGATGCTCTTTCTCACCACTCCTATTCCACTTAGTGTTGGAAGTTCTGGCCAGGGCAATCAGGTAGGAGGAAGAAATAAAGGGTATTCAGTTAGGAAAAGAGAAAGTCAGATTGTCTCTGATTGCAGATGACATGATTGTATATTTGGAAAACCCCATTGTCTCAGCCCCAAATCTCCTTAAGCTGATAAGCAAGTTCAGCAAAGTCTCAGGATACAAAATCAATGTGCAAAAATCACAAGCATTCTTATACAGCAATAACAGACAGAGATTCAAATCATGAGTGAACTTCCATTCACAATTGCTACAAAGAGAATAAAATACCTAGGAATACAACTTACAAGGGATGTGAAGGACCTCTTCAAGGAGAACTACAAACCACTGCTCAACAAAATAAAAGAGGACACAAACAAATGGAAGAACATTCCATGTTCATGGATAGGAAGAATCAATATCGTGAAAATGGCCATACTGCCCAAGGTAATTTATAGATTCAGTGCCATTGCCATCAAGCTACCAATGGCTTTCTTCACAGAATTGTGAAGAACTACGTTAAACTACTTTAACTATGTTAAAGTTCACATGGAACCAAAAAAGAGCCCGCATTGCCAAGACAATCCTAAGCCAAAAGAACAAAGCTGGAGGCATCATGCTACCTGACTTCAAACTACACTACAAGGCTACAGTAACCAAAACAGCATGGTGCTGGTACCAAAACAGAGGTATAGACCAATGCAACAGAACAGATGCCTCAGAAATGACACCACACATCTACAACCATCTTCTTTCACAAACCTGAGAAAAAGCAAGAAATAGGGAAAAGATTCCCTATGTAATAAATGGTGCTGGGAAAACTGGCTAGCCATATGTAGAAAGCTGAAACTGGATCCCTTTCTTACATCTTATACAAAAATTAATTCAAGATGGATTAAATATTTAAATGTTAGACCTCACACCATAAAAACCCTAGAAGAAAACCTAGGCAATACCATTCAGGACATAGGCATGCACAAGGACTTCATGACTAAAACACCAAAAGCAATGGCAACAAAAGGCAATATTGACAAATGGGATCTAATGAAACTAAAGCCTTCTGCATGGCAAAAGAAACTACCATCAGAGTGAACAGGCAACCTACAGAATGAGAGAAAATTTTTGCCATCTACCCATCTGACAAAGGGCTAATATCCAGAATCTACAAAGAACTGAAACAAATGTACAAGAAAAAAAAAACCCATCAAAAAGTGGGCGAAGGATATGAATAGACACTTCTCAAAAGAAGACATTTATGCAGCCAACAGACACTTGAAAAAATGCTCATCATCACTGGTCATCAGAGAAATGCAAATCAAAACCATAATGAGATACCATCTCACACAAGTTAGAATGGCCATCATTAAAAAGTCAGGAAACAACAGATGCTGGAGAGGATGTGGAGAAATACAAACACTTTTACGCTGTTGGTGGGAGTGTAAATTAGTTCAGCCATGTGGAAGACAGTATGGTGATTCCTCAGGGATCTAGAACTAGAAATACCATTTGACCCAGCCATCCCATTACTGGGTGTATACCCAAAGGATTATAAATCATGCTACTATAAAGAGACATGCACACATATGTTTATTGTGGCACTATTCACAATAGCAAAGACTTGGAACCAATCCAGATGTCCATCAATGATAGACTGGATTAAGAAAATGTGGCACATATACACCATGGAATACTATGCAGCCATAAAAAGATGAGTTCATGTCCTTTGTAGGGACATGGATGAAGGTGGAAACCATCAGTCTTAGCAAACTGTCACAAGGACAGAACCAAACACCATATGTTCTCACTCATAGGTGGGAATTGAACAAAGAGAACACTTGTACACAGGGCGGGGAACATCACACACTAGGTCCTGTTGGCGGGGGGGTAGGGGACTGGGGGAGGGATAGCATTAGGAGAAATACCTGATGTAAATGATGAGTTGATGGGTGCAGCAAACCAACATGGCACATATATACCTATGTAACAAACCTGCACGTTGTGCACATGTACCGTAGAACTTAAAAGTATTAAAAAAAAAAAGTTGCTTATTGCCTAGGGCTCAGGCGTTTTCTCTGTGTAGAGATTTTTATAGTAAATAGCGTGGTTTTTCGTAATTGCAGACAATCTGATATTATTTTGATCCTTTTACTTGTTTATTCATTGAGTAGGTGACTGGTATAGTGGTCCCGCAACTGAACTTGATACTGAACCTGATGAAGAATGGGTGAAAAATAGGAAAGATGAAAGTCGTGCTTTTCATGAGTGGGATGAAGATGCTGACATAGATGAATCTGGTAAGCTTGTTTGAAATTAAAATTATTACATAGTGTTTCAATAATTTATAATTAAGTACTTATAATTATTAGGTATTAGATTTATGTATTTTGTGTTTTGTAAAGAAACTGGTGTTTCTAAGCCTACTACTTTTTAAAACTTGAAGGAATAATAATAAAATTTTAAATTAGTTGTTTGAAGTACTTTAAAGAGTGCATAGGATTATTTCTCTTATTTTTATATTAAAATCAAAAATCAGAAAATGGTACTTTTTTCTTATGAAAATAATGTACATTTATTATAGTGCTTTATAGTTTCAATGTGATTTTAGCACCACTTCAAGTGATCAGTTGCACAGCATCTATTGAGTCATCTGTGGCTTGAGGGAAATAGGATGAAACTGTTGAGTTGACTTACTCATTTGTAAATAGTCTTACTACTTGCCTAAAAGATTATTGTAGAAGTAAGAAGTAATATACATAAATATTCTTTGTAAATGGTAAGGGATTACAAAAACTAATGTAGCCATTCATTAAACACTGGGGGAGTTCAAGGGTGGATAAGACTTAATCTCTACTCCAAAGAACTCACAAATGAGAGAGAATTTAGAAAACATAATTTTTAATTTAAAGTACATGATGGAAAAATGCTGTCATACTTGTGCAGAAAGATGCTATTTGGAAGTATGAGGAGGAAAACAAATTGTCTTGGATATTCTAGATAATAATTACTAACAGATGGTAAAATAGTAAAAAATGAACAGATGAGACATTCTTCTAGTTGGTAAAACTGAAACTATAGGAAATTTTATTTATAAAGTTACCTGCTTAAAGTAATTTGGTCTGGCGAAAGAACTAAATGTGGAAAAAAGACACGTGGAAAGTAACAGTGTAAGTATAAAGATTGTTGTATCAGCAGCTGAAGTAGTTTATTTTTATGAAACGCAGGTGTGCCACATTTTGATATAAAGATTCAAAATGTCCTATATAAGGAAAAGGTCTATTCTAGTTATGATAGATTTGGTGATGTGCTTACCTGTGGCAGGCATTGTTTTAGGTATGAAGGATCTAATGGTGAACAAAATGGAAAAAAAAAAAAAAAACTGGCCCTCGTTGAGCTTAAAATTTAGAGACGGGAGGCAGACAATAAATACGGGTAAAATATATTCCATATTAGATGGTGACAAGTGTTGTAGAGAAAAATAAAACAAGGAAAACATGCCAAGAAGAATTTAAAATTGCAGTTTTAAATTGAGCGATTAGTTAAGGTCCTTTGGGAAATTTGAGTAAAGACCTGAAGGAGATGAGATATTTGCTCAGATTGCAACTTAAGGAAGTCTCAGTTTATTCGTTCTAGAAAATTAATTCATAATACCCGGGTAAGAATTTTGAAGGTTCTCACAAATTCAGTGTATTTGTCTCAATACTTGAAGATAGCCAGAGCAAAGACTGTCGATTTCCTTCATATTGAAAAGTTAACGCTATAAATATTGAGCCTTTTCAGATAGTATATCTGTTGATTATTAAAGATTAAACTGCCATTTACTTCAGTGCTTTTTTCGGTTTAGCTGCCTTTTTACTTGTCCTAAGAAGTTACTGTTTTTCATAGAATGTTTAACTTTCTTAAAGATTTCACAGTTCCAATTACCTTGATTTAATCATCACACATTGTATACAGGTGCCAAAGTATCACATGTACCCCCAAAATATGCATAATTATTGTATATCACTAAAAAATTAAAAATTTAAGAATTTCATAGTAAATAGTATACATTTAGATAGTGAGGGCCACAGAAACAAAAGAATGGCTTGGGAATAAAATTATAGTAGAATGAGTAGGGCTCAAGTAATTTTTATCTCCTTAATATTTTATCTTCGTGTGTGTGTGTGTGTGTGTGTGTGTGTGTGTGTGTGTGTGTCTGGGTCTGGCTAAAGGAGGAATTTAGGATAATACCTAAACAAGGAACCATGAGTAACAAATTCTTATAGTTGATATCTTTTTGTCTGCTGTACTTAGTTTTGTTTTAAATGAAACTTCCTTAACTTATTCTGTTAAATCGTTTTATGTTTAAAGACATTCAGATTGGTCTTTAGGTAAGAATAATAACAATAGGATCCTGAGAAAGGCAATACAATACAATTATCATTCTTTTTAGTGTAGTGTGTTTTTTCCTTTTTTCAAATTGGAGTTTATAGTGTTTTCATGGTGGATGTTACAGTAGTACATTCTGTTGTAAACATCCAAGCTTTACAGAAGTTATTAAGTAAAACCAAAAGCCATGCTCATTTTTAGCTAGTTAGAAATTCTAAAGTACCTTCCTTTGCTTGATTCATTATGATCAGGCTAATTTAGTTGAGTTTCAAGTCTTTTCTAGCTTTGTGCCCTTTTTAGTTATGTGGAATCAATGATAGTACATTTTACTATGGATCATTTTTCTTTTGATATCGTGTTTTCTTTTCTCTTGAAAACTTATACTGTTCTTTTCAGTTTTCACATTTTTTTCTGAAACTTTTTCATTGCCTAAAAATGGGATGGTTTACATAAGAAAGTATAAGGATAGCACAAAGTATGTCATATTTAACAATTTGGTGAGCCCTTGAGTAGCTTAAGTTCTTAGACTTTTGAATTCATTTTACAGAAGAGTCTGCGGAGGAATCAATTGCTATCAGCATTGCACAAATGGAAAAACGTTTACTCCATGGCTTAATTCATAACGTTCTACCATATGTTGGTACTTCTGTAAAAACCTTAGTATTAGCATACAGCTCTGCAGTTTCCAGCAAAATGGTATGTTTAAATTAACACTAGTTTGGGTATTAAGAAAAATAGCATGATAAGACTTTGGTTTCCTTATTCCTGAGTTTAATTAAGGGGAAACAAACCCAAAAATGATTATTGAGTGCCTTCCTATGGGTAGGCATACACTGCTAGGTTACTTATTATTTCATTGCAGTTCTCACAACAATCTTCGTAGCATAATTATCATTACCTGTGTGTTATAGATGAGGAAACTGACTAGAAGAGGTTAAACATTTTATTCAGTTTCACAGATGTTAAGTGATAAAGCCCAGTTTTATGTGATTTTTAAAATAATATGTAAGGCATGGTAAGATGGGCAAATGAGATGAAATCACTGTTTTATAAAAGTGGAACTTACGACTTCCTACATCAGAATCTTGAGTGTTCCTTAAAAATGTAAATTTCCTGGTTTAGTCTCATAACTGCCAAAACAGATTCTTGGGCGGGTGCGGTGGCTCATGCCTGTAATCCCAGCACTTTGGGAGACCGAGGTGGGCGGATCACGAGGTCAGGAGTTCAAGACCAGCCTGGCCAATATGGTGAAACCCCATCTCTACTAAAAATGCAAAAATTAGCCAGGTGTAGTGGCATGTGCCTGTAGTCTCAGCTACTCAGGAGGCTGAGGCAGAAGACTCACTTGAACCCGGAAAGCAGAGGTTGCAGTGAGCCAAGATCCTGCCAACTGCCCTCCAGCCTGGGTGACAGAGCGAGACTCCGTCTCAAAAAAAAAAAAAAAAAAAAGATTCTCAGGGATTTGAGCCCAGAATATTTTATTATACTTTATTCAAGTATTCAGGTGATTTTTTTTATATTCACAAACTTTGTGAACTAGATTATGTTTACTAATAGTCATTTGTTACTTAGCTAACTGAAGTTCTGCAGATCTTCACAATGACAATTTTTTCCCTTTTAGGTTAGGCAGATTTTAGAGCTTTGTCCTAACCTGGAGCATCTGGATCTTACCCAGACTGACATTTCAGATTCTGCATTTGACAGGTTAGTTATGTTAAACAGTTTAAATATAATGAAAAACTATTTTATAAGGTTTCATTTATGTAATTGCAGTTTAATCATACTATTACTTTTTACTATCAAATCTCAGTCATGTCTGAGTATAATTCGATAGCACCCTCCAGTTCTTCACTTCTTATTCATAGGTCCCAGCTGATCCAAAAATCCCATCTTTATTACCTTGCAATCTCTGTAGTCCTATATTTTGTCTAGGCCCTTGAGCCCTGCTGTGCAACCATATAGATTGGTATTATATGTTTTTAAGAAGTTTTAGTTTTAGTTGGGCTCTAAGTGCCATTTGGCAAAGCTCCCTCTTAGATTCTTCACAGTTACTCTGAAATAGTATAGTATAACTTTCTTCAAGCCACCTTCTTCCCAGAATATATCTCCTTGACCACCAATTCTCTGTATTATTGCTCACTCCCTCTTTCCCACCCAACCATTTATATCAGCACCTTTTTTCCTGCTGCAGAGGAAGAGGTATACTCTTCTCGGGCTAAAGCTTCCTAGAGCTTATTTCTTACGGATCTTCCTCATTAACCATTAGTTATTCTTCTCTTTCTTTCATGTGTTTGCAGCCTTACTTCTGCTGATTACTTTTAGGATATAAATTTAAGTCTTCCAATCTTTACCCCTTTCACATCCTGCCCTTCTGTTAGGTTAGGAATACTTTGACTTCCTAATTACTCTCATTGAGTTTTTGTATCCCTAGCATCAAGAATAGTACTTAACAATAGATAATTCAGTAAATACTTAAGTGATTATATTAGATGTAAAATCTTTCTTCTGGTTTTCATCTACATACATATAGTCAAATGCTTTTGAAAAATTTAACAATATTCATTAATAGTCTTGTGTTTCAATTATAGTTGGTCTTGGCTTGGTTGCTGCCAGAGTCTTCGGCATCTTGATCTGTCTGGTTGTGAGAAAATCACAGATGTGGCCCTAGAGAAGATTTCCAGAGCTCTTGGAATTCTGACATCCTATCAAAGTGGCTTTTTGAAAACATCTACAAGCAAAATTACTTCAACTACATGGAAAAATAAAGACATTACCATGCAGCCCACCAAGCAGTATGCTTGTTTGCACGATTTAACTAACAAGGGCATTGGAGAAGAAATAGATAACGAACACCCCTGGACTAAGCCTGTTTCTTCTGAGAATTTCACTTCTCCTTATGTGTGGATGTTAGATGCTGAGGATTTGGCTGATATTGAAGATGCTGTGGAATGGAGACATAGAAATGTTGAAAGTCTTTGTGTAATGGAAACAGCATCCAACTTTAGTTGTTCCACCTCTGGTTGTTTTAGTAAGGACATTGTTGGACTAAGGACTAGTGTCTGTTGGCAGCAGCATTGTGCTTCTCCAGCCTTTGCGTATTGTGGTCACTCATTTTGTTGTACAGGAACAGCTTTAAGAACTATGTCAGCACTCCCAGAATCTTCTGCAATGTGTAGAAAAGCATCAAGGACTAGATTGCCTAGGGGAAAAGACTTAATTTACTTTGGGAGTGAAAAATCTGATCAAGAGACTGGACGTGTACTTCTGTTTCTCAGTTTATCTGGATGTTATCAGATCACAGACCATGGTCTCAGGTGAGTTATCAGTTCCAGAATATTAAGAAATAGGTGTGTTCTCATTTCCAAATGGAATATAAAAATTTTGATCTAAGTCATTCTTTTCAGTTGATTTACTTAAGCAAAAAGAGTTAACCAAGATCTGCCCTACTTCAGAGTGTTGGAGCAGTGTAACTTCTGTTATCAGTATGAAGTTTCATTTCTGTCAGTTCAAATCCATCGTGATGTATGGAAGAACATAAATTTGAAAGTTTAATAAATGCTTAGTAAATGGCTACATCACATATTTTAAGGTACTTTAGTGGATGAATAAGGTATAATTTTTACTCTCAAGAACATGTAACAAGAAAATATGCATATTCTGTTGCTGTGTATTATTTCTGTATGTTATAGTTTTATATTGAGGGTTTTGGAAAATGTAGGCTGTCCATGGAAGTCATTTAGTCCGACTACACGGCTGTCAAGTGTTTACAAAAGCCAAAGCTGAGCTAGAGTTTTATATGTAGCTAGAGTTTAGAAATTTGGTCTTTGATCATGATCAGCTTACCTTCTGTTGCTTTTTTAAGTCATAAAGAGAACATGTGGAAGAAGTTCTACATTTTCTTTTCTGTTTTTTTTTTATAAGCATAATCTTCAGCAGATTAAACCGACTTTTTTTTTTTTTTTTTTTTTTTTACCTCCTAGAGGAAAGAAGGGCCGAAGGTGACACATGTATCAGCCCAGACAGGTAGCTCTTTTCAGCAGCTAGTTTCTGTATGTTTTATAGGACCCACTTCAAGATTTTTTAGGTTACGAGTACTCTTATGCACTGTTGGAGAAAATACCATGGTGCACTGACTTGGAAGCATGGCAGACTTGATGTAGATTAATCTTGCTTTTTTCTGTATAACTGGCTTCGTGCAAAATACTTCACCTTATACTTTGAGGCTTATGTAAGAGGAATATATATAAGGCATCTAACAATGATACACAATAGATTTTCAATAAGTGGAAACTGATGTGCAGTAATCAATTATCTTTGACATGAGCCTTTGGAAATTGGATACATGTTTTTCTTTGATAATGGGATGTCAGATATTTTATAATGAAGAATTCTTCCAGCATAAAACTTAATACTCCCTACCATTATAAAAGGTACTTAATATGAAATTATTATAGGCCGGGTGCGGTGGCTCACGTCTGTAATCCCAGCACTTTGGGAGGCCGAGGCAGGTGGATCACGAGGTCAGGAGATTGAGACCATCCTGGCTAACACGGTGAAACCCCCGTCTCTACTAAAAATACAAAAAAAAATTAGCCGGGCACGGTGGTGGGCGCCTGTAGTCCCAGCTACTTGGGAGGCTGAGGCAGGAGAATGGTGTGAACCCAGGAGTCGGAGCTTGCAGTGAGCCGAGATCATGCCACTGCACTCCAGCCTGGGCGACAGAGCGAAATTCTGTCTCAAAAAAAAAAAAAAAAAATTATTGTAAAATATTTTCGTTGACAGTCATATACAGTAACCAAAAGTGTTTTCCCCGAGGTAACTGGTATAACAGTGGTTTGGCTGCTGTGAATCATTTCATTAATTTTCTGTTTTCTCAAATCCAAGGGCATATGTTATAGTTTAAAAACATAAGCAAAGATAACTTTATTCTGAGTTTTATTCTTTAAAAAAGTTTTACTACATGTGTGTATTCCTAACTGTAATATGATTTTGTTTTTGAATGCAACTTGATTTTAGAAAGTAAACGCTATTTTTAGTTCAATTTAAAACCTCGTAATTCATTTTTCATTGTCATTTTTTTCATTACCGTCATACTTATTGAAATTTATTTATGGCTCTATTCAGTTTGCATTTTCAGTATGACCAGTTTTTGTGTTTTTTTCAAAGAATGAAGTAATACATGTGACCTTTCAGAGCTGCAATGACTTCTGACCATGTGGCAGTTTTCTTATCTTTTAGTTTTTTAGGCTGTTTTAAAAAATAACCCAGAACTTACTAAAATTTTATATAATTAAAAATTGATTTCAAGAGCAGTCAAAATTTTGATGAATCAAAATTTTGTTTTTTTTTTTTTGCTTTCAAAGTATTTAGAAACTCTTCTAGTATAAGGTTTTGGAAAAAACTAGAAGGGAGCACATTTTATTTAAAAGCAGAATTGTAACGTTTTATTTGAGTACCAAAGAGTTTCTCTCCCCACTTCCTGAAAAGGCAGAGAGTTAATTTCTTAAGAGAAATTTGAAGAAAAGCAGAGAAAAGGTTTTTAGTTGTTGTTTTAGGGTATGATTTTTGGCACTTTATTAACAAATTCTGATATTATCAACCTTAGAACAAAGTGGATAATTTACTGTTGTTGGGATTGGAAATAAATTGCACTTCTTCTTTAGGGTTTTCCTGAGTAGTAGTGAAGAGCTTGCATGTGAGGTATTCTTGAAAAAAAAGTTTGCGTTTGAATTGAAGGAAAAATTCATTTTGGGAACAAGGGAACACATAGGATCTGTCTTATCTGTGGCTAATTGAAAAAGTCTTGTCTGAGTGCAGATTCCCTCATTTTAATTAAACCTTATCTTGAAGGATTCTTTCTAAACATTTAAATTTTTATTGAGCACCTACTGTATTTCTTGCACTGTTCTAATTGCTAGAGGTCTAGAGTAACTAAGACAATTCTCTGCCTTCATGCAGTTTATAATCTAATGGTAGAAATAGACAGAAAACATAGTATCAGACTGAATGTTCTGAAGAAAAGTAAAGTATGGGTACTTTACTTAAGAATACAGAGAATGCCACTTCATATTGAATGAACCAGGAAAGGCTTCTTTGAAAAGAAACAGGCATCATTTGAGTAGAGAGAGAGATAAAATTAGGGCATTCTGTGTACATTTCCTGAGAGACTAAGGAAATAGAAAACAAAAATTTAATTTTTAGAAGCAACTCTTTTTGCATTCATTGTATCAATTTAAAAAGTGTTTCAGTCAACCACTTACAATAGTACAACTTGTGTCAGTAGGTTTGAGGAAAAAATGCAACTCATGTAAACATACAACTTAATTTATAGGAATAGAAATGTTCAGGTATACCAGTTGGGAGCATTCAGTGTATCCTGCTTTAGTCATTATGTTTATTCAGGATGAGTAGCATGAGTTTTGACAAGTTGGTAATATGGAGCTTGTTAAAAGAGCATTGAGGCTGGGTGTGATGGCTTACACCTGTAATCCCAGCACTTTGGGAGGCCAACGCAGGAGGATCACTTGAGCCCAGGAGTTCAAGACCAGCCCGGGCAACATGGCAAAATTACATCTTTACCCAAAAGAAAAACAAAAATTAGTTAGGCATGGTGGCATGCACCTGTAGTTCCAGCTACTCAGGAGGCTGAGGTGGGAGGGTGACTTGAGCCCTGGAGGTAGAGGTTGCAGTGAGCTGAGATGGCACTATTGCACTCCAGCCAGGGTGACAAAGCCAGACCCTGTCTCAAAAAAAGGAGCATTGACTGGAGAATGTTAAGTTGATAAGGTTTTAATTAGATTGAAACCATAGGGAACAGATAGGGCCATTTGTGGTCTTAATACATTATTTTCTGGCTTTCATAGGAATGAAAATAAATCTTGGCTGTTAATTAAAAATAGCCTCTTATCTAAATTTTTAACTTTCTTTGGGCCCCTCATATAAGTGGAATCATATATTACTTGTCCTTTTGTGTCTCGCTTATTTCACTTGGTGTGTTTCAAGGTTTATTCACATCCTAGCATGTATCAGAACGTCATTCCTTTTTATATACTACATTTTGTTTATCCATTCATCTGTTGATGAACACTGAGGTTGTTTCCACCTTTTGGCTATTGTGAATAATGCTGCTATGAATGTTGGCATGTAAATATTTATTTGAATTCTTGTTTCCATTTCTTGCTTAATTCAGTGTACAAGTCCTTGGTTAAATTTATTCTTAAATATTATACATTTTGATGCTATTATAAATACAATTTTATTTCTTAAACTTTTCAAATTGTTCATTGCTAGTATATCGAAATATAACTGAGTTTTGCATGTTGATTTTGTATCCTACTATTCAGCTAAATTTATTAGTTCTAACCATTTTTTTGTGAATTCGTTAGGGTTTTCTATGTATAAGATCATGCCATCTACAGACAGATAATTTAATTTCTCATTTTCCAAAACGGACTGCTGAGACCAGCTTGGTCGGGGAGACCCTAACCCAGCGACGCTAGAGGAATTAAAGACACACACACAGAAATATAGAGGTGTGAAGTGGGAAATCAGGGGTCTCACAGCCTTCAGAGCTGAGATCCCTGAACAGACATTTACCCACGTATTTATTAACAACAAGCCAGTCATTAGCATTGTTTCTATAGATATTAGATTAACTAAAAGTATCCCTTATGGGAAAGGAAGGGATGGGCCGAATTAAAGAAATAGATTGGGCTAGTTAACTGCAGCAGGAACATGCCCTTAAGGCATAAATCGTTTTTATGCTTTTGTTTGTGGCTTAAGAATGCCTTTAAGTGGTTTTCCACCCTGGGCAGGCCAGGTGTTCCTTGCCCTCATTTCTGTAAACCCCCAACCTTCCAGCTTGGGCGTTATGGCCATCATGAACATGTCACAGTGCTGCAGAGATTTTGTTCATGGCCAGTTTTGGGGCCGGTTTATGGCCAGATTTTGGGGGGCTTACTCCCAACAATAGACCTTTTATTTTTCTTGTCTAATTATTCTGACTAGAATTTCCAGTGTTATGTAAAACAGAAGTGGCAACACTTTTGATTATTGTAGCTTTGTTGTAAGTTTTGAAATCAAGAAGCGTGAGTTTTCCAACTTTGTTTTTCCTTTTCAAGGTTATTTAGTATCTGGGGTTCCTTGAGATTCCATCAGAATTTTAGGGTAGGTTTTTTCTATTTCTGCAAAGAATGCCATTGAGATTTTGATAGGGATTTCATTAAATGTGTAGATCCCTTTGGGTAAAATTGACAACAGTATTAAGTCTTTTAACCCATGAATGTGGGATATCTTTCCATTTGTTTAGATCTTCTTTAATTTCTTTCAGTAGTCTTTTGTAGTTTTCGGTATCCAAGTCCTTTACCTCTGTGGTTAATTTCTTAATATTTTATTTTCTTTGATGCTATTCTAAATGGGATTTTTTAAAATTTATTTTTCAGATTGTTAATTGTTGATGTATAGAAATGCAACTGAGTGTTGTGTGTGTCCTCTCTTTATCCTTCTGAATTTTCTTTTTGTTCTTTTTTGAGACAGGGTCTTGCTCTGTTGTCCAAGCTGGAGTGCAGTGACGTGATCATAGCTCACTGCAGCCTCAGACTCCTAGGCTCAGGTGATCCTCTTGCCTCAGCCACTCGAGTAGCTGGGACTATTGGCATGTGTACTTGGCCTGTTGAGTTTATTTAGTTCTAACAGGTTTTAGGGTTTTCTGTATAGAGGATCTTATCATCTGTAAATAGAGATAATTTTACTTACTCCTTTTTCTTTTTTGGGGGGGGTGGGGGGAACTGGGTCTTACTTGTTACTGAGGCTTAACTCAAACTCCCGGGCTCAAAGGATCCTCCCACCTAAGCCTGCTGACTAGCTGGGATTACAGGCATGTGCCACCTTGACATTCCTTTTCAATTTGGATGTCATTTATTTCTTTTTCTTGTCTAATTGCTCTGGCTAAAACTTCTAGTACTGTGATAATTAGAAGTGATAATAGTATACATTTTTACCTTGTTCCTAATCTTAAGGGAAAAGCTTGTATCTTTCACCACTGAATATGATGTTGGCTGTGAGTTTTTCATATATATGACCTTTATCAAGTTGAAGAAGTTCCCTTCTATTTCTAGTTTAAAGAATATTGGGTTTCGTCACATGTTTTTTTCTCAGTCAGTAGAGATGATCATTTTTTTCCTTTATTAATGTGTGATTTGTTGGTTGATTTTCGTATACTGAAAGTTGATAGAAACCCACTTGGTCAGGGTGTGTAGTCCTTTTAATATGCTACTGAACTCAGTTTACTGGTATTAGCTGAAAAATTTTGCATCTGTATTCATAAGGGACATTGGCCTGTAATTTTCTTGTTGTGTCTTTGGCTTTGATAATACTGGTTTCATAGAATGAGTTGGAAGTCCTTCTTGTCCATGTTTGGAAAGAGTTTTTTTTTTTTTGAGACACGGTCTCACTCTGTCACCTAGGTGGGAATGCAGTGGTGCTATTATGGCTCACTGCAGCCTCAATTTCCCAGTGATCCTCTTACCTCAGCACCCCCCTCCCCCACCACTACAAGTAGCTAGGACCACAGGCGTGTGCTACCATGCCCAGGTAATTTTTGTATTTTTGGTAGTGATGGCGTTTCACCATGTTGCTTAGGCTGGTCTCAAACTCCTGGGCTCAAGCAGTCCACCTGCCTTTGCTTCCCAAAGTGTTGGGATTATAGGCATGAGCCACCACACCCAGCCCTCTTTTGGCAGAGCTTGAGAAAGGTTGATGTTAATTCTTTTTTTTGAGACGGAGTCTTGCTCTGTTGTCCAGAGTGCAATGGCACAATCTTGGCTCAACTGCAACCTCTGCCTCCTGGGCTCTAGCGATTTTCTTGCCTCAGCCTCCCAAGTAGCTGGGATTACAGGCATGTGCCACTGCGTCCAGCTAATTTTTGTATTTTTAGTAGAGATGGGGTTTCACCATGTTGGCTAGGCTGGTCTTGAACTCCTGACCTTTAGGTGATCCACCTGCCTTGGCCTCCCAAAGTGCTGGAATTACAGGCATGAGCCACTGCGCCCAGCCAATGTTAATTCTTTTTTAAATGTTTAGTAAAATTTATCAGTGAAACTATTTTGTTTTGGTCTCTTTGTTGAGAGGGTTTTGATTCATCTTCTTATAAGTCAATTCAGATTTTCTGTTTCTTCTTGATCAGTTTGGGTATTTCTTGAGTTTCTGGATTATGAGAGTCTCATCTTTTAATTATTTTCATCATTATTATATTTAGTGTCATTGTGTTGCCCAGGCTGCCTTCAGACTCCTAGGTATAAGCAGTCCTCCCACCTCAGCCTCTTAAAGTGTAGTTGGGAATACAGGCATGCACCACCATGCTGGCTTCTTGTGATCTTTATTTCTATAAAATTAGTGGTAATATCCTTTGTTTCATTTCTGACTTTGGTAATTTGTGTCTTCTCTTTTTTTCTTAATCTAGCTAAAGGTTTGCCAATTTTATTGAAATTCTCAGAGAACAAACTTCTGGTTTTGTTTTTCTTCATTATTTTTGTATTTGTCATTTAAAAAATTTTTGCTGTCATCTTTATTGTTTCCCCTCCTGTTACTTTGGATTTAGTCCATGTTTCCTTTTCTAATTCCTTTTTTTTTCTTTTAACTTCCAACTTTTAAGTTCAGGGGTACCTGTGCGAGATGTGCAGGTTTGTTACGTAGGTAAACGTATGCCATGGTGGTTTGCTGCACAGAGCATCTCACCAATCACGTATTAATCCCAGCATTTACTAGCTATTCTTCCTGATCCTCTCCTTCCTCCCACCCACTGCCGTTTGACAGGCTCCAGTATGTGTTGTTTCCTTCCATGTGTCCATGTGTTCTGATCGTTTAGCTGCCACTTATAAGTGAGAACATGTGGTATTTAAGGTTTTCTGTTCCTGTGTTAGTTTGCTAAGGATGGTTTACCAATTTGCTGGTTTGTTAGTTCCAGCTCCATCCATGTCCCTGGAAAGTACATGATCTTGTTCCTTTTTATGGCTGCATACTATTTCATGGTGTGTATGTACCACATTTTCTTTCTTTTTTTTTTTTTTTGAGACATGGAGTCTCACTCTGTTGCCCAGGCTGGAGTACAGTGGTGCAATCTTGGCTCACTGCAACCTCCACCTCACGGGTTCAGGTGATTCTCCTGTCTCAGCCTCCAGGGTAGCTGGGACTACAGGCTCACGCCACCATGCCTGGCTAACTTTTTTTTTTGTATTTTTAGTAGAGATGGGGTTTCACCATGTTGCCCAGTCTGGTCCAGAACTCCTGAGCTCAGGCAGTCCACCTGCCTTGGCCTACCAAAGTGCTGGGATTACAGGCATGAGCCACTGTGCCTGGCCTTGTACCACATTTTCTTTATCCATTCTATGACTGATGAGTATTTAGGTTGAGTCCATGTCTTTGCTATTGTGAATAGTGCTGAAATAAAAATATGCATGCATATGTCTTTATAATAGAATGATTTATATTTCTTTGGTTATATACCTAGTAATGGGATTGCTGGGTTGAATGGTATTTCTGCTTCTAGGTCTTTGAGAAATTGCTATACTGTCCTCCACAATGGTTGAACTAATTTACACTCCCAACAGTGTAAAAACATTCCGTTTTCTCCACAACCTCGCCAGCATCTGTTGTTTTTTGACTTTTTAACAATAGCCATCCTGGGAAAGAGGCAGCTTGCCACTGCAGGCTCTGTGAGACAGCTGAAAAACTGAGTGCCCAAAGTGTGATGGAAATGTCTGCCTCTGAACACAACATCCTCACTTGGGAACCTGAAGGTTCAGATAACGGGAGAAGGATTTGAGCTTATCTAGAGCTGAGATGAATTTAGAGAGCCGGGCAAAATACAGGGGTAGAGGAAGCAGTGGGGAGATCCCTGTGGGCATTCTTGGTCCCCTGGGAAGTCATTTCTGACTTTTTCTTGCAGAGGTCCTTGGGGAGGGCTGTCACTTGAATTGGGGAAAGACCACAGGGAGAAGGAAACTTCCAGCTGAACTTTGTTGTAACAGTTTCAGTTGAATGGGAAGTTTCCTGGACAGAATCTGAGGGAAGGGATGAAAGGGGAGTTCAGATACGAGCACAGAAGCCATGGCAGACAGGGAGGCATGAAACTCGAAAGCCCTGCTTGCTTTCTCAGTGGGGAGGCTTGTAGTCTAGGCAAGATCTTAGCGCTGCTCACCAGCTGCCTGGTTGAGGGGGCATGGTGCTGTAGGGGGTGCGTGCTGGGAGTGAGACCTGCCTTTTGGGCTGTGTGGGAACTGGGTGAGGCCTGTCACTGCCAGCTTTCCCCCACTTCCCGGGTGACCTGTATGACAGAGCAAAGGCAGCTGTAATACCCCTGGGAACATAACTCCACCCGTACTCCTGGGAACATAACTCCACTGGCCTGGGAACCATACCTTAATCCCCCACAGCAGCCGCAGCAAGCCCTGCCCAAGGACAGTCTGAGCTCAGATGTGCATAACCCTGCCCTCACCTAATGGTCTTTACCCACCCTGGTAGCCAAAGACCAAGGACATAATCTCTTGGGAGCTCTATGACTCTGCCCACTGCCTGAGAAACCTGAATACTTATCCAGGGGATACCAGGGCAAACTTGTACCCTCCCTATACTACTGCAGCTGATGCTTTCTTGAAAGCGGCACCTCCTGGCTGGAGGCCAACCAACACACTAAAGAAAACCACAAACAAGGACCCTCACAGAGTCCACTTCACTCCCCTCCTATCTCCACTGGAGCAGGTGCTGGTACCCATGGCTGAGAGACCTGAAGACAGATCACATCACAAGACTCATCACAGACATTCCCCAGTACCAGCCTGGAGTCCAGCAGCTCTGCGGGGTGGCTAGACCCAGAAAAGAAATAACAATTATGTCAGTTTGGCTCTCAGGAAGCCCCATCCCTAGGGGAAGTGGGGAGAGCACCACATCAAGGGAGCACTCTTGTAGGACAAGAGAATCTGAATAACAGCCCTTGAGCTAGATCTTCCCTCTGACATAGTCTACCCCAATGAGAAGGAACTAGAAAAACAATTCTGGTTATATGACAAAACAAGGTTGTTTAACACCCCCAGAGGAACACACTAGCTCACCAACAGTGGATCCAAATGAAGAAGAAATCTCTGAATTGTCGGAAAGAGGAAATCAGAAGGTCATTTACTAAGCTACTCAAAGAGGCACCAGAGAGAGGTGAATACAAACTTAAGAAATAGAAAAAAAACAAAAGTTACAAGATATGGACGGGAAAATCTCCAGAGAAATTTATAGCTTAAATAAAAAACAATCTCAACTTCTGGAAATGAAGGACACACTTAGAGAAATGCAAAATACACTGGAAAGTCTCGACAATAGAATTGAACAAATAAAAGAAAGAACTTCAGAGCTTGAAGACAAGGCTTTCAAATTAACCCAACCCAACAAAGAAAAAAGAATAAAAAAATAAATAAAATGAACAAAGCCTCCAAGAAGTTTGAGATTATGTTAAATGACCAAACCTAAGAATAATTGGTGTTCCCAAGGAAGAAGAGAATTCTAAAAGTTTGGAAAACATATTATTTGAGGGAATAATCAAGGAAAACTTCTCTGGCTTTCCTAGAGATCTAAACATCCAAATACAAGAAGCCACCTTTTAATTTTATCCTATTTATGTAAATACTGCTTTTATTCTTCTAGGGTATGCCATTAGGTTTTATTTTTTATTGAAATGTAATTAACATACCATAAAATTTACTGCTTTTTAAAAGTATACGATTAATTCAGTGATTTTTAGTATATTTACAGGATTGTTCAACCATCCACCACAGACTAATTCAAAACATTTTCATCATCCCAAAAAGAACCCCATACTTATTAGCAGTCACTTCTCACTCCCCCTTTCCCCAGCCTCTGATAACCATGAATCGACTTTGTGTCTCTGTGGATTTACCTCTTCTGGAATGATAATGTTAATGGAATCATTCAATATGTGGCCTTTAGTATCTGGCTTTTTAAAATTAGGTTTATGTGTTCAAGGTTTATGCATGTTATACTATGTGTCAGTACTTTGTTGGCTGCAGAATATTTAATTGTATGGATTTACCACATTTTATTTATCCATTTATTAATTAATGGACATTTGAGTTGTTTCTACTTTCTGTTATGAATAATGCTGCTATGAACATTCATATGCAAGTTTTTGTGTAAACATGGTTTAATTCTCTTGGGTATATACCTAGGACAGGAATTGCTGGGTCATATGCTAGGTGTATCTATAATTTTTTTTTAGAAACTGCCCAACTGCTCATTAGGTTTTAAGCTTCAGTAATTTTCTTGATAATTTTTACTTACTAATACAGTTGGGTAGGAGAATGAACATTACACCTCCAGGGTTCAGTACTTCCTCTAAGAATTGAGTTACCATGATGTTCTTATAAAGAACAGTTTTATAGATTTCTTTACTGAATGTTGTTAGGAAAAATGTTGAACATTTTCTGAGTTAAATGTATTTCTGCCTAAGGATGAGGTTAGTTATCAGTGTTTTACAGAAATTCTTAAATTTTCTCATTACCATATTGAAAAGTATGTAAAATAGTGGTTCAGTGGACCATAGGAATACAAATGTTTTTATAGATTACTATCTTCTAATTGTCAAATTATTTTTCTTACAGGGTTTTGACTCTGGGAGGAGGGCTGCCTTATTTGGAGCACCTTAATCTCTCTGGTTGTCTTACTATAACTGGTGCAGGCCTGCAGGATTTGGTTTCAGCATGTCCTTCTCTGAATGATGAATACTTTTACTACTGTGACAACATTAACGGTAATGCCTTTTAACAGTGCGATAATTTTGAAGAAATTAATTAAAATTTTTTTTTAGCAGTTCTAATAATTTTTCCATTTAGTTTTCTAGATTTCTGATTACCAGACTGTCTTACTTTCAGATTTAGTTAAATTTGATAAAATTTTAAAATTACATTTCCATTAATTAACATCTTGAAAGGTAAGTTTTTCTTGCAGATGTATATTCTAAATATCCATTGTGTCAGATTTTTGAGGCATGTAATAGTGTAATCAAGAATGGTAAGTTAATAGAAATATTAAAATTCTTGTTAAAAGTTTTAGGTATTCCTCTAGAGTTTTATAGCATTCATTAAAAATTTAGAACTATTTATGTTCTAGATACACTGATTTCTTAGGGATAATAGACACATATTTCTTATAAGACAGCTTTATCAAATGTAGAAAAATGAGGACTTTGGTAATGTGGACTTCCAGAGTTTCTGGATCTGATGTCAACTCCTAGCGAAGATTGAGGGGAGAGGATAGTATGTAGTATTGAGAAGAGGCTGAGATGCTTTAGACATGACTAGAATTCCTATAGTATTTTGGAAATTGATTCCTGAACCTACTTTCAAAAATCACAGGAAATATTTCTTGATTTTGTTCTTTTAAACATATTCTACCCTACAGTGGGCTTATTGAACATGCTTTTTCAAAGTATGTTCAGTGCCTTTTTGCACATTTGATAGTCACTGGTAGAGACTGAATTTCCCAGAAGCATAAAAAGCTGCTCTTCTGTTATTAGTAAGCAAATCAACCTCCTGTATTTATAACTGGAGGCAATTTTAGATGGCTCAGACTACTATGTACCTGTCTTTTTATACTGTGCCCTATTGTCTTTGAGTGCCCAATTCACCTTAAGATGACAGGAAAATCAACAAAATTTTTCTCAGGCAGAACAATTGACAGGAGTCAGGAAGACCAGAGGGAGTAATGACATACCAGAAAGTGGAGAAAACTGCTATTTCTCGAGATTAGACTTTCCTTAAAATATATAAGAGGAAACTGGAGATTGTAGCTGTCTTATTTCAGCAATCACATTGTTATGCAGGAGATGACCTCCCATGTTCTTGATATATCAACACTAAGTTGGACATTTCTTTGTTTTCTGTTGCCTTGTGTGTATAATCAAGGAATGGCCAAAGTGAATGTCATCGTAGTTGGTGAAAGTGAATGTCATCGTAGTTGCAACATGCTAAGCCTATGAAAACAAAGTGTGATTGATGCAGTGAAGCTGTTACTTTTGTGGATGCTGTGGATTTGAGAAGGGAGTTTTGTTTTGTTAACATAAAGTTATTTCATTGTAGGTTTAGTGCTATACTTCCTAAGGCTTATAGGACATATTATCAAGAGTAATAAGCAATTGTTTTTTTATCAGAAAAAATTTTATTTGTATGTTGCACTTGAATTTTTCATATTGATTTCAGCATGGGTTATGCTTTGGAATAAATCTCACTATCGAATTCATTATATTTATTTTTGGATTCAGAGATGTTATTGGGTAGAGGGAGGGGACTGGGTTTCAGTTTGTTTTTATGCTTACTTGTTTTATGTTTGTATGTTTTTAAACTTTGAAATAATTTAGATGATGGGATAAAATGAAATACTTAAAGTCTTTTGCACTTTGTCCTTATGCATTTCCTCTAAACTTGTTTTGAATATATAGTTTCAGAGGAGCTATTATATTCCTTTTGTTGAATGTGAAAGTTTTTTTGGATAAATGATTGATTTTTTAAAATAAATGAATTGTAATGAAGATATCTGACTTTGAAAGATTTGAAAGGAAATTTCAGTGTTTGTATAATCCAATATTAACTCTCCTTTTATGGCTTATTGAAGCATGATTTGGGGGAATGGAAAGCCTTTAAAATTTACAGGGTGACTTGTTATATAACTTGTATCTGAGTTCCACATAAGTTGTTCTTAAAGCAATGCTCTCCTATAGTCTTTTCCTTAAAAGGATATGTGGACAACCTAGAAAGTGTTAGAAAGAAGTTGTTTGCAAGATGACACTTGTTCCAGTATCTTTCAAAACAGCTCAGCTTGTACAGTAGATATCTAGTGAATGCTCAGGGGCATCCTTGTTACTATTTTTATTGTTTCTGAAAGTAGTGTGTTTTAATACGTGGTATTAGAGCAATGGAGAAGTGTATTTAGGTGACAAATTATATTTCAAATATTTGAAAGTGACATTTAACTAAAAATACATTTTTTAAAAGAAAACATATATAGTTAACTATCAGGTTACTAAATATAAAAGAAGTAAATATTGATAAACATTAGTCATTAAGTAATACATGATAAGTAAAACAGAATAATCTATTTTCCAAGCATTAGCAGAGATTTTGGAGACGATAAGTTAGTTATCATATTCAAACAGTAACTACCTTGAGCAAGACACTGTACATAAAGTGTCTTGATATAAAATGCAAATCTAGATTCTTCTGAATGATTCTTTATGACTTTTAAATTTATTTGATAAGATTTGAAAAGTCTTAGCCATAACATTAAAAAAATTCTTAAGAAGGGTTAAATGCAATAGCATAATTGTAGAGCTGTGAAGAACATTTGAACAATGATAGAAACTAAACTTTTTTACTGATTTGCATTTCAATGTATGTATAATTTATAAATTAAGATAGATTAGCTCATAGTTTTGGAGGTGACACAGTCTCAGATGATGTGCTCTTTTATGTTTCTAATTTAAGTTAAAGAGGAATTAAAGGTAAGTGAAGGTAAGTGCAGACATACAGCATAAGTAATATACTTAGAACTCAGTAAAAACAAGTTATTCACTAATAAAAATCTGGAGAAATAATAGCTAACCTTATACTTCCTGTCATCTGATACTTAAAAATGCTTTCTTACAAGATTATTCTTTACCATGCATTTAAATATTTTTATGATTATTCAGTTACCTTTTTCTATTTTCTTTATTATTCTTTAATGTAATTTAGGCTTTATGTATCTTAACCATTTGGGTTCTCTATCCTACATCGAGATGGGAGTTTGCTGGTGATAAGTCAAATATTTAAAGGGAACTACCTTGTGAATTGTCTTTGTCTATTAAAGCATAGCTGTCTACCTGGCAATCCATCATATCTTAGTCATATTTCTTTCTAATGTTCCTTCACCTTTTCTGTTGTCCATTTATTCTGTTGTCCATTTATTCACTTTTCTGAACAGTCCTTCTGTGTTACTTAAGGATTTTATTGTTAATGTTGCTTATACTTTCCATGCTTCGGAAGGTGCTAGTCTCCTGTTTTCTACAGTGTGATACTGAGTTTAAAACAGTGCTTGTCTTCATTTTTGTTTTGGCTCAGGCCTTCAGCAGATCCTTTAAATGGATGCTGTCACTTTCATGATTACTGGGATCAAATACCAGTAACTACTCTATTATTTACCTTATCATAGGATTGTAGTTTTGGGTCATTTAATACTATAGTTACTGATTAAGTTCATATAGGCTTCTTTAAACAGATTCTGCTTTCAAATTTGAAAACAATATATTCTCTCTCTTTACTCTGTACACTTAGAATCTCACTGAAACTCAATTCTGGTGAACTTAGAATGTATTCAGAGTTCTTGCCTATATTCATATAAAATGTGCCTACTATATGAATATAGGCAAGAACTTTGTTTTGTGATAAATAAGGAGATGCTGACAGTAGGATTGTGGTTTTTACCTAATACAGGGTAAAAACTTTTATTTCTACATTTTTCTTCCCCCATTATCTCTGCCACCATCCCTTAGACTTCAAGAGCATAATGACCCAGGTAGCTAGAGTGGAAACTGAGCATGTGGACCCTACATCTTTTGGGGAGGATGGTGAAAAACTGTGTCATGTCAGGTTAGATCTGAATCTCTAGGAGAATAGCTTTTCTGATCTGTTTGCTCCTTTGAGTCTCCCTTTTACTTTATCCTTTGAAAATCAGTTGCATACTTCACTTCCATTGCTTCCAGACATGGCATATGATTTTTCTTAGGCTACTGTTGAAATTTAGCATAATATTTCTCCCTTATCTTTCTGTCCTTTTAAAAAAATAGGACTATAGTAAGTCCTCAGTGTTGGCGGTATGTTTTTGGAAACTGACTTGAAAGAAAACAACATACAGGAAGTCCTCAAATAGTGTCATTTCATTATAATGATGCAAACAAAACAACTACCTTTGTTATACGTTATTTTGCTTAGAGTCGCAGTTTCTAAGAACCTATCGATGTTAAGTGAGGACTTAATGGTATAGACATTTTGAAGTATTTGGGGGAGTTGCAGTTTGGAAAAATTGTATGAGAGTCTTCATGTCTCTTCTTATTTCTTTAAAAAAATTTAGAATGGAATTTTAATCTGATAAAATGATAATCAGATCCATTTTGGCAAAACCCAGTGAATCTGGCATTTCGTGATGGACCTAAGGGTCAGAGCAGGAGAATGGCAGTGAGGCAGGGCTTGTGTCTTGAGGAGAGGCACTAGGTGATTGGTAGACAAAACAGTGAGCAGTGTAAGGGGTGAGGAAAGACAAGCTAAGAAGGGGAATAATGGGGATTGGGTGGTGCACAGTAGGTAAAGCTGGCATTATATTCAAAGGAAAAACTTGGTTAAAGATTGGCAGTGGGAGAATAATTTCAGATCATAGGGTTCCTTCTCAGGGCATTTTTATTAAGTATTCAATATATACTAAAACATTTTATCTTGAGTTTGTGATTAAGATGATTAACATTGTATCTTATTTTAAGGGAAAATAATTTTAACAAAATGCTGCTTTGTGAATTTTAAATATTTAACATATTTAACTTTTCATTTAAAGACCAGAAAAGATTGTTATTTTGATTAAGTAAAAATTGGCTTTAGTAATTCAACTTTATATTTAAAATAATTTTAAACTTCCTGTTATGGAAAAATTTAACATCGAATAATATAACGAATCCTCATGTACCATCAGCTTCAGCAGTTATAAACCTGTGGCCAGTCTCCTTTCATCTATACCATTGCTCATTCCCATATCTACTCCCCCATTAAGCTAATCACAGGTGTCATATCAACTTAAAAATTTAATACGACTGAAAGCATAAGCTATCGTAGTTCCACATATTTGCGTAATGTTTATTAGTTTCTTTCCTAAGACTGTATGTCTTAAGAAATTTGCCCTTTGTATTTTGTGTGTGCCATTTGGGGAATATAAGGAAAAGTTAAATTTCTGTAAATTAATGTGTTCTATGTGTTTAGTTGGAAGTAATTATTATGGTAGTATTAGCCTAGCTGCTTTTTTTTTTTTTTTTTTTTTTTGCAGTTGAATGCTGTTTTAGAAAACAAAAAGTAAATTTAAAATGTGTTTTTGAGTTAAGCTAGATATCACCCCAGAGTACTGTGATTTTTCGGTTACAATCCATTTGATATATTCTGCAGTAAAATTATATTTCATGTACAGTTTTCATTTTGTATTGTTCCTTATATCACAATTGCAAGTATTTTGGTTGTTCTTGTTGATATGTAAAGAACAAATTAACTACTCCTTATTTGTTCATGGTGCAGACATAATGAAAGACTTCAATATAGTTGAAACAGTCTTTTCCACATTTGCCTGCTTTTATGAAAATATCATTCATTCAGAGTACTTGACATTTGAATATGTGCTATGAAACTTCTTCTTTGATATTTTCTAATTCTCAGCTATGTTCCCTAATGGATCTTGTATCTAGTGCCTGGGTAGCATAGTGTGACTGGGATAAAATAACAGTTATTCCACAAATGTTTTATTATTCTTTGTAAGTGAATGATAATTTTTACTATGTCTTAGATAAAGTTTAATTGATCACTCATTATATATTTAATTTTGGAAAATAATTTCATCTAACCCTACCATATATAGATATTTTTGGCTACAAATACTATATAAAAATATGGCAAATATATTAAATCTATGTCTATATAGTTTATTTTGCTTTAAAATTTGAATATAATATTTATTGTAATTGCTCAATACTGACTTCTTTAGCTGATCGATTACAGTTAGGGCTGTTTTTTTGCCTTTATTACATTTCTAGGGAGGATGTTCAGATTATAAGAATCTTTTTATAAATTAGCTTTGCAATCTTGCTTCTGTGGATTGTCTCATTTCCATTTTGGATTTTTATATTATAAGTTGTTGCTAAAAATTATTTTTTTCCCTTCTTCCACTTACCTTTTGGACCATGAAGGATATATTAATTAAAGTCAAGCTGCTATTGAGTTTTGTGTCTGAATAATTTCTTATACACTCATCATAAGATTTACTTCTATCATATAAGTACTGCTAGTAAAACCAGTGAATGTTTGTAACTCCTTCGTAAGCAAAATTATTTTTATGTGATCTCTAAGAAATTCCTCCTTTCACATTTTTCTGTTTTCATACAGGTCCTCATGCTGATACCGCCAGTGGATGCCAGAATTTGCAGTGTGGTTTTCGAGCCTGCTGCCGCTCTGGCGAATGACCCTTGACTTCTGACCTTTGTCTACTTCATTTAGCTGAGCAGGCTTTCTTTCATGCACTTTACTCATAGCACATTTCTTGTGTTAACCATCCCTTTTTGAGCGTGACTTGTTTTGGCCCCATTTCTTACAACTTCAGAAATCTTAATTTACCAGTGAATTGTAATGTTGTTTCTCTTGCAAATTATACTTTTGTTTTAGAAAGGGATTAGGTCTTTTCAAAAGGGTGAGAACAGTCTTACAGTTTTCTTTTAAATGAAATACTTTAAAGAATGTTGGTAATGCCATGTCATTTAAAGTATTTCATAGATAATTTTGAATTTTAAAGTCCATGGAGGTGATTGGTTCTCTTTACACATTAACACTGTACCAAGCTTTGCAGATCTTTTCCAACATACATGTCTGAAGACTTATTTTCAAAGACAGCACATTTTTGGAAACTAATCTCTTTTCCATAATATTTCCTTTATTTCAACAATTCTCAGAAGGCCAATTCAAACAAACCCACATTTAAGGTTCTTTAGGATTATAGAATAAATTGGCTTCTGAGTGTTAGCTCAGTGAGCAAGGAAAGCACCAATCCATATTTGTTTCCTTTAAGGATACCTTGTTCTCACCACTGTCCCTATGTCGTCAAATTTGGGAG
This sequence comes from Symphalangus syndactylus, assembly GCF_028878055.3. NCBI lineage: Eukaryota > Metazoa > Chordata > Mammalia > Primates > Hylobatidae > Symphalangus > Symphalangus syndactylus. The sequence goes on along the minus strand of NC_072438.2, from coordinate 23,385,999 downwards.
AGATTTTTTAAAATACCACAATCATTTGAAGAAATGTATAAATAAAATCTACTTTGAGGACTTTACCAAGTAATACTGTTGTGTTGTGATTTTTATTATAAATCTCAATCCAGGTTTACTTTAGTATAGAATAGGACTGAATACTTTGTCTTTGGAGCTCCCATGAACTTACTACCCTGACAAATAGTTTTAGACAGATACTGAATTTTATTGAGCTGAATTTTCTTTTTGAAATGAGTTATTCAGTAGTCAGAATTTGAATCTGTAGGTATATCTACTTTGCTTTGTTAAAACATCATGGGAGTGGAGGCCTGCCACCCCAAAAGGCACATACTAGTGCCTTTTAGTACAGTTTTATGTCATGTAGAAGAAAATGGCAATGTTCCTCCTATCAATATAGATACAGGCATATGTCATTTTATTGCGTTTTGCTTTATTGCACCTTGCAGATAATGCATTTTTTGCAAATGGAAGGTTTATGGCAACTCTGTGTTGAGCCAGTCTATTGGTGCCATGTTTCCAATAAAACTTATCCCTTCATGTCTCGTATATTTTGATAATTCTTGGAGTATTTCAGTTTTTCACTATTATTAAATCTGTTGTGGTGATCTGTGGCCAGTGATTGTTGTTACTATTGTAATTGCTTTGGAATGCCATGAACTGTGCCCTAATAAGACAGAAAACTTAATTGATAAATATTATATATGTTCTGATTGCTCCACTGACCAGAGGTTCCTGTCTCTCTCCTCCTCAGACCTCTTTCTTCCTAGAGACACAACAATATTGAAATTAGGCCCCAGCTTATAACCTTGCAGTGGACTTTAAGTGTTGAAGTGAAAGGAAGAGTCATGTCTCTCACTTTAAATGAAAAGCTAGAAATGATTAGGCTTAGTGAGCAAGGCATGTCAAAAACTTAGGCCCAAGTCTATGCTTCTTGTGCCATACAGCAAAGTTGTGAATGCAACAGGAAAGTTCTTGAAGGAAATTAAAAGTGCTACTCCAGTGAACACCCAACGATAAGAAAGTGAAACAGCTTTATTACTGATATGGAGAAAGTTTTAATGGTCTGGATAGATGAAACTAGCCATAAAATTCCCTTAAGCCAAAGCCTAATTCAGAGTAAGACCCTAACTCTCTTCAATTCCATGAAGGCTGAGAGAAGTGAGGAAGCTTCAGAAAAGGTTGAAGCTAGCAGAGGTTGATTCATGAGGTTTAAGGAAAGAAACCTCTATAACATAAAAATACAAGGTGAAGTAGCAAGTGCTAATATAGAAGCTGCAGCAAGTTCTTCAGAAGATCTAGCTAAGGTCATTTATTTGAAAGTGGCTACATTAAATATCAGATTTTCAGTGTATAGACAAAACAGCCTTCTACTGGAAGAAGATGCCATCTAAATCTTTCATAGCTAGAGAGGAGAAATCAATGCCTGGCTTAAAAGGGCAGGTGGACTCTTATGTTAGAGATTGATGCAGCTAGTGACTATGTTGAAGAGAATGCTCATTTGCCATTCTGAAAAACCTTAGGTGCTTAAGAATTATTGCTAAATCTACTCTGTGCTCTGTAAATGGAACAACAAAGCCAGTATGACAGTACATCTGTGTACAGCATGGTTTGCTGAATATTTTAGGCCCACTGTTGAGACCTGCTCAAAAAATTTCTTTCAAAACATTACTGCTTATTGACAAGGCTCCTGGTCACCCAAGAGCTCTGGTGGAGATGTACAAGGAGATTAATGTTTTCATGCCTGTTAACACAACATCTATTCTGCAGCTCCATGCAGAATTATTCCATGGATCAAGGAATAATTTTGACTTTCAAGTCTTATTAAGAACGTGATTGTATATCTAGAAAACCCCATTGTCTCAGCCCAAAATCTCCTTAAGCTGATAAGCAACTTCAGCAAAGTCTCAGGATACAAAATCAATGTACAAAAATCACAAGCATTCTTGTACACCAATCACAGACAAACAGAGAGCCAAATCGTGAGTGAACTCCCATTCACAATTGCTTCAAAGAGAATAAAATACCTAGGAATCCAACTTACAAGGGATGTGAAGGACCTCTTCAAGGAGAACTACAAACCACTGCTCAATGAAATAAAAGAGGATACAAACAAATGGAAGAACATTCCATGCTCATGGGTTGGAAGAATCAATATCGTGAAAGTGGCCATACTGCCCAAGGTAATTTATAGATTCAATGCCATCCCATCAAGCTACCAATGACTTTCTTCACAGAATTGGAAAAAACTACTTTAAAGTTCACATGGAACCAAAAGAGAGCCCGCATCACCAAGTCAATCCTAAGCCAAAAGAACAAAGCTGGAGGCATCACACTACCTGACTTCAAACTATACTACAAGGCTACAGTAACCAAAACAGCACGGTACTGGAACCACAACAGAGACATAGATCAATGGAACAGAACAGAGCCCTCAGAAATAATGCCGCATATCTACAACTATCTGATCTTTGACAAACCTGAGAAAAACAAGCAATGGGAAAAGGATTCCCTATTTAATAAATGGTGCTGGGAAAACTGGCTAGCCATATGTAGAAAGCTGAAACTGGATCCCTTCCTTACACCTTATACAAAAATTAATTCAAGATGGATTAAAGACTTACATGTTAGACCTAAAACCATAAAAACCCTAGAAGAAAACCTAGGCAGTACCATTCAGGACATAGGCATGGGCAAGGACTTCATGTCTAAAACACCAAAAGCAATGGCAACAGAAGCCAAAATTGACAAATGGGATCTAATTAAACTAAAGAGCTTCTGCACAGCAAAAGAAACTACCATCAGAGTGAACAGGCAACCTACAAAATGGGAGAAAATTTTCGCAACCTACTCATCTGACAAAGGACTAATATCCAGAATCTACAATGAACTCAAACAAATTTACAAGGAAAAAACAACCCCATCAAAAAGTGGGCAAAGGACATGAACAGACACTTCTCAAAAGAAGACATTTATGCAGCCAAAAAACACATGAAAAAATGCTCATCATCACTGGCTATCAGAGAAATGCAAATCAAAACCACAATGAGCTACCATCTCACACCAGTTAGAATGGCGATCATTAAAAAGTCAGGAAACAACAGGTGCTGGAGAGGATGTGGAGAAATAGGAACACTTTTACACTGTTGGTGGGACTGTAAACTAGTTCAACCATTGTGGAAGTCAGTGTGGCGATTCCTCAGGGATCTCGAACTAGAAATACCAGTTGACCCAGCCATCCCATTACTGGGTATATACCCAAAGGACTATAAATCATGCTGCTATAAAGACACATGCACACGTGTGTTTATTGCGGCACTATTCACAATAGCAAAGAGTTGGAACCAACCCAAATGTCCAACAACGATAGACTGGATTAAGAAAATGTGGCACATATACACCATGGAATACTATGCAGCCATAAAAAATGATGAGTTCATGTCCTTTGTAGGGACATGGATGAAACTGGAAACTATCATTGTCAGTAAACTATCGCAAGGACAAAAAACCAAACACCGCATGTTCTTACTCATAGGTGGGAATTGAACAATGAGAACACAGGGACACAGGAAGGGGAACATCACACTCCAGGGACTGTTGTGGGGTGGGGGGAGGGGGGAGGGACAGCATTAGGAGATATACCTAATGCTAAATGATGAGTTAATGGGTGCAGCACACCAACATGGCACATGGATACATATGTAACAAACCTGCACATTGTTCACATGTACCCTAAAACTTTAAGTATAATAATAATAATAATAAATACATTTTGTATGGCTATAGTTGCCATAGATAGTGATTCCTCTGATGGATCAGGGCAAAGTAAATTGAAAATATTCTGGAAAGGATTCAATTAGAAGGATTCACTATTCTAGGTGCCATTAAGAATATTCATGATTCATTGGAGGAGGTCGGAATATCAACATTAACAAGAGTGTGGATGAAGTTGATTCCAACTCTTAATGGATGTCTTTGTAGGGTTCCAGACTTTAGTGGAGGAAGTCACTGCAGATGTGGTGGAAATAGAACCAGAATTAGAAATAAAGCCTGAAGATGTGACTGAATTGCTGCAACCTCATGATAAAACTTGAATGGATATAGAGTTGCTTCTTACGGATGAGCAAAGAATATTTGTTTCTTGGTCGGGCGCGGTGGCTCACTCTTGTAATCCCAGCACTTTGGGAGGCTGAGGCAGGAAAATTGCTTGTGTCCAGGAGCTCAAGACCAGCCTAGACAACAAAGTGAGACCCTGTCTCTACAAAAAAATGAAACATTAGCTGGGTGTGGTGGCATGTACCTGTAGTCCCAGCTACTTGAGAGACTGAGGTGTGAGGATTGCTTGAGCCTAGCAGGCTGAGGCTGCAGTGAACCATAATCACACCACTGCACTCTGCCTGGACGACAGAGCAAGACTCTGTCTCAAAAAAGTTTTTTGAGATGGACTCTACTCCTGGTGAAGATGCTGTGAACATTTTTCGAATGACAACAAAGGATTTAGAATATTACATAAACTTAATTGATAAAGCAGTGGCAGAGTTTGAGAAGATTGACTCCAGTGAATCTTCTGTGGGTAAGATGCCATCAACATTTCGTGCCACAGAAATCTTTCATGAAAGGAAGAGTCAGTCAGTGCAACAAACTTCATTGTTGTCTTATTTTAAGAAATTCTCACAGCCACCCCAACCATCAGCAAGCACCAGTTGCTAATCAGCCAGCAACATCGAGGCAAGACCCTCCATCAGCAAAAAATTACAACTTACTGCAGGCTCAGATGATCATTAGCACTTTTGAACAATAAAGTATTTTTAAATTAAGGTATGTACATTTTTGAGATAATGCTTTTGCACTCTTAATACACTATAATACAGTATAAACATAACTTTGCACTGGGAAACCAAAAAAATTGGTGTGACTCATTTTATTGCAATATTCACTTTATTGCAGTGGTCTGGAACCAAGTGCACAGTATCTCCGAGGTATGCCTGTACATGCAAACCTATGGAAGATGAAGTAATCTTGCAGTCTTGGATATTTATTTGTTTTGTTTATTTGGAGAGAGGAGGAGGAGTAGCAATCAAAACTGGTAAACATTCAGTTCAGGCAAAGTGTCTTAGTGTTGTCTAAAGATAAAGGACGAATCATTTGATGGAATATAAATAACTGACTACTGCTTTTTATTTCAACTAACATTTGAATTAAACACGGCAAAGGAGGAGGAACTGTAAAGGGTCTAATGATGCTCTCTTTAAAGCTTTACCTTGCTCTAAGGTAAAACTCGTTAAATTTCTCTCAGTTTCATTCCATTGCTGTTAATATTTGCCCAAGCAAAAGGTAAGTAAGTGCAAAGGAATAGAGACAGGAAGCTCATAATGTATCCTACTGTGAGTAGTCTCAATTGAATTTCAGAGTCAAGTAGCAGAGAAAAGGCAGACTGCTAAATAGAACACTTTGCACAGTTTGAAAACAGTTGATAATTTTATTATTTGCCAATAATATGTTCTGATGTGATGCATATAATTTAAAATTTTCTCATATCTTAAGTGTAGTTTTTACATGATACAAAAAGTACAGTGAAAAAAATTACCTGTTGCGTATAAGAGAGGCAACATAGATCCAAACAGAAAAAACATTTTTAGGGTATGGGTGTATGTATACAGCTAAAGCAAATTCAACATTAGGAACATCAATATTATGTACTCCAGTACTATACACAGCATCAATTAAAGGCTTCACTTCAGAATAAGGCATGTGAAGAGGAAATCCAGAGAACTGAAGGGAAAAAACATTTGTAGTCATTAGTGAAGTTTGAAGATTTAATACATTTTTTCCTACTTAAATGTATGCAATTAATATAATAAGTCTTCTGCATCTCAGTTATTTGCTTGTGTTTTTCTACTCAGCTATTTATTAGCAATACAGAAAATGGAGAGTTGCTTAATATCCATTTTGTTTTCCTTGCTAGCATATAGGTGTATACGCCACCTGTTAGTCACCCCATCACTGTTCCCTCTTTTTGAAAGTACCTAGTACGCATAGTAACCATTTTAATTCCAGAGACATAGGTTAAACTAACAAATACATTTCTTTTTTCTTTTTCTTTTTTCTTTTTTTTTTTTTTGAGACAGGTCTCACTGTTGTCCATGCTAGAGTGCAGTGGCATGATCATGGCTCACTGCAGCCTCGGCCTCCTGCTGGGCTCAAATGGTCCCCCCACTTTAGCCTCCTGAGTAGCTGGGACTGCAGGCAAGTGCCACCATCCTGGCTACTTTTTGTATTTTGTGTAGAGATGGGGTTTTGCCATGCTGCCAAGGCTGGTCTTGAACTCCAGGGCTCAAGCGATCCGCTGCCTCAGCCTCCCAAAGTGCTGGGGTTACAGCTGTGAGCCATGGCGCCCGACAATGATTTTCGTCCCCTTGGCTACAGTGATTGATCCACGGGGATGGGCAAGTGATCAAAGGGAGTCTCAGAGGGAATTTCGGGAAACTTTTTAGGAATAATGGCACATGATGTTCTCCTGCTTTGGGTAGTATGTGCGCAGATGTGAATTCTGTAAGTGTTCCAGCATTTGCTTCCATGAGGAAACCCAGTCTCAGGATGATGCCATCATACGGAAGAGGAGGGCAGAATGGGAGGACTTGAAGAAGAGTGGGACAGCCCTGATAGCTACCCTCTAAGCTTTACTTAAGCCAGTAGATTCTCTATTGCTCAAGCCTGTTTTGAGTTTTCTGACACTTGAGCTGAAAATATCCTGGCTGAGAACCTGCCTTATAAGTTAAAGGATAAATTTTACTCAGTGAGTGATCTAATTTGACCTTCACACTGTTTAGCTAATAAGGCTTACTGTTAAGTTTTAGTTATTAGCCTGCTTTCTAGGTTTTATTATCCAGCTATAGTATGTGAACACAGCAGCAGGCAGTAGAGAGGGTATATCGTCTATTAATAACCACCTTTCTTAGCAATGAAAAGCAATCAGTATAAAACCATATCCTTAAAAAAAACTGCTCTAGAGTGTTTTGATCCTTATGCACTGTTGTGTCTAACATGATTTAGCCAGATGTTTTCATTTTATTTGATTCGTAAATGTATTTCATAAAAGGTATTTTTCATGGGATACTTATATGAAAAATGGTGGTATTTTGCTATTCCGTGATTATTGAGGTTTAAAACTTATGATCACAGTTTTTAGTTTATGCTGCTTTAAATATGTACTTCTGGTAGGAACGTGGGTCTTTTGATTCCAGAAACCTATTATTGGCTAATTTCCAATTTGAAACAAATCCACAGTCAGTTTAGGATCCATTTGTAACTTACCCTGTAGTCTCCCAGCTGTTTTAGCAGTTCTGCTCTGTGGTCATCTTCTACATCTTCTCCTTGACTTTTTTCTAACAGAGGCAAGAAGTGACGCAGAGTAGAGGTACAATACCTATTCCACCGAGTCAGATGGCGTGGCCTCCAGTCCATGATTTTTTCTTTTAGTATTTTTTCAATCCTGGTCACAAAACATAAATTCCATTTTTTGGTGACTCATTTTCCCTTGTTAAAAAATGTATGTAATATGTAGTGGGGATTCAGATGATTGTATAACTATTTTTGTTGATGGAATTGTGATTATCCAGGCATAGTTAATGTCTAATAATGGGCTACTCCCTGGGGATTCAAAATTAACATGCAGTCCTGTCCTTAAGGGTTGTATATGAGTTGAGATGGGAAATAGTCCTACAAATAGAAAGTATGTGTATCCTAAGAGCTATAACAGATGCTTGAAATGTAACACAGAAGAGGGAGTACTGAATGACTTGGGGATAGCTAAATTCAATACGTGCAGCAAAAGTTTATTATTATTAATTTTTTTTAAAGGCAGGATCTTGCTCTGTTGCCCAGGCTGTATTGAAGTGGTACAATCACAGCTCACTGCAGTCTCAACTCTCGGGCTCAAGTGATCCTCCCACCTCAGACTCCTTGGTAGCTGGGACCACAGGTGCATGCCATTATGCCTGGCTAATTTTTTTTCTTTTTTGTAGAGACAAGGTCTTGCTGTGTTGCCCAGGCTGGTCTCAAATTCTTGGGCTCAAGTGATCTGCCTTCCTTGGCCTCCCAAAGTGTTGAGATTACAAGTGTGAGCCACTGCGCTTGGCCATGAAATGTTTTTTTGAAATGTTATGACTATACTCATTGGTAGTATATATACAGACAGATGACTTAGACACAGGCATAAGAAGTAGGGCTTATGTTGAAAGCCTCATATTTGTGGGGCTCTTAGTGCCTCGTGATTTATTCACATCATGAATAGTGAATTCTATTCATGATGATGAATTTTTTTCTAAATTGCCTTAAAACTGCCTTTAAAATACCAACATCATTGAAACTATTTGTGATAAGTACAGGTATTGGGTTCATAGGGTATGAAGTTTAAGCATGGAATGAAGGAAAATAGCTACTATTTATTGAGCCATTATTTACCAGATACTGCGCTAAGTGCTTTTTGTAGATTTTTATTTAATCTCAATAATAACCTTATGAGGTAGGGGATATTGTCCTGATTTTACAGATGAGGGGACAGTTTGAGGCAGGATAAGTGATTTGACTAAGGCAAAGGAGCTGGGATTCAAATTGAAACCCTGCTGATTCTGAAGTCTCTTGTACATTCCCTAACTAAATGCATGGGTTTAGAGACCTAGCTAGCTTCTCATTGTTCAATAGTCACAGGGATCATTTCTTTTTTGGCACTTAACACATCTTTGTTTTGGGTTTCAAGATAGTCTGCGCAAGAAAGTGTGGACGAATTGTCAGGCATTTTAATATTGGAGAAATAAATGACTTGGGTCCAATCTATAGCATGTTGAAGCTATCAGAAAAAAACAAAAAGCTTGTTTGGAGATTAGTTCTAGTTGGGAATCTTGAATAATGCATTATGGAGAAATTGAGAGTAAATGAGTGTAAACCGATATTTTCTAGTAATAATGCCTCAAGAGGGGTCACACAGCTTAATACAGTAGAAACAGTACACATGCCTTGAAATCAGAAAGGTTGGGCTGGGCTCAGAAGCTCCCTTTAACACTTAACAAGTATGTGGACGTCTCTGAGCCTCAGTTTTCACATTGTGAAACCAGGAGAGTAAGTTCTATTTTTACAGGGTTATGAGAATTACAGAGACTCATATAGGCTCTTACTGATCTTCTCCATGTGTTAGGTCCATAAACTAGCTGCAGTTCAATAGGACAAAAGAGGTATATTTAAGCTGGTAATTATGATGTGCCTCAACACCTACAACATGATGTTAAACTCCAAGGTGAAGTCCCTGTAGAAGAAATACGTATTACTGGTGTTCCACTCTGGTTGGTTCCACAGGATGCTGATGCTAAAGGCTCCTTTTGAGCCATGGGATTTAGAGATCACATCTGTATTTGGAATCTATAAACATGAATTAAAGTTGCCTAAATTGTTTCACATCCATCCAGGCTGACAGTGGTTTAAAGTTTGGTATTATACTCCTAGTGACAGATTACGTGTGGATTTATGGATGTTATGTTACCTGTCTTGTAGCTCAGCTGCAGCTGCTTTGTCTGAGCGCTGGTAAATTAGCTCTTCAGGCTATAGAAGAAAAAAATAGTTCAGAAAGTATAAAAATCACCTACAGTTAATTTGAACATCCTTTTAAAAATCTTAAAAATCATTGAAGTCTCAGACATCAAGATATAGAAAATAATATAATGCATGCTGATGTACCCATGACCCACCATAAGTAAAACATCATAATATAGTTCTTTCTCAATTTCATTTTTCTTCTCTCTTACCACAGAAGTAACCATGAGCTGAATTTGTTTTAGCACCCCTTCATTCAATAAGTACTGATTCCCTGCTGTGTGCTAGGCACTTTTGTAGGTGAGAGGGATAGGGATTTGGCTATAAATAAAAATTCCTGTCTTCATTAACACAATGTGTTTATGATTTTATTACAGATATATGTACCCCTAAACAACATTTTATTGTTACGCATGTTTTCTAAACTTTACATAATTGTTTTATGAACATGCAACTTGTACTTTCTCCCTTAACTTTAGTGGCAGCAACAAACATATTTTTAGAGGGCTTACTAAGATTCATTACTGCTGATTGTTCTAACTACTGTAAAATATTCCATCGTGTTACATAATTTTTCTCTTCTGTCATTCCAACTCGTATGCTATTTCAAGCAATGCTCCTATTAAAAATCTTGTATATATCACCTTATACACATATGGGAGAATTTCTCCAGGGTAATGTTCTTCAAAGCTTTTTCTGAAAGGTAGATCCAGAGTATAAAATACATTTCATTACAAACCTAGTACACACATACATATATCTATCAAATGAAACAAAACTTTGAGTAAATTGCTTATGCTTACTACTTAACAATCTGCTACTGGTCAGGACCCTGTAAGTTAATTTTATGAGTCCCTAGTGGATCATACCCTGCAGTTTAACTTGATGTTTCATTAAAAGTTATGAAATCTATTTAGTGAATTGAGATGAGCATTTAAAAAATTTAGATAGAATACATTTTGTGGGACTTTTTATGTCATGAAACTTTTTATATCAACACTTTCTTCCACATGCATAAGATGTGTATACTGGTCCTTTCACATATATGTAAACATATATATCTGTTTCTTGTTGTGAGTTGAGCTCAGATGCGTTTGATAAACAAATACTGTTCTAGACTACCCAGAAGTAAAAAATATCTTGTAACCCAGTATAATTTCCTATCTTTCACTTTGTCTACATTTAATTGTTAACAAAAGATTTATACCTGAACACTGGAAAGGCCAGGATATGGAAGGCTTCTTGAAAAGAAAGATTTCCATAGCTTGGGCCTGGTGACATCAAAATTTATCCTTAGTGGAGAATCATATCGTTGAATATTAAACCAAATCTAAGAAAGACAAGACTACATTAGCATATATGTTAGCATATATACATGCACATGTATGTGTGCATGGATGTATGTGTGGCATAGAGGCAGCAGAGAGACAGCAAGTGTTCATACAGGCCACATACTTTTTGTCATTTTTTGATTATAAAAATTGTATTTTACAATCAGTGGCATCATACAGTTGTCATTGGCCATTTTTTCACATTTTTAATCTGAAGTTGGGGGTGCACCTTAGTGTTGACTGTAGATTTGATAAAAAGTGAGGTTTTTTTGTTACAAAAACCAAGGCCACTTCTTTCTTAGGCTAGTCTTTCCTGACCCTTCTCTTCCCCGCCTCCTAATTGAATTGAGTGTCCATCTCTGCATCCATAGCAACGTGCATTCTCTGAGATAGCCCTTGTGTTGGTGAGGCAGCGTAGCATGTTGGTTCTGGAACCAGACCACTTGTGTTTTAATTTTGGCTCCAACATTTACTATTTGTGTGACCTTGGGTGATTTATGTAACTTCTGTGTGCCTCGGTTTCCTCTGTATAACAGTGGGATAATACATAGTATCTACCTCAAGGTTGAGTTGATTCAGTGAGTTAATCTGTACCTCTTAGAAAAATGCCTGGTATGTAGTAAGTGCTCAATAATTGTTAGCTATTTTAAAATTATTATCAGTTAGCATTGTTTATAATTGCCTGTCTATTCGTGTCCACACTAGGCTGTTAGACTTTTGTCCTGAGGACATTAACTATGTGCCTTATTTACCATTGTATCTTTAGCACCTAGCATAGCTCCTGGCATACAGTAGTCATACTGAGTAAATATGTACATGAATTTGTCCATTCAGTATATTTAATCAGCTACCTACCTATGTTGAGGCTCAGTTCTAATTACTGGGGATAAAGCAGTGAATGAAACAGATGTTCTACCCTCACAGAGTATCTAATAAGAAAATATAGCAAACAAGTAAACAGTCAGGCACCGAGGCTCACACTCATAATCCCAGCAGTTTGGGAGGCCAAAGTGGGAGGATCACTTGAAGCCAGGTGTTCAAGACCAGTCTGGACAACATAGTGAGACCCTCATCTCTAAAAAAAAAATTTTTTTTTTTTTTCTTTTTAAGAAGTAGCCAGGTGTGGTGGTGTGTTCCTATAGCCCTAGATGCTTGAGAGGCTAAGGTGGGAGGATTGCTTGAGCCCAGGATTTCAAGGCTCCAGTGAACTGTGGTCACACCACTGCACTCCAGCCTGGATGACAGAGCAAGATCCTGTCTAAAGCAACAAAAACAACAAAAACCAAGTAAACACAAGGGATATCAGATGATGTTGCATGATGTGGTAAATTGTATCATTAGCCCCAATTCTGCACTCCTTTCTATATGCATACCCTTTCTCATGTTACTTTGCAGTTCCTCCCACTAAAAGAGAAAAAATACACTTCTGCATTCCTTGACTTTTGGCCAATAGACTGGGACAAAAGTCAGTGTATGGCCTCTGAGTCTACGCTTAAGAGGCTTTGTGTGTTTCTGCTTGTCCTTTTGTGCCTCTGCCATTGTCATTGCACTGCATCCCAGAATAAACACACCTGAAGCTGAGCTCTCCCAGTTGACCTACAGATCTACTGTGAGAAGCAGAGCTTGTCTTGCTACCACAACTTGCAGCAGAGTTTCCCAGCCTCAATTAGCAGAACCTCCCTAGCTGACTCAGATCCCTGAGAATAAATGTTTGAAGCCATTTAGTTTGGGGGTGGGTTTTTACTGTCTTTATTGTGGCAGTAGTTAATTGTGCAAGGGCTGTGGAGAAAACAAAAATGGAACATTTTAAGGCAGGCAGGGAAGTTCGAACTGGAAAAATCACTTTTCATCAGAAATGCAAGAAGTGAGGGAGAAATCTATGACGATATCCAGTAAGGGGGCAGTGGTCATTTATGCCTAGGAAACAGCAAATGTAAAGTGTGCTTTGTTATGTTTGAGGAACAGCAAGGAATATGAAGTAGTTTTAAAGAATGAGCAAGCTGGAGAGAGCAAGTAAGAGATGACATTATCAGAGGAAGGGGGAGAGAGGTGGGTAGGGTGGGTATCAGATCATGGAGGTCCCGTAGGCCATTTTGAAGATTTAGGCTTTGACTCTCAGGTGAGATAGGAAGTCACTGAAGTATTTGGGTAGAGGAGTGACAATTTGCCTTTTATTTTAACAGGAATTTTCTTTGCTGTTTTGAGACTAGACAAAAGAAGGTAGGGTCAAATGGTGAAACCTTCAGTTAGGACACTTATTTTGAATAATCTAGGTGAGAGCTACAGTGACTTGAACGAACATGCTAGCAGTAAAAGTGGAGAGATGTGGTTGGACGCTGGGTATACTGTGAAGGTAGAACCAGTAGGATTTGGTTTGGATGTAGGAGAGAGAGGAATCAAAGATGACTCCAAGGATTTTGGCCAAAAAACCGACTGATGGAATTGACATTTATTGACATGGGAAAGACTGCAAAGGGGAATCAGGAGTTTGGGCATCTTAAGTTTGAGATATCTCTCTGACATCCAAATGAGGATGTTGAGTAGGTGATTGGATATTTGAGTCTGAAGTTCTGGGGAGCTAGGAGAGCTGGAGATATAAACTTGGGAATTATCGGCATATATATGGTGTTCCCTGGGAGGAAGTATAGGTAGAAAAGAGGTTTGATGAACTTTGAGGATCTGTAATGTTTCAAATTTGGAGAATACAGAAAAGTAGCAAAGGATATAGAGAAGTAGAAGCCAATAAGGTAGGAGGCCTTGACTTGGAATCCAAATCAGAAAATTGGCTTAAGACAAGATCTTTAAGAACTATAATTTGGCTATAGAATAGGGAATGTTCAAGAAAGTAATGGGAAATTGCACTGCATACATAGGGCTTTGAAATCCAAGGTGGAAAGTTTACTCTTAAATCTGTATGCAGTAGAGTGTCCCTAGTACTTTCTGAGCCAGAAAGGGATGAAAGCTTAATCAGGTATCCGTGTATCAAAAAGTGAACTCAATTGGGGATCCTATTTAGTTAGTCATTTATAGAAATGTAGGGCAAAACAATAATGGCATGACCTGGGAAATAGCAGAGATAGCGTCTATATGACTTGGGCTCTATAATTAGGATTGAAGTAGAATGAAGTAAGGGAGAGGGAAAATCAGGAATAATTCGAGGGTTTGAATCAGGATAAGTGATATCCATAGAAATAGGAAGCCAGGAGGGGGAGCTGGTTTTGGGGAAAATGATTTGAGTTTTGCATGTGCTGTGTGAGATTTTGATAAGGCACCTGGGTGTCTGGCAAACAGTTGAAAATTCAAGACAAAGGTTATGGGGCTGGTTACAGATTTATGACTTCTCTACCAGGATAAACTAGATAGAGCCACAATTAATAATAATAGGTGTGGTCCTAGAAGAATCTAAATATAGAATCTTGAGGAACTTCTATTTTTAAGGGGTGGGAAGAAGAGCCAGTGAAAGAAACATAAGAAACAACTGCAGGGTAATGAAGAGCAAACCGTCCTTTATCAGTAAACTACAGAGGGGGAAAGTGTTTTTTCATGAAGAACATTAGTTGTGATTTTTATGTTAAATGACAGAAAAGGAGAGGAGTGAAAATGGGAAGCAGCCATTGGATTTATTTATTCATTAGCAAGACAATGGTGCTACTCAGTTTAATTTCTGCAGTATGGTCAGGAAGGAAGAGCTAGATTACAGTAGGTTAAGGTCTGAGTGTGCTTATAAAGTGAAAGCAAGAGATATAACTAGTATTTTAGTATTTGAAGAACTTGGGGAGGAAAGGAAAGAAAGGCAATGTAGTTTTGGGTGTATAGCCAGGTTGAGAAAAGGGTATTTTAGAATTGTTGGACCCCTTAGCGTATCAATAGATAGAGAAGGACAGAGAAAAAGTAGAGGAGTTAGTTGGATGGAATAGTGGAGCATGGAATGGGAATGGAAACAAGCACAGCGGAAAGGGAAGAGACTTATTCCTTGGAAAAGAAATGACAGGAGGAGAAAGACTGACATCCAAAGTAGTTGTGTGGTGGAGTAGAAGGCAGTTGAGGTTTCACAGTGCCAGGCCAACAAAGCCAGGAGGAGGTCCTCTGCTGAGTGGCCAAGGCTTAGAGCAGGTTTAGAAGAGCTACAATGGGGGATGCACAACATCATAAGCTATTATTACCCATCTCAGAGAAGAGGAGAAAAGAACGTTCTTTCTCACAAAACCTTAGCTTTATGAGAATTAGTCAAACATATAGTAATTGTTTAGAGAGCTGGTAATAATTTTGACAGATAACAGAGTTATTTGAAGGCTTTTTCAGTGCCTGTTAACCCTGCTTGATTACTAATGACCTTAAAATGATCCTCTAAATGTAGATGAGGCTTAGCAGATCACTTTTGATTATAATGACTTTAATTAATAATTAACATGAGAACGGCGTTCCACAGTGCTCTTTACATTTGTAATAGTGCTGTAGTTGCTATTTGCTGAACACATGAAGGACAGATATTTTGCTGGGTGCTTGGCATATATTATCTCTAATTTTAGCAGTAACGCTTAAAAAAATAGGCTGATGGGGCCGGGCACGGTGGCTCACGCCTGTAATCCCAGCACTTTGGGAGGCTGAGGCGGGCAGATCACCTGAGTTTGGGAGCTCAAGACTAGCCTGACCAACATGGAGAAACCCCGTCTCTACTAAAAATACAAAATTAGCTGGATGTGGTGGTGCATGCCTGTAATCCCAGCTACTCAGAAGGCTGAGGCAGGAGAATTGCTTGAACCTGAGACATGGAGGTTGCGGTGAGCCGAGATTGCTCCGTTGCACTCCAGCCTGGGCAGCAAGAGTGAAACTCCGTCTCAAAAAAAAAAAAAAAAAAAAATAGACTGATGGTCTTCAGAGAAGGGTGCATACCCCAGGAGGATGGGAAGAAAAAAATAGATTTTCTAATTATTTCTTTTTATGTTTAAAGTAGTTTTTGGTATATTGATACAAAAATATATATAATTCATAAAAATATGCATGTTGGGGATGCATGTGCAAACGGTTTTTATAGACAGAAGCACATAAAAACAATCATTCAATAATTTGCTGGGTGTGGTGGCTCGTGCCTGTAATCCCAGCACTTTGGGAGGCTAAGGCAGGTGGATCACTTGAGGCCAGGAGTTCGAGATGAGGCTGGTCAACATGGTGAGACCTCATCTCTTACTAAATTAGCCAGGCAAGGTGGCACGTGCCTGTGGTCCCAGCTACTCGGGAGGCTGAGGTAGGAGAATCGCTTGAACGCAGGATGTGGAGATTGCAGTGAGCTGAGATGGCACCACTGGACTCCAGCCTAGGCGACAGAGCAAAACTGTCTCAAAAGAAAAATAATAATAATTAAAAAAATAAAGAGTTGTTACTCTGTTAGGTGCTTAACATTAATTATCTCATTCACTTCTCACAACTATTCTATAAAGTAGTGACTTTACATTTCTAAAGTAATGACTTTACTATTACCTCCATTTTACCCACGAAGAAGCTGAAGCTGTGAGAGATTGACTTTCCCAAGCCCACACAACCAGTAAATGATAAAATTGGAGTTTAAACTGAGGCAGTCTGATCGCATAACTCATTTTTCTTTGAGATGAAGTCTTGCTCTGTTGCCCAGGATGGAATGCAGTGGCTCCATCTCAGCTCATTGCAACCTCCACCTCCTGGGTTCAAGCAAGTCTCCTGCCTCAGCCTCCCAAGTAGCTGAGATTACAGAGGCACACCACCATGCCCAGCTAATTTTTGTATTTTCAGTAGAGACGGGGTTTCACCATGTTGGCCAGGCTGGTCTCGAACTCCTGACCTTAGGTGATCCACCCGCCTCGGCCTCCCAAAGTGCTGGGATTACAGGCATGAGCCACAGCGCCCAGCTCTATAACTTATATTTTTAACCACTACTTTATTTAGTACCCTTCACAATAAAATCACGCAGCCCTTAAAACTGGCGCAACTAGAATTACCTGGGGCTGTTGCAGGCCAGGTGAGACCTGGGAATTTCCCTTGAAAAAACAGAGAGAAAGAGACAGAGAAACCCAATCTGCTCAGGTGACAAATTTGCCTCAGTTCTTAAAACACTACGAATTAGAAATTGTAAACTCTGTTTTGGATGAGAAGACTAAGGACAGACCCAGGACACAAACTCAGGTCCTCTGAATCTAAATCCTGTATTCCTTTGTTATTCTGCTTTGTCATTCTGCTTCTCGGGCAGATCAGGTGACTAAGTGAACCAAAAGTTTTATTGAGCACAGTTCCGCCACTGTCCTTGACACTGCATTTCTTTAACTGGTGTATATATATATATATATGTGTGTGTGTGTGTGTGTATATATATATATGTGTGTGTATATATATATTCATTTATATAAATATTTTGGTTTCATAAAATATTATTTAAATCAATAGGTCAGTTATTTAAAAGAAACAACAGCTAACCATATTTAAGAAGAAATGTTAATACTTACATTATCAGGACCTATTAAACAGCCCACATTTTTCAAGGGACAGAATGTATCGAATTGTCCATAAAAATGTCCACTGCAGGGATTCCATATTAAATAATGACCTTGCTCCCAAGTTAGCACATAGGCAGTTGGACCCTGAAAGAAAATGGCCATTAAAACTAGTTTTCAACTATTTATGCAATGAAGGCCAATAGTAGTTTGCACAGACAATTCATTATTTTACTTGGACCCCTAATTTCTGAAATTTCATGGTTAATGGTGAAAACTAATTTGAAGTTCTAGGTTATGCTGAATTTAAAAAGTAAAGTCGAATGCTTAGTTTTGCAAAATTCTTGCATCTGATACTAGTACAATGACCAAAAAAGGACAGTCATCATCTTACTCAACCAATATATCTTAAGATTGGCTGAAGAACTATTATTAGTGGAAATAAGCAGTCACTGGCGTTTTCTTCTTAGTAAGACTGCCATTTTAAGTCTATAGAAGGCTGATTATGTCTGAATAGAAATATTTCTATTTCTAATATAGTAATTTACATTTGATAAACATTTGTAACTATGTAAATGCATAGTAGATTTGGAGGGCTATGTACCAAACAGTTAAGAATGACTGTACCTGGGGAGGGGAGTGGAATTGGGGGTTGGGGAAGTAGAAGTCCCTTGTCAAGGTATTCTGGGTCTTCTGACAAGGGACTTCTACTTTTTACACAGAATATTTATGTATTGTTAGATTCTATTTTTACAATGAGAATTAATTTTTTATTATTTATTTAAATTATTATTTATTCATTATTGTCATTTATTCCCCCTGTATGATTTCACTTGATGCTCACAACAGTTTTCTGGGGAAGGCAGGGCAGAAATTATCCCAGTTTCCTATAAAACCCAGAGTTGTGGAGTGACCTACTTAGTGTCACACAGCTAATGAGGAGTGGGCACAGAAACTTGAACTTCAGCCTCCTAACTTCCAAGCCCAGTGTTCTTTTATTGGGACCAGACTATCTGGGAGATAATGATGGAGAATGAATTTGAATATGAATATGATACTACTTTATTACCTGCCTTGCAGCAACTCATGCTATCGAATTTCCAAGGATTCCTAGAGCCTTGTGGCCTCTTTGGATAAACTGCTCTAATCCATGTGAATTTTCTGAACTTACCTATTTGTATCCCAAATGTAGGGATATTTGTAGTGGGCTAGGGAAAAATTATTAGTCTCCAATCTAATAAAAATAACAATGTTAATATAAAAATAAAGCTGCTAACGTTCTTTTCATTCCTCCTTATCTGGCTTATTCCCCTTTGCATGCCAGGCTAGCAGCAGATACCTATAGAAGCAGCAGGCATGAAAGGAGGGATCTCTAACCTTACCATACACACTCCTTTGGCTCCTCTTCATTGCAAAGCATGAAGACTACCACATCATTAAGGAAATCTGAATTCTTGGGAACATGGCTGGGAAGAGGCCCATACTAAAAGGACAGAGCTAGGTGGGGGCTTTGGATGGTAAAGGGTTCGAGTTTGCCAAAAAATAATCTGAAGTGTTGCATGGGGCCCTGAGGACCACTGAAAACCATTTCATGTCTTGTCACTGATAGTTCTCTCACCTGTTATGGCATCTGTGGGCCACTTTCCTAGCAACCCAAAGGATCGTTATGAAAATACGTCCTGTGTGTGATCTGGAACACACAACTCAATTAGACAACTATACTCCTCTGTTAAAGGCAGCCTATGTGGTCTTACCTCAGGAATAGCATTGCCCATCAACAGCCAGGCCTTCTTACCCAGAGACAGAAAGTAATTACACAGTAGTACTGCATGTTCTTCTTCATCCCCTGCCAGAAGATCAAGAAATTGCTGACAAAAAAAAAAGAATATGTTGTATGACTCAATGCTTTATTCTGGATTGGTTGTGCAGGATTCTAATATGTCATAGTAGAGATTAGTGCCTTGAAGTGTAAGACCTATAATCTTGCCCCAAATTTTGATACTATGTTGATAATTCATTTTTTTAAAAAACCACTTTTAGTGAACATGGTGTTTTCTCTGACATTGATGATGTGGATTTCTAGAATCAATAGTCACTATGATTGTGGAAGGGCCGGGGAGAAAAATTTCAAAGTTTCGTTTTTATTTTTAATGTATATATAGTTCATGTGCTAAACAATCTTTAAAGCACATTACTTCATTAAACTTATTTAATTCTAGAACAATTTGCATATTTTACAGATGAGCAAGTTGAGGTACAGATTAATAAGGTAACACTTAGGAAGTAGTAAAGCCAGTCTAGCTCTAGAGCAAGGGTCCCCAGCCCCCCAGCTGTGGACTAGTGCCAGTCTGTGGCCTGTTAGGAACTGGGCTGCACAGCAGGAGGTGAGTAGCAGGTGAACAAGCATTACCACGTGAGCTCTGCCTCTTCTCAGATCAGTGGGGGCATTAGATTCTCATAGGAGCGCAAACCCTATTATGAATTGCACATGCAAGGGATCCAGGTCATGCAGCCCTTATGAGAATCTAATGCCTGATGATCTGAGGTGAAACAGTTTCATTCCGAAACCATCCCTGACTCCACCACTGACCAATCCGTGGAAAAATTGTATTCTACAAAACTAGTCCCTGGTGCCAAAACGGTTGGGGACTGCTGCTGTAGAGTACACAAATTCTAGTCTTTCAGTAACTTCTTATAGATGTTTCAAAGTTGTAGAAATTATCTCTCTAAAATTGTCAACATTTATGTTGCCAAAATGTATCGGGGAACAAAAAATTTAAAGTGCACTTAAATTTCTTCAATTTAGGGCTATATTTCAAAGGAAGTTGTATAATGCAATTCAGTTTTATGCAAAAGCAGTACAACATGAGATCCAGAAGTATAATTAATACCTGTGGTAATATATGCTTGTTTCATACTACCTATGATCTATTTGAAAGATTATGCAGCATACATAGATTGTAAATTTCATGAGGGCAGAGACTATGTTTATTTCACTTATAGCCAGAATTTAGTACAGCATCTGGTATGTGGTAAGTGACCAAGAAGTACATACTGAATAAATAACAATATGCCATGCCTTACAAAGCCCACAAATTAAGGAATATATCACTTCTAATTATAATATAGAATGTAATTTTGGTATTTTTCGTGAACAAAACCAAGAAGTTTTACAGTAATACTGGGAGGGTAAATCAGCATTAAGACATCTGAAGTGTTACTTTTAAATTTTTTGTGTAATTAATTTTTTCTTAACTTCTGAACTTTGAGAAAATTGAACCAGGAAGAAAAAATACTTCAAAATTTAGCTCATACTACTAAACAGACAGCCAATTAGATTTTTATGGCTAATGAATGTTGCAATTTAAAATTATGCAAGCCAGTTAGCTAATATTTCATTAAGTCAGCTCAAGTTAGTAAATCTCTGAAGAAGAACTACTTACATCAGATGTGCTCCAGAGGTCACAGATACCACCAAATGAGACAGTGTCAGGCAAGAAGGGAATCAAGGACACATATCGAGCCACCAGTTCCTGTATAATCAAAATGAGCTTTACAAAAATAATTTCTAATAAAACAGAATGCTGCATCCCCTAGCTCATTTCCTAAATCTCAAATATTACAAACACATGTACAAAATGAAACTAATGCTCACTAAATGCTTACTAAATATTGTATTAATATCATCTCCATCCTCACCAAACATCCTATATGGAAGGTTATTGTTATTACCCATTCTTTACAGATGAAGAAACTGTGTCCCTTTGACAAGTCTTTTTTAAATTTTCTTTCATTTTGCACTACTTTACTTTCTGATACAACAAGACTTTCTAGAATCATCTTGAATTTTCACTTGGCCCAGTCTTGAAAGCAGTCATTTCTCTAAGGAGCCCTGGTTGAGAGGGTAATAGTACTTGGGAACCAAGACATGTGGTTCCCAATAGTACTTGGGAACCAAAACAGTGTGAGGTTTCAATGCATTTATACATTGTATAATGTTGAAATCAGGGTAATTGGCATATCCATCACTTTAAACATTTATCATTTCTTTGTGGTGATAATATTCAAAATCCTCTCTTCTAGTTAGTTGGAAATATACTATACATTAGTATTAACTGTATTCATCATACTGTGTAATAGAACACCAGAACTCATTCTTCCTAACTGTAACTTTGTACCTGTTGAACATCCTCTCTCCATCTGCACTCCTGCCTTCCCTCCCCAGCCTCTAGTAAACACTATTCTACTCTCTACTTTGAGATAAACTTTTAGTTTTCACATATGCGTGAGATCATGTTGTGTCTATCTTTCTGTCCTGGCTTATTTCACTTAACATGCCCACCAGCTTCACCCATGTTGTTGCAAATGACAGAATTTCATTCTGTTTTGTGGTTGATTGGCATTCCATTGTGTATATATACCACATTTTCTTTATTCATTCATCCATAGATGGGTACTTTGCTTGATTCCATATCTTGGCTATTGTGAATAGCACCGCAATACACGTGTGAGTGCAGATACTTCTTCGATATACTGATTTCATTCCCTTTGGATATATACTTGGTAATGGGATTGCCAGATCACATTGTAGTTCTGATTTTAATTTGTGAGGACCCTCTATACTGTTTTTCAATATTGGCTGTATTAATTTACATCCCTACCAACTGTGTATAAGAATTCCTCTTTCTTCAGACCCTTGCCAGCATTTGTCATTTTTTATCTTTCTGAAAAGAGCCATTTTAACTGGAGTGAGGTGGTATCTCATGGTTTTGCTTTGCATTTCTCTGATGATTAGTGATGTTGAACATTTTTTCATATGTTTGTTGGACATTTGTATGTCTTGAGAAATATCAATTCAGCTCTTTTGCTAATTTTTAAATCAAACTATTTGGGATTTTCTGCTATTGAGTTGTTTGAGTTCCTTACGTATTCTAGATTTTAACCCCTTGTTAGACACAGCTTGCAAATACTATCTCCTATTCTGTGTAGGTTGTCTCTTGACTCTATTGATTGCTTCCTTTGCTGTGCAGAAGCTTTTTAGATTGATGTAATGTCATTTGTCTGTTTTGGCTTTTGTTGCCTGTGCTTTTGAGGTCTTATTAAAAAAAATCCTCGCCAGATTTCATGAAGTACTTCCCTTGTATTGTCTTTTAATAGTTTCATAGTTTCAGTTCTTACATTTAATTCATTAATCCTTTCAGAGTTGATTTTTGTATATGGTGAGTGATGGGGGCTCTAGTTTTTTTCTTCTGCCTGTGGATATCGTTTTTCCAGCACCATTTATTGACCAGACTGTCCTTTTTCCCAGTGTGTGTTCTTGGTGCCTTAGTCAAAAATCAGTTGGCTGTAAATGCATGGACTTATTTCTGGGTTTGCTTTCCTCTTCCATTGGTCTATGTGGGTTTTTAGACCAGTGCCATGCTGTTTTAGTTACTACAGTAGTATATTTTGAAGTCAGGTAGTGTGATACTTCCAGTTCTTTGTTCTTTTTACTCAAGGTTACATTGGCTATTTGGGATCTTTTGTTATTTCCATATGAATTTTAAGATTTTTTTTTCTATTTCTGTGAAGAATGTCTTGGTATTTTGATAGTGCATTGAATCTGGATTGCTTTGGGTAATATGGATATATTAACAATATTAATTCTTCCAATCCATGAACACAGGATATCTTTCCATTTATTTGTACCTTCCTCAATTTCTTTCATCAGTGTTGGTAATTTTCTATTCTTTTCTTTTTTTTTTTTTTTTTGAGATGGAGTCTTGCTCCGTCACCCAGGCTGGAGTGCAGTGGCACGATCCTGGCTCACTGCAAGCTCTGCCTCCCAGGTTCACACCATTCTCCTGCCTCAGCCTCCCGAGTAGCTGGGACTACAGGTGCCTGCCACCATGCCTGGCTAATTTTTTTTTGTATTTTTCGTAGAGACGGGGTTACACCGTATTAGCCAGGATGGTCTAGATCTCCTGACCTCATGATCTGCCCTCCTCGGCCTCCCAAAGTGCTGCGATTACAGGTGTGAGCCACCACGCCGAGCCCAGTGTTTGTAATTTTCGTTGCAGAGATCTTTCACCTCATTGGTTAAGTTTATCCCTAGGTATCTTATAAATTTTTGTAGCTATTGTATATGGGATTGCTGCTTGATTTTTTAAAGCTAGTTTATTATTGGTTTATAGAAACACTACTAAATTTTCTATGTTGATTTTGTTTCCTGCAACTTTACTAAACTTATTTATTAGTTCTAACAGTTTCTTGATGGGGTCTTTAGGGTTTTCTAAATTTATGATCATGTCGCCTGCAAATAAGAACAACTTGACTTCCTCCTTTCCAATCTGGATGCCCTTTATTTATTTCTTTTGCCTAATTGCTCTAGCTAGAACTTTCAGTACTATGTTGAATAGAGTTGGAGAAAGTGGGCATCCTTGTCTTGTTACAGATCTTAGAGGAAAACTTTTCAACTTTTCACTGTTGGGTATGATGTTAGCTGTGGGTTTGTCATTTATGACCTTTATTGTGTTGAAATATGTTCCTTCTATACCCAATTCATTGAGTTTTTATCGTGAGGGATGTTGAATTCCATTGAATTCTTTTTCACCATCTGTTGAAATGATCAAGTGGTTTTTGTCCTTGATTCTGTAAATGTGATATATCACACTTATTGATTTGCCTGTGTTGAACCATCCTTGCATCTCTGGAATGAGTCCCACTTGACCATGTTGCATTATTTTTTTAATATATTATTGAATTTTGTTTGGCAATATTTTGTTGAGGATTTTTAGAGCTATGTTTATCCTAGAATATAGGCCTGTAGTTTTATTGTTGTTATGCCTCTGGTTTTGGTATCAGGATAATGCTGGCCCATAAAATGACTTTAATAGAGTTCCCTCTTCTTTAATTTTTTTGGAATAGTTTGAGCAGAATTGATGCTAGTCCTTATTTAAATATTTGGTGGAATTTAGCAGTGAAACCATCAGGTCCTAGGCTTTTCTTTGGTAGGAGACTTTTCATTACTGCTTCAATCTCATTACCTGTTATTGTTCTGTTCAGGTATATTTCTTCATTATTCAGTCTTGGTAAGTTGTATATGTTCATGAATTTATTTGTTTCTTCCAAGTTTTGTAATTTGGAGCATAGTTGTTCAAATAAGTCTCTTATAATCCTTTGCATTTCTGTGGTATCAGTTGCAGTGTCTCCTTTTTTATTTCTGATTTTATTTAAGTCTTCTCTCTTTTTTCTTATTCCAGCTAAAGTTTTGTTGATTTTATCTTTTCTAAAAATCAGCTCTTTGTTGCATTGTTCTTTTGCATTTTTAAGTCTTTATTTTGTTTATTTCTGCTCCTATTTTTATTATTTCTTCCCTTCTACTTAATTTGGGTTTAGATTCTGTGTGCTATATTCCAAATAATTTCTTTGCATGTGTATTCCAGTTCAATAATGCTCTTTATATTTAACTGTATGTAATTTACCTCTTATTTAACTGTATTCAATGTTTTGTTTAACCTGTTTAATTTCTAATTTTAACTATTATATCTTTTATTGTTTTAAGTTCCATTTGGTACTTTAAAAAAATCTGCCTGTCAATTCCAATGCTCTATTGTTTTTAAATTATACTTTAAATTCCCCAAATTTCTTAAACATATCAAACATGTCTATTTTATATTTTACATCCAATAATTCTCCTGTCTGGAGTTACTATGGTCTGATTCTTCAGTTTGTTGCTTTTGTGAATGAACTCTTACCTTGTTTTTGGTGACTTACTTCTTCATTGATGATCTTTCATTGTATGTTCATGTTGCTTGGAATTTTTTTCTGTGGAATTTTTTTGAGGCTGAGTTAGAAGGGCATTCTTCTAGGAATATTTGTGGTATTTATGTTTGCTTTCAACAGGGATCTAGGGGCATTACCAACAGGAAATACTTTCAACTAGATTTTCAGTTGAAGTTTTTTTGGGTTATACAGGTAGTATAAATTTCAGTCTCAAATGTGAGTAAATACAGAGTAGGGGTTAGAAA
Source organism: Symphalangus syndactylus (assembly GCF_028878055.3). Taxonomy (NCBI): domain Eukaryota; kingdom Metazoa; phylum Chordata; class Mammalia; order Primates; family Hylobatidae; genus Symphalangus; species Symphalangus syndactylus. Next base: position 23,360,613 of record NC_072438.2, on the reverse strand, counting down.
ATTTTCTTTTTTTCTCTTCCATCCAAAGTCAAGACTGAGACAGGCAGTGTTCCTTCTTTAGACAGGGCATTTCGTAGTTTATCCATTGATGGTATTATCCTGAAGAGTCCCAACTCTGCATTTGAGTCTCTAATTCAGTCTTCCAGGCTGCTCTAGCCCCATGCATTATCCCTGTCTCCTACAGCCTTGTGGTCATTGAAACCCAGCTATAGTCATTAGGAATTATCAGATGACCTGAGAGCAAACACTATTTCAAGCTTTCATCATTGTAGAATCTTCCTTTCTTATTTCTTGTCTCTTATATTTTCCCTTTCACTTTACTTTCATTTCAGCCATGACTTATTAGATATTTTATTCATCACTCTTAAGTGTTCTCTACTGGGAGAAATTTTCTGTACATCTACTATGCTAGGTAGAATAGAAGTCCCTATTATTGTTTTCTATAAAAATTGAATAACATAAAAAGCAAATGAAATGTAGAACACAAAGTGGGGTTTTTTGATACATCTATGTCTACAAAAAGATATATCATTACTTTGTTTCTAAATTACTATACTAGTGACTATTAGTAGCAATAACTCCCTATATTATCCACTCTCCAAAGGCAGTTATGGGTTATGGTATCCACGTAAAATTAGCCTGGTTAACGTATGGCTTCTGATTCACACAAGTTTGTGATGGGTATGGTGCTCTGAAGCCAGAGAATGGTGCATACATATTTAATGGCCCAGTGTGGACGTACTTTGGAATGATGGTCTAAATGCTGAAAATACTTAAATATTTGAAATAATTTTTGCTTAATTTGAACTCAGTGATACATATAGCATTAGGCGTAATACTGGATAGTTATCTTAGTACAGTTCAATGTGTATAACTTCTGAAGTCAGAGGCATCAGTTCAAATCCTGACAAAGTTATTGAGAATACATAATGAAAACATGTTTCTGTAATACATTTTGGAAGTGTAAAGTATTTTCCATATGTTAATTTTCCAACATAAGGAAACTGTCATCCCTGGTACCTTTAGACTTTTTTTTTCTTTTTTTTTTTTTTGAGACAGAGTCTTGCTGTGTCGCCCAGGCTAGAGTGCAATGACACGATTTTGGCTCACTGAAACCTCTGCCTCCTGGGTTCAAGCTATTGTTAGGCCTCAGGCTCCCGAGTAGCTGGGACTACAGGCATGCACCACCGCACCAGGCTAATTTTTGTATTTCCAGTAGAGATGGGGTTTCACCATGTTGCCCAGGCTAGTGTCAAACTCCTGGCCTCAAGTCATCTGCCAAAGTGCTGGGATTACAGGCATGAGCCACCGCCCAGCTGCCTTCAGACTTTTCTAAAGGAAGAAAACCTCATGTTAATAAAAATGTTTTAATCATTACTTTTGTCATTAATGATCTCAATATAGTTAACATCTTAAGCACTATGAAATATGGTAATTAAAATGGCAATATATTGAAATGTGAAAACAGTTTTAGCACAGCACTTACCGACTGTGAAATACTTACTGCAGTTGCCTGTAGATTATTGGGGTAGACATTAAGGAGCTCCTGAGGAGGGTTTAAAGGTTTGAGATAACGTGTGATAAAAACAGTTTTTCCGCTTATATCAATTACTGTTGTAAGGCACTGACGATTTGGAAACTTTAAGGCACATTCAGCTTGAAACTTCTCAGTTGCTTGAAGTAATTTCTCATCTTCCTGAGACTCAAACTTCAAAAAGAAAGACTTCATGGAGTTTATATATGATTACAAGAGAGAAAGTACGTGTTCAGATTCCACAGTCAACATGCAGGAAATGTATGGTTTGGGAATATGACTGACTCCTTACAAAGCTGTCATGTCCTGGTGTCCCTGCAGCTTTATTTAAATTAAATTTGTAGTTTGAAAATTAGACCGGCTCATTAAATACTTAAAATATATTTGACAGGATTGAAATAAGTAGTCAACAGGTAAGCAGCCATATGGAAACTACTACATTAATAATCTGAAAATTAGACTGTGATGTACTAATTCTGATTGATGAGGCTAGAATTAGGCAGTAGAGTTTTGTGTGTATTTTGATGGTGGTTTTAAGTGTGCAGGCTGGGGGGCGGCCTCAGAAAATCTAACATCTCAAATGTAAATCTTAGCAACTCATGTTAAATGGGCAGCAAATTTATGGATCTATATCGATGTGTTAAAATGTTTCAAGTCCATAAGCAGTGAAGTAACTAATAGTAATGGATCTCAAAGGAAAAAAGAGGCAGAACTAGAAACATCAAATGTATAAGAATTATTTTAAATAACAGGTTGCTCATCTTGGTTCTCTGAGCCAAGAAAAGCAAACAATTCGCAGACTTTTTTTTTTTTTTGAGACAGGGTCTTATTCTGTCACCTAGGCTGAAGTGCAGTGGCACAAACACAGCTTACTGTACCCTCAAACTCCTGGGCTCAAGTGATTCTCCCACTTTGGCCTCCTAAAGCAATGGGATCACAGGCATGATCCACTACATCCAGCCACCAATTCCCAGACTTTTAAAAAGTAACTCAAAGCAGATGAAACAGAACGAATGTAGATTTCCTTTACACACATATTGTCATTTCCTCCACTAAAGCTGCTACTAACAAAAATAACATGAAAAAGAGTGGGTCTTTAAATATTTTTAAATGATTTTTGTTTTCTTGTATAAAAATATTTGCATAGTTGGTTACATTTTAAAGGATTTCAGAACAAACTGAAATTTTTATTTTAAAAATTAATTTTGGGGGCTGGGCACAGTGTCTCGCACCTGCAATCCCAGCACTTTGAGAGGCCGAGACAGGAGGATCACCTGAGCTCAGGAGTTTGAGACCAGCCTGGGCAACATAATGCGACCCTGTCTCTATTAAAAAAAAAAAAAGGCCAAGTGTAGTGATGCGTGCTTGTAGTGCCAGCTACTTTGGAGGCTAAGGTAGGGGGCTCACTTGAGCCTGGGAGGCAGAGGTTGCAGTGAGCTGAGATTGAGCCACTGCACTCCAACCTGGGCAACAGAGTGAGACTCTGTTAAAAAAGAATAATAATTTTAAAATAGAATTTGGAGGCAGTGCTTGAAAATGTTTTTGACATTGTGATATATTTGTTTTCTCAGTCTTTCCCACAAAGTAAGATTCCTGACTTCAGGGATTTTGTTTTTTTATCTCCAGTGTGGAGAATACTACTTGGCACATAGTAAGTATTTAACAAATGAGTGAATGAATGAGGCAATGGAAAACATTTCATTACTTTTTATGACCTCGAATAGAATCTAGATTATCCCAATTGTTCTTGTCTGCCCCTTATATCGGGGCTGAACTGTGCCTTCTATTTCAAATTTGATTACTATACCCTAAGAAGTTGGAGTAGTGGTTGTAGGGGTTATTTAGGATGGAGACATCTCCAGAAGCCTCCTATATATTCTCATAAAATGTCCCTTGACATCTAAATCTTAGCATCATCACAATCATAACTGCCTACTGCTGAGCATGGTGTCAAGACACAGTAGCTACCTAATAAAAGTTATGATGAATATATAACTAAGTGAAAGAGGTAAGCTCATATGGCTTTGGTGTAGGTGTGTCACAGATTTCTAATGTAGAATGATCAGTCCAGAAGCAATTGTAATTGTGGAAAAATGGAGAATTATAAAACAAGAATGATGTGCAAAAAAGGACACAGTTGAATTCATCCCTATTCCTCTAAACTATTTCATTTACTCATTCATCCCAGTTTTGAAAAATGTTTGTTGGGAGTCTGAAAAATTCCAGGCGCTCTGGATAAATGAGTATGAAAGGATCCTCCAAAAGAACTTTTAGTCTACAGGGGAACATTAATAAGCAATCAGGGACTTGAGACCTACAGTGCTGTGGGAGCATTTAAGAGAGACAGCTATAGGCACTGTCCAAAAGAACAACAACAATCTTGAATCAGTACTGATTATTGGCCTTCCAAGTTAAAAAAAAAAAAGTGTGTCTAAAGCTTTTTCTGCCACTTTGGAATGTTCTGTTGAGTCACTTGCCTCTATAAGCAGTGCTTCTTGAGGCCTGTGTTTGAATATTCCTTATGTACACCTAGCATACACATGGTAAGCATTTAGTCTTTAATACTTGTCTAGGCCACCAAGATGCCATTTTATGGTGTGAGACAGGAATTTAAGGATTAGTAGTATGCTATGTTAGTGATCTAAGAAGTGCCAAGAAAAAGTTAAATGCTGAAAGAATTTGGGTCATTTAGGATGAAACAAATTAAGATGGAGCTGACAAATTTCAGTTTGATTCAACAGAAAATTTGAAAGGTTCTTGACTGGCTCAATTCTTTGGCCTCTAATGTAAACATTTGTAAAAAACTGAATGGGTGTATGTTGCCTTTGAAAAGCTACACTGGCCAGGCGCAGTGGCTCACACCTATAATCTCAGCACTTTGGGAGGCTGACGCCAGAGGATCACTTGAGCCCAGGAGTTTGAGAGCAGCCTGGGCAACAAAATGAGACCTCAACTCTACCAAAAAAATAAACAAAATTAGCTGTGCCTAGTGGCACATGCCTGTGGTCCCAGTACTTGGGAGGCTGAGGTAGGAGCATCGCTTGGGCCGAAGAGGTCGAGGCTGCAGCAAGCCGTGATTGCACCACTGCACTCCAGCTGGGTGACAGAGCAAGACCCTCTCTCAAAAACAAAAAACAACAACAAAAAAGAAAAGCTGTACTGAGACAGCCCCAACCCACCAGAAATAACTTTCAGAGATACACTGTAAGAAGCAACTCGTGGGTTTTATAGATTTGCAAAGAGTAGAGCTAGCTCCCAGTATGCTGGTGACATTCAGACTGATGACTTCTTAGATTCAAAGCTAACAGTCTTTCTGGTGAAATGAAATGGGCCAAAAGACAAGGCAGGACATTCCTCATGGAACTGGAGACATCTGTAATTCAATGCCCAGGCATTACACATACGTTAGGACATAACACCTGTCCCTCAGGTGGCAGTGGACAGAAGCAGCTAATTAAAGCCTAATAACTATTGACCAATAAAATAGTAAAACAAAATACTTAGTACCTTCTTAAGCATGTTACTCATCTATCAGAGGCAAGAAAGAAAGAAAAAGAAACAAGAGGCAGGCTTTAGTAACAGAAATAATCTTTTAAAAAAACTTATTTTTAACAAGATCATGTAAGTGATATTAAAATAAGTTTCAGGAGTTTCTATCCATCTTTAAAAATTTTCCATTAGTAAATATGTTTAAAACATCCTATGGAATGGTTCCATATGGCATGGTGGTAGAGGAGAGACTGTAATCTGCTAATCGGGGAAGTATTGCTGTAAGTGGAAAAACAATTCCAGGTTGTGGACCCTATAATTTTAGGATGAGAACTTCTCTTTCCTGAATTGTCTGCAAGTGAATCACTGAGCAGTGTTTTCTGCCACTGCCTCTTTTGGACATAAGGGTTCTGTCAATCAACATGCCTTCCTTATCAAACAGCCACAAAGAATCTGCCTTCCATAGGGGTTTTTTAAGCGCTTATTTTAGAGGTCTAAGATAAATGCTTCCTACAGCTACAGTGCGGTAGTGACCTGCCACCAAAGGCAGAATCTGACTGCCGTTTTACAGCTTTAGGGAAGGAAGGCTGCAGGACTTGAGGACTGTGGTTCAGAGCCCTGGAGGCCTCTTCAAAGTCCTGCAGTAAGAAGTCAGGGCCCATAAGGGATGCCTAGTGTGGAGGAGTCTTGGGGTTTCATCCTTTCTGCCAGGATAGACTGCTTTCACATGTTTTAGAAACACCCCCCCAAGGTGGGGTCCTAGCTGACTGCCTGTTCTTCAGTTACATATACATAGAAACGCAAAATCATCTTTTGTCTGGAAGTATTTTTGTGTGTAAACATGTTTGTTGGCGTTCATTTGAATTTATATGATACATGAAGACAAACATTCAGAATATATTTTTCCCTTTCTAAAATATTTTGAAATGCATATATCTAGAGAAGCACTGTTTTACTGACAAAATATACAATTAATTTAAATTTCAGTGCATTGCAGATGGGAGATAGTGATAATATTTTTCTCTGGGAACCAAACTGTAATACTGGAAAAAAAGGAGTATGTTTGTTTTTTTCCATCTCTATCTAAGTCTTAATTATAGTGGATAGACTAGAGTAAGCACAATAATCTGTGCACTATAGGTTAGTAGTTAACAACTTACGCTTACATGTGAATGTAAGCTTGGAGGAATTTTTATCTGCTTTTCTAGCCTACTGTACTCCCAGTGCCTAAGAAATGTCTGTCACATAGAAGATGTGCAGTAAATATATGCTGAATATATACAGTTTAGAGTCAGACAGACATGTGTTACCTCTGCCTATGTCACCCTGCATAAATCGAAGCTTATTTTCCTCTTCTGTAAGTTGGAGAACCCTTGTCCAAGACACCTATGCATATTCAGGTGAGAACATGTATCCAAGGTTTGACGTAGTGCTGAGGACAGAGTAAGGATTCAGTACAGCATGGTGGTTGTTGTTGATGTTATTACTGTATTTGTTTACATGTGAATAAGAGGTCACCATCAATATATTCTCCCAAATCCAATGAGGGCAGTATGTATAAATGCTGTACAAGTATGTTAAAGGAAGACATTTATTTCTTAACACATTTATGCCTGAGGTTGCAATTTTTTGAATTCTTGCAATCAGACCTTGGAAATGACCTTGAGAGGTAGGATATAAATAACTCCCATATGCGTAGCATTCCAGTAATGGAACACTAGGTATAAATAGGTGTAATGAAGGTTCGGGGACAGTTGCTAACCAGTGAAAGTTCTGGAAACTCTTTTCTAGAGCTGTTTAAAAGCACACTTGTACATATATTTATTTGTTTCATGAAAGGAATTGAGGTGACTCATGAAGGTTATCTAGTCATGTGATCCTATGAATTGATTCAATGCATACCATAGCCAAGGATGTAAGATCAGACATGGAAATGTATTCTTGCCAATACTTGTCAAATAAAAGAGCAATCTGATTTTCTAGTTTGTGATATTTCATTTTCTTCACATTGAGAACATTCTTCTAGAAGTAGAGCATGTTTATATTTGCCTTGCTTTGACTAAAAGTCTTAAGTTTTAGGCAAAGCAAGATAAATGTAAACATATGGCTGATTGACCCAATTACTGGTTCAGTGAAAGTACAAACCCACACATCTGTTTTCTCACCACCATTCTGTCTAAACTGAAAGAAGAATAAATGGAGACTGAAGTAAGGAAGCCTCTGTTTGTGTAGTACAAAGTTCATAAAAGCATAGCCTAGCAAGCATTTCTTATGTTTTATCAACCGACATGGGTTTCCAAACTATAAGCAGTTACCTTTTCTCGAATGGACTCTCCAGGAACCAGCTGGGGCTCAATGGTAATAAAGAGGGTAATGTAGGAGCCTTCACTTAAGCTTCGGACAGAATCAAAACCCCGCTCAAGAATCATATTTCGCTCCTTACTGTAGCCCAGAAGAACTGGGGGAATATCTATTTTAAATGTTCCATCAATCTGTGAAGAAAATATGATTTGGTAAACATCCTGATGCTTTTTCCAACAGAAGTTCAGAGGCAGGTGTCAACGCCTCATTGTTTAATAAATTGAACCAAAATTGCTCAGACTGGCATTCAAAGCCAATCCCATCTTTCTAATCTCATCTCTCTAAGCACTCGCCAGAAAGGGCTCTGTACTTCCTCGCCTTCTTTTCATTGTTTAGCAGAGGGTGTACTGAATATACAATTTGCTTCGGTTCAAATCTTGGTTTAAATGCAGTTTTGGGTTCAAAACTTGGTTTACAAATGAGGAATCTGAGGCCTCCTCATTAGTGAAAAGAGACATTAATAGTAGCTACTTTGTGGGGTTGTTATGAGTAGTGAATGAATAGATACAAAACACTAAGAAAAATGTCCAGCATATGGTAAGCAATCAATAAATATTGGCTACGGGCCATTCCCCATTTCTAGAATGCCCAGCTTCCCATCTCCATTTTTCAGAGTTTTTATTATATTCCAAAGCTTTGATCACATGTTATCTAAAGATACAGGAAAACAAGAGTATAAAAACTATGGCAGGCCAGGCACAGTGGCTCACGCTGGATATGCCAGCACTTTGGGAGGCCGAGGCAGGTGGAGCACTTGAGGTCAGGCGATTGAGACAAGCCTGGCCAACATGGTGAAACTCCATCTTCACCAAAAATACAAAAATTAGCCAGGTGTGGTGGCACATGCCTGTGGTCCCAGCTACTTGGGAGGCTGAGGCAGGACAATCGCTTGAACCTGGGAGGCAGAGGTTGCAGTGAGCCGAGATGGTGCCACTGCACTTCAGCCTGGACGACAGAACCAGACTCTGTCGCAAAAATGAAAACAAAAAACTATGGCATGGAAAGTACAGCTGAAATAACCGAGCTTGTTTATTCTGTAAAATACATGACACAGGAGGGAATGTGTGCCATTTTTGAAGATTTGAAGTATAAAGATTTAAGACAGGGTTTCTCAGCTTGGGCACTATGGTGGTTAAGTATCAACTTGATTGGACTGAAGGATACAAAGTATTATTCCTGGGTGTGTCTGTGAGGGTGCAGCCAAAGGAGATTAACATTTGAGTCAGTGGACTGGGTGGGCACCATTGATCAGCTGCCAGCATGGCTAGGAGAAGAGCAGGCAGAAGAACATGGAAGGACTAGACTGGCTGAGCCTTCCCCCCTTCATCTTTCTCCCATGCTGGATGCTTCCTGCCCTCAAACATTAGACTCCAAGTTCTTCAGTTTTTGGACTCTTGGACTTACACCAGTAGTTTGCTAGGGGATCTAGGGCCTTCAGCCCAGACTGAAGGCTGTAGTGTCAGCTTCCTTACTTTTGAGGTTTTGGGACTCGGACTGGCTTCCTTGCTCCTCAGCTTGCAGATGGCCTATTGTGGGACTTCACCTTGTGATCGTGTGAGTCAATTCTCCTAATAAACTCCCTTTCATATATATATATATCTATCCTATTAGTCCTGTCCCTTTAGAGAACCCTAATACAGGCACTGTAGATATTTGGCCAGATCATTGCTTGCTATGGAGGTCTGTCCTGTGCATTGTAGGATGTTCAGCAGCATCCCTAGCATCTGCACACTAGATGTCAGTGGCAGTACCAACTCTTACTAGTTGTGAGAGCCAAAAATGTCTTTAGACATTACCAAATGTGGGTACACTTGAGAACACACGCTTTGGAGTCAAACTTTTTAAATGACAGAAGTAATAAAGTCATTCTCCAAAATGTACTGAAACATAGAAACGAAAAAGTTCAATAGTTTTCTCTGCTTTTACCAACCTCATTTCCCAGGGATAAGCAATGATAGTATATTGAAAGCCAGTACAAGTTGAATCCCACCTCTATTGTAAACTTTGTGATTTGAGCAAGTTACTTAATCTCTCTAGGCTTCTGCTTCTTCATTGATAAAATGAGGATGACAATGCCAATTATGTTGTGAGGTTTAATTGAGGTGATGTATAAACTACCCAGCAATAACATATAATATGCACCTAATAAATATTGTTATTAATATTATTATTGTTGAATCAGGTTTCTACTTGTTATGTGTGGCTCCAGAGAACTGAACCAGGACCTAAGAATAGGAATTACAGGGAAGTGTATAGATTATGGCACAGTTCAAGGAAAACCTTTATGACAGAGCTGTTGGGAAGAGAGCAAACTGCCTCAGAAGGTAGTGAGTTTTAGAGACACCCACACAGAGCACAGATATTACCAGAATATAGTGAAGGAAATTCACTTGTCAAGGAGTTTAGAGTAATTATTTCTGAATACCTTCCCAAATGTGAAATTTAGCAATGCCAAACAACTATCACAGGCAGTGTGATTTGAAAAATAATGTGCTCTTGAATTTTTTTTCTATTTAAAATCTATTCAGAGAGGGAAATGTAAATTATTTCGACAAACATGTCACTGCATAACCTGTAACTAATCCCTTTTGCCTAGGGAAGATTGCATTTCCAATTGATTCTTGGGATACCAACCAATTCAAGCCTCTCAGACTTGAGTTTTGGTCTTTTTTTTTTTGGTTTAGACGGAGTCTCGCTCTGTTGCCCCGGCTGGAGTGCAGTGGTGCTATCTCGGCTCACTGCAAGCTCCACCTCCCGGGTTCACACCATTGGTCTTGGTCTTAATGGAGAGTCTGTGGTCCAGACAGCATTTACCCTGTGTGGACATTACAGTGATTCAAAGCCTCCTGTTGCCATGGACTTAATACTGGGACTTTAAAGTGATTTCAGAACGTTTAACTGTCCTAGATTAGAGCTACTAAGTCGTTCAAGAGTTGTCAACTTAATGGATCCCCTTAATCAAACCACTAACTCTGAAGAAGGGTGTCTTTGTTAAGCATGTCTCTGCATTTTTCATGTTTTAAATAGTGAGGACTTGTAGAAATATTAATGGAAAGCACTTGATTGAATGGGCTTTCAACCACCCTGTTTTCTTCAAGTTACTTTCAGGCATCTATCCATTCCACCTTTGTTGTTTTGACAAGTTTCCACTTTATCCCACCTTATTCTTTAATTTAATATTTAAAAAATTATCAGATTTGAACAGTCATACATTAACTACTAATTCTAAGGAACATAGACACTTAATGCAAATATGACAGAAGATCAATGGCTTTAGAGGTTTGTTTCTTTTGAGCCTTCTATGGGCTTTGCATATATATTCTTCCAGTGTTGAGGATGTGCCACACAAAGAAAGTTTTGTTTTTTTTTTTGTTTTTTTTTTTGACATGGAGTCTCACCCTCTCACCCAGGCTGGAGTGCAATGGTGCGATCTTGGCTCACTGCAACCTCCGCCTCCCTGGTTCAAGCGATTCTCCTGCCTCAGCCTCCCTGGTTCAAGCGATTCTCCTGCCTCAGCCTCCGGAGTAGCTGGGATTACAGGTGTGCACCACCACGCCTGGCTAATTTTTTGTATCTTTATTAGAGATGGGGTTTCACCATGTTGGCCAGGCTCGTCTCCAACTCCTGACCTCAGGTGATCTGCCCTCCTTGGCCTTCCAAAGTGCTGGGATTACAGGCGTGGGCCACCATGCCCGGCCCACAAAGAACGTTTTAATAGGAAAAATGGATAGAGAAGTTCCCTGCTCTCACGGACCTCTGACTTTAGATACTTACCCTTGCTTGGAAATATATTGTGCTAAATGGAATTTTCACACATCCCAGCCAGTGTCTCTCAATATGAGTATGGATTCCACTTCCTCTTTCACGGTCATCCTAAAGGAAGGGTGGGAAGTAATAATTGCATAAGAACTCCAGAAACTCATTTAATTAATCTGGCAGCAGGAAAGCAGCAAGATTTTAGCTGAAAGCATGTGAACTTACATTAGACAGACCTAATCAAATTCTGGTACAGATACATAATGGCTTTGTGGCCCTAGGAAAGTCATTTGACCTCTCTCAACCTCAGTTTTCTCATCAATAAACTAGAGATTTAACACTCTATAGGATTATTTAGAATTAAATCAGACAGTGTGTGTAAAGCACCTAGTACGATTTCTGGCACAGTGCAGACACTCAAGTGAAAATAAAAAAACTAGCTCCTTCTCCCTCTCCCCTGTCCTCATTTATACATGTCAAGTTTCAAATATTTCAAACACAAGAAAGATGGAAAATGTTACCAGAGGCGTTTGAACCAAAGCGACTCCATCTTGAGTGAGGGCTAGGAAACATGAGGCTGGGACTTGCTGGGCTGCATTCCCAGCAAGTTAGGCATTCCTGGCCTCTAGATGTTTTACAGTTAAGGGAACAGACTGATAATATTTACTAAACAGACCCAGACTTAGGAGTGTCCTGATATCCCGATATCTTGAGAACAGAGGCATTCCTAATTTTGCTTTAAATATAATAAATAGATTCTTGCAAAATACAGTAATTTAGGAAATTAATCCTTTATCACAAACTCCTGTAGCAGAGCACATCTTCCCATGATCTTTTTTTATCCTATATCTAAATAAGCATTGTACCTAGGGTAAACGCATTCTTCCTCTTACTTTCGAGAACACCCTGTTCTGTCTATGGAGTAGCTATTCTTTCACCACTTTACTTTCCTAATAATCTCGCTTTTGCTTTGCACTGTGGACTCGCTCTGAATTCTTTCTTGTGTGATATTCAAGAACTCTCTCTTGGGGTCTAGATCGGGACCGCTTTCTGGTAACAATGTGATTGGAACTTACGTAGTGGGTAGAGGATATGAAAGTGAATACAAGTGTCTTTCTTAAAACTGAGAACTTACCTCTAAGACATCATGCAGTACTTCATCAAAAATGTTAATGAACACAACATCTTTCACTGACTGCAGACTGGCTGTGCTATAATCTCCATTAGGAGCCCTGCAAGACAGCACATGACCAGGGACTGTGAAAATAGGCAACATAGAAATTATGAGCATTCAAATGTCAGCATTTGAAAAATACCCAAATATGAGCATAGATGTTAGAATTAAAAGCATTGCTTTCATTTCTAGGATTTCTCTTGTACAGGGATGCTATAATACCTACATTCAAATGGACAGAGCATTAGATTAGAGACTCTATGCAGAGACAAACCCTCTGCTGGCTTGTCCTGGTGAGTCTCATATTCCCCCACACCCTTGTGGTAAGCTTTTCAAGGAGGCAGCTTGCCAAGACTGAGCTGGCTTAGCGGACAGGCTGCAAGGTTTCCAGCTGACACTGGAGCTAGTATATGGACTTTCTAAGCAACTGGGCCTCAGAAGGGTGCTTCTCCAGCAAAACCACTCTCCAGTGATAAACCTCCTACTGGCTGGTTGGTTGAATGGTCCCTGCCTCACACTCACTTTTTCTGTATATAAGTAAAGCAATACAGGGGTAAGGTCTCCTGCAACGTAACCCACTCTGAGTCTAGCTAAGCCTGGAGCAACCGTGCCTCTGCATGGCAGGGCTGGCGTCTGGGGTAATAGGTGTATTTTGTTGAACATTTGACTTTATGTTTTCTTGTTCTTTTTGCTTGTTCTGTGCATAATAGTGGTAGCTGTTACCTTCTTCTGACTTAACTAGTTCTTATTTATTTATTTATTTTTGAGACAGAGTCTCGCTCTCTCGCTAAGGCTGGAGTGCAGTGGCGTGATCTTGACTCACTGCAACTTCCACTTCCTGGGTTCAAGTAATTCTCCTGCCTCAGCCTCCGAGTAGCTGGGATTACAGGCATGTGCCCTGGCCTCAAGTGATCTGCCCGCCTTGGCCTCCCAAAGTGCTGGGATTACAGGTGTGAGCCACCATGCTCAGCCTGACTTAAGTAGTTCTAATCCTTGCTCTGTCTCTAATTTACTGTGTGGCTTTAAGTAAGTCACCTTCCCTTTTTGGGTTTTAGTTTCTTCTCCATAAAGGTAGAGGTTGGACTAGATAATCTCCAAGGTTGCTTCAAGTACTGAAATAATAAGAACCATTTAAATATCTAAAATCCTTTGACCAAACTTCTGAAATGCCTATTTCTTTCTGGTGAGGAAGAAAGTATGATTTGTGGGAACTAAGGAGTTTCAGATTTACTTGAGGGGACACGAGGAGGAAAGGAAAGCAGTGTAGGTCATTGGGGTCAAGGGAATGAAAAACTTTGGGCTTTAAGAAGCCAGAGCCTGGAGGAGCATAGGATGTCCCAACAATGAATCTGGGGTTTTAAAAGTTGGACATTTTTCCTTTTTATTCTTGAAGGGAGTCAGCTGTGGTACAAGAGGAAAAGCATGGGACTTGGTGTCAGGACACCTGGATCTTGTTGCCGCTCACTAGCTACAAAACCCTTCACCTTAGCCGTTTCTCATGAGCCTGCTTTCTTCCCATTTCTTCAAAATGTCCTATAGTTCTTTAAAGAGGAAAATATGCTTACCTAAATGGAAGTTCTAGTTCTTCATTCCAGCTGGGGTTTGGTCCTTCAGCCGTAGTTGTATGGCAAACTGTTCGTTGAAAAGAGACTTCAACAAAGGGACGTACTAAAACCTTAAAATCAAGGGCAAATTCTGAGTTCCCAATGGTTAGTCAAATTATTTTATTCTTAGCAAAAATAGAGTATATTTACCAAGTAGTATGTTTCCAAAGAAAATGAAGCAGAGAGCAGACTATCCATGAAGTTTACAGGCATTTCTTAAAAACATAAGGGGCAAGATGGAAAGCTGAAGTCCAGCATCTCTCACCTGGCTGAGGGGGTAGTCAGCATTGTGGGTTGGGCTGTACGTGCTTGGGGAAGCAGCATGCTTTTCACTGAATGTCCTTGAAGACCTCGACGGCTGCTGGAATTTGCTAGGAGGGAAAATGTATGAAAGAAATTAATGATAGAGGAAGTCTAATTATGTATTGAGAAGACGATTATTTATTTATTGAGATAGGGTCTCACTCTGTCACCCAAGCTGAAGTGCAGTGGCATGATCTCGGCTGGTGCAATCTCAGCTCACTGCAACCTCTGTCTCCCAAGCTCAGGTGATCCTCCCACCTCAGCCTCCCAAGTAGCTGGGACTACAGGTGTGAGTCACCACACCTAGCTAATTTTTGTATTTTTAGTAAAGATGTGGTTTTGCCATGTTGCTAAGGCTGGTCTCAAACTTCTGAGCTCAAGTAATCTGCCCACTTTGGCCTCCTAAAGTGCTGGAATCACAGGCATGAGTTACTGCGCCCAGCCTTATTTTTATCTTTAAAAAATTTTTTGAGATAGAGTCTTGCTCTGTTGCCCAGGCTGGAGTACAGTGGCATGACTATGGCTCACTCCAGCCTCAACCTCCCAGGCTCAAGCGATCCTTCCACTTCAGCCTCCTGAGTAGCTGGGACTACAGACACACTCCACCATGCCCAGCTAATTTTAAAAATTTTTTTGTAGGGACCAGAGGTCTCAGTATATTGCTCAGGGTGGTCTTGAACTCCTGTGTTCAAGTGATCCTCCTGTCTTGGCTTCCCAAAGTGCTGATATTACAGGTGTGAGCCACCATGCCCAGCTTGAGAAGATGTTTTTTTCCAAAGATATATGGGCCTGGTGGCTGTGGTGACAAACATTCTCCCTTAAGCTTGTTGACATTGCAGAAGCCTTTAGTATGCTCTGGTCCCCACAGAGTCACCTAGAGATTGCTAGAGCCTTCCCCAACTTCCATGCCTAGGCCTGTGTGCTGAGAACAAAGGAAAATGTCTCCTTTCTCCTCCCCTCTAGGGGGCGCCTGAATGGGGGACCTGCCTTTCCCTCCATAGGTGAGAGCCTCAATCCCTCACAGGTAGGAGATCCTGAGCTTCCTGACCAGCCTGCCCCATCTCCATCCAGTCCAGGTTCTCCCCACTGTATGTTCTTTGTACCTGCACTCTCCAATAACCCCAAGCTACACATGTCAGGCAACGAATCTCCTGGGGCCTGCCAAGCCTCACCAGGAAAGGGAGGTGCAGGGATTCCTAGCTTGAGTTAGGATCAGCGAGTCTTATCCTCTTCTCCCTTCTCATTTGTTCTTAAAGGAACAAATGAAGATCAAATCCAGAGAGCCTCTTCCAGATACCTCCACCATCACCCTAACAACATACTTACATATTTGTATTGAGCCTTATGGTTTGCCAAGTATTTCACATTCATCACTGGGCAAAATACGAATAGTCTCTTTCTATAGACTATTACCTTTCACAGCTAAGGTTTCAGACAAAGGTAAGTGGAACATTTAATGCAACAGCTACCATAGAAAAGCTCTTTTCTCTTTGGAAAACTATCAGTTACTTTATTAAACAAACACTTGTGACTGGATGCAATGGTTCATGCCTGTATTCCCAGCACTTTGGGAGGTCAAAGTGGGAGAATCGCTTGAGCCCAGGAGTTCAAGACCAGCCTGGTCAACAGAATGAGACCCCATCTCTAAAAAAATAATAAAACAAATTAGCTGGGCTTGGTGGTGTGTACCTGTAGTCTTAGCTACTTGGGAGGTTGAGGGAGGAGGATCTCTTGAGCCCAGGAGTTCCAAGTCTGCAATAAGCTATGATTGCACCACTGCATTCCAGCCTGGGTGACACAGCAAGACCCTGGCTCTAAGAAGTAAAATTAAAAATCCCCCAAGAACCCATTTGTTTAGTAGCTATATTTTAGGCCCCATGTTAGACTTTGAGCTTTTAAGATGAAGAAGATAACACTTCACTGCAGACTAGACTGGAAGGCAGACACATAAACAAATCATCTCAATAAAGTGAGATAGGTATTAGACTAGAGGGATGGTCAGAGGCTGTATGAGAACAGTGAGGGAGGCAAAAAAAAAAAAAACAAAAAACCCCTATGTGGATGAATGCAAAGGTAAATGGTGAAGACTTGGGCAGGCTTAATGGAACAGTTGATGTCTGAGCTGTCTCGATGTATCTGCATTGAATGTGTAGCATGTAGGATCAACTGTGCTCCCTTAATTTAGTTGAATAAAATGATTTAACACTTAAAAATAGTCTATGGAGGTGAAAACTACAAGAAGCACCTATATGTTCTTTAAAAAATAGTTTTTCACCCCAGTTGAGCTTTGAGGCAATCAGGGTGAAAGGGTAGGCTGTGAGCTCAGGAAAGCAATGCCACAGCAGATTCAAGAGCTTATATGGACATTTACAAGTAACAAAGCATTAGGAATAGTTGATGATGGTAGATGCTCTCTAATAGGTTAAAGAATTAGTTAAAAAATAAAAAGACACACATACACACAAATATGTAGGGGCGGGGTGCAGTGGCTCATGCCTATAATCCCAGCACTTTGGGGGGCAGAGGCAGAGGATCACTTGAGGCCAGGAGTCTGAGACCAGCCTAGGCAAAATGGGGACACCCTGCCTCTATAAAAAATAAAAAATTAGCCTGGCGTGGTGGGGCACACCTGTAGTCCCAACTACTTGGGAAGCTGAGATGGGAGGATCACTTGAGCCCAGGAGGTCGAGGTTGCAGTGAGCTGTGATAGCACCACCGTACTCAGCCTGGGCAACAGAGTGAGACCCTGTTTCAAAATAAAAAATATAAGGCAAAATAATGGGGTGAGAGGAAGGAGAGAGACAGAACTAAATTAAAGGGGAAGAACCTAGGGAGAAAAGACTCCAAGGGCTGGAACAGTGCTCTTCCAAGGGAACAGGTAGCGCTGAATGACCTTAGCCACGCCACTTATACTCTCTTTACTTCCATTTCCCCTTTTGTGAAGTGGAGATAGTAATAGCAGTAACAGATAAATGAAATCTTTTATGTGAACCTGCCTACCATGGTGCTTGAAACATGGTGAATGCACGTTAAGTGCTACTTTCTCCCATTACACTGGTAAGGGCACTACAAAAAGAAGTTTCAGCCAGGTGCATTGGCTCACACTGGTAATCCCAGCACTTTGAGAGGCTGAGGCAGGAGGATTGCTTGAGGCCCGGAGTTCCAGACCAGCCTGGGCAACATAGCAGGACCCTGTCTCTACAAAAAAAAGAAGTTTTAATTTTTGGTCCTTCCTTCTCTGTTTCTTCAGACTCATCTTCCCAATGGCTGAAGGCTCCCTGTTGCCCCTAGTGTAGTGAATTCTAGTAATCATAACACATTTCTCAGAACAGATGAAAGGGAAGCCACATTTTTATGTTCACAGCACATATGTTTCAGAACCTTGGACAGACACCTTTTGTGAATCTCCCCAGCTCATACCCACTTCTCTGAGATCTGTTCCTATCTTTGGGGCTGGTGCTTTTGACCCTGTCTCTCTGGCTATCGGTGATTAGACCATGGATCAACACCTGACCAAGTTAGTACCTTCATACTTCTCTGGAGAAAATGATGCTTAATTGGTGGTCCTCTAGCTGCATGGGCCACTTCCATCACATGGAGAAAAATGAAGCAAACTCGGAGGCAAGTGAGAGACCATAGGGCCTCAGGAGAACTATCTTATCCCTGCAGTCTACCATGTAATTCAGCTATACCTCTTGTCCTGAGTTATTTGAGATGTTCTTAATAAATCCCCCCTTTAGCCTGAATTGATGGAATCGGAATCTATTACTTGCAAACAGTAGGGCCTTGGCTTTGCAAGGACCCTCAGCCCCCTGCTGAACAATAACCATGTTAAGAATGAGAGTGGGTGTGCTGTAAAGGAGCGATTGACTTGGCTGGGACGCTGCACACTGCATCTCGGGCTGTTGGGAGGGCTCTCACCTCACTGCCGGCTTCCTCACTGGAATGTCGTAAGCTCGGACAATGTTCACCAGCAGCTTTATGTCTCCATCAGACAGATTTTGGGCTGTCACCTTCTTCCGACCTTTTCTCCTTGGCCGCAATGGTCGCTTTTGTTCTGCCAGCTTGAAAAGGCTTAGGCCCAAAATGCTAATGATTACAGAACAGGATCAGGACTCTAAGAAAAAGAAAGGTCTGCAAAATTGTGATATGACTTCCCGAACTCTGCCCCATGGTCCTGCACAGGCCCCTGAAAAACTGCTTGTCCTTTGAAGGTGGGTGGAAATAGTCTAGAAATTCTCCCAAATGGGAGAGATCCTACTGCATAGATTGTTAAAACTTATTCTAGCTGCTGCTTATCCGAGGAAGAAAAGCCATGCTCTGGCCCCTACGTTTCCTGCCTTATCTCTACCTTGCTCACCCACCAGTTCCTCAAACATGCCTATGGTCTCCCACCCTTCACATTTGCTTGGGCCAGTCCTGCAGAGGGAATGCCTCCCTGCATCTTCCTTGTCTGGCTAGTTGGTTGCAGTTTTACCCATCCCTTGGCACCAGTGTCCACCTCCCCCAGAGAGACAGCTACTCCAGCTGGAAGGGTTACTTTCTCTTCCAAACCTCTTGATCTCCTATTAGCCTGCTCCCTTCACATGACAGTGGGTGTGTACAGCTGCTTAGGCAGTTCCTGGGTTATCTCTTTCACTCTGGAGTTAGAACTGAGTGTGAATCCTGGCTCCACTCTTTGCCCTTGGGCAAATTATTTCACCTCTTTAAGTCTCTGTTTCATCATCTGTAAAATGTGGATAATGATACCTACTTCTTTGGATTGTTGAAGGGATTGAAGAAGGAAGTGTGTGTAAAGCACCCTGACACTGGTCTAGCGTTTAGTAGATGTCCTAAAATGGTAACTATTGGGTTGATGCCAGTGATTAAGGTGGAAGAAGAGGAGGAAGTATAGGGAGGAGGAAGGGGTTAGGGGAGAAGCAAGAGGCTCCTTCTCTCATGTCTCTACCTTTCACGGAGATGATATGCAAGAAACACTTCCTGGAAGATGAAAGCAGCAGAGTCAGTGAATCATAGGAGAAAGGCTCATGGACCAAATAAATTCTGGCCCAGAAACTAAACAGAAACAAAGATGTGACTTTGTATCTGGAAGCTGATGTTAATGGCTGTGTGAAACAGCCAAAGAACAAAGCCAGCTCTGCAGAGCTGGCCACAGGCTATAATGCACATGGTTCTCTGCTTCCTTCCTGAGGATCAGAGCTGGCTAAGTGACCTCTTGACTGGAGCCCCTCTTTGCAAGAGGCACATGCCAGCCGAGGCTGAGGTCTCTGCAGCTCCTGTCTAGGCACTGCTGACAGCTCCTATAAGGAAACCCAAGGAAGTTCCAGGATTCCAGGAGCTGTTGTTCCTGTTTGTTCTCCAAGGTTTTACACAAAATAGCTACCATTTATAAGCACCTCCTATGTATTGAGAAGAGTGCTGGGTGCCTTACATGTAACATTTCTAATCTTTACACGTATAATATTTACCCCGTATTTCAGATGAAGAAATTAGAGGCTACGAGAGGTGTTATGATTTGCTGAAGGTTCCTTAGTAGTAGGAGGGAGAGCAGGGGTTCAAACTCAGGTCACTGTGACTACACAGCTCATGTTTTTAATCACTCTGCTAGGACACCTACCTAACCCAAACTAGGGGGCCTCAGAGACAGAACTTTGTTAGAGGTCCTAACATGACAACACTCTTCCATTGTCAATGCTTCCTCCCTCCCCTGGAGGTAAGTCCTCCCTGAGACTTTGATGTCTCCATAGCAGTCAGCATGGGAGCACCATGTCAGCCAGGACTATCAAATACAGAAACATCTTAAAGCCAAGAGGGAACTGAAATTAAAAGAAGAAAGAACATACCCTGAGCCTTCAGAACTTAATGCAGAAAGTAAAGCAGAAAAAAAGGAAGGAAAAGAAAAAAAAACAATATGAAAAATCATCATCTATTCTAAGTGTAATTTTCATCACTTTGAAAACATTCAATGACTGGACTGTGGGCCTGGAACAGAGAGAGAGAGGTTTTGCATGGATTTATGTGGGTGTAGCCTCCTTTCTATATGTGGAAAGGGGCTGCTATGGATTGCACATTTTTTTTGTCTCCTTCCCAACTTGATGGTGGAGAGAAAGTACATGCATAGAAAAAACCTTTTTAGGAGACCAAGAGACTTAATCACAGAAAAGGTCATGTGGCCTGCACAAGACCACCAGTATGGGAAATTATCTTTCATCTTTTCTGTATCCATACCCCTAGTTGAAGCCATTTGACAATTAATCCAAACTAATGAGTCAATCAAGCAAATACAGTCAATTCCCAATATCTGTGTGAATATCAAATCTTCCCTGCTGTTCTACACTCTCACCAAGCACATGCACCAGCTCTCTGCCCACCAGCTGTGGTGCTGGAACCAGGTTTCCTTGTCTACCCCAGAAGCTTGTGGGTGGGGTCTCAGCCAGCTCTACTGCCATGTGTCAGGAGAGTAAGGGAATGTCTGGCACTGGGAGACTAGGAAAACAGGAGAAGTACTTGCAGGAGGGAAATGCTGTCAGGTTTAGTTCAACGGGAATGAGAAAATGGCAAAGGCTAATGAAGGTGATTTGGAAGTAGGGGAAGTGAGATGGGCTTCGTTGGGATGCGATGGGAGAGGCCCTAGGAAGACTTGTTCTAATAGAAATCCCTCAACTAATGTCATCATCAGGTATTAACCAGGCTTAACACATTATTCCTGGCCCAAATGCATACCATACAATGATTTTTAAAAATCTTATATGACACCTTTCATATAATAGAGTACAAATAATAATTTTTATAAGAAGTGATAATAATGGCTTTGATTATTTTTACCTGATATTGGGAACTTCTTCTTCTACTATCATATCAGCAAGAAGAAAATACTGTTTTGCAATTAAGAAACGATTTATCACTGATTCTCTAACCTGGGGGAAGAAATCAGCTTATTTAAAATGTTATTATTTAAACTTAATAGTTCACTCTCCACACTCTAAGTTTTTACCCTAATGTCATTTCAGTGTCCCCCCAATCCTCCAGCCCAACTGTTACTTTCCTCTGCAATGCTGGTCTCCTCTTGCTGTAAACCCTCTAGCTTTCTGTACTAGACTGTAAGCTCCCTAAAGTCAGGGGTTTTCCTGTTTTGCTTACTGCAATATTGGAGTTCCTGGTAAAGTTCCCGGCATATAAGATGGCAAAATTTTGCTGAATTAATGAATTAACCATTACAAAAAATAGGGCCAGTCTCAAAACACACATACTTAAGAACTGATTCTTAAGTTATTCCCTTATTCAGAATGATTCACTTCTTAATTCCAGAGGACCTCTGGCTGGGCGCAGTGGCTCACGCCTGTAATCCCAGCACTTTGAGAGGCCAAGGTGGGTGGATTGCTTGAGCTCAGGAGTTCAAGACTAGCCTGGGGCACATGGCAAAACCCCATCTCTACAAAAAATATAAAAATTAGCCAGGCATGGTGGTGTGCACCTGTAGTCCCAGCTACTCGAGAGGCTGAGGTGGGAGGATGGCTTGAGCCTGGGAGGTGGAGGTTAGAGTGAGCTGAGATCACACTACACTACTGCACTTCAGCCGGCGACAAAGCCAGCCAGCCCCCTGTCTCAAATATATAAAAATAAATAAATAAATAAATAACCTCTTAAGTCATTTTTTAAAATAATACATGAGCCACAGGGTAGATACACTGGATGGGGAAAATGCACTGTAGTCACTGTAGCATTTGTGGCAAGTTAAGTTTATTGAAGGAAGGAAGGAAAGAAGGAAACAAAAAAGGAAGGAAAAAGGACAAACGAAAGGATGTTTCAGCTTTAATTTTTAGTTTTCTAGTGCATAAGGGCAGTTAGTATATGGTTTAAAAACTTTTGTTTTTTTTTCTGATTACAAAGGTAATCATTGTAATGCAATGCAATATTCAAATATTAGAAAAAACATGACTTAGAAATTGAATCCCTTATAATTATGACCCATTAAAAGATAACCGCTGATAATAAACCAGAACATAGCCTAGTTGTTTCATATATTTGAAAGGTGATGATAGTTGTCAATCAATTATATATTTGTGTTTATGAGGAAATTTATGCAAGCTAAGTGGCTTGCATAAGCTCACATAGATACTTAAAAGAGTAGAGGACTTTCCACCTTAGGGTGCTGGCTTTTTTCTCCCTATGAAGACAGTTTTATATGATTTTTCTTACCTGCTGGAGGTACTTGGCTACTATGGCCCTATGGGTGTCTATGTGTTCCTTGGTTTCTATTACATTTCTGTCTCGTAACCGTTTCTCATAGTCCTAAAATTAAAAAGAGGCAATGATTTTAAAGCACTCTCTGGTGCTTTTCTTAAGATCAGGGAATTATTTATCACATATGATTTAAGTTATAAATTGTGGTTTTAAATATTTCTTCCACCTTCTTCCTAACTTTTGGTTCAGAATTGGTCTTTGATCCAGTAACCAGGATTCTGAGACAGGTGGCTGAAATGCCTTACTAGTAGAAGAGAATTTTGTATAGTAGTTACAAGTTAAAACGTTAAGTCAGGAAGAAATAGAGACCACAGAGAAGCTCTTCCAAGCAACTTAGCCAAAGCTCCTGCTTAAGTTTTGCCTTTTCTATTTTAAGTAAAGTTTCAGTTAAAACATTACCATAATCATAAAACATCTGGCTGTAGCTGGGTCAGGTCATCTGCTTGGAGGAGAGTGATGCATACATTTGGCTTTGTCTGCTCAGGCCTCTCCCCTTTTCTGTCAACAAAATTATGTGTGTGCCCTGGGAACTGCTATGTTCTCCTCTAATCCCACTCTCTGGTCACAGTTGAATGCCTGGTAGTGGTACCTAACTCAGGCTCGGGGGACACACCTCTGCTGGCTGAAGATACTCGATGTGAACTTGTATGATGTTGGTGACCATGTGGTCAAGTAGAGAAAACCTGTCTGCAAAGGAGGAGCATGATGTCAACACATCAAAGAAGCTGAGAGAGGATGGAGAAGGGTCCTGGCAGCAGGCCAGGCACAGATGCACTCTTGCCATTCACACGTTTTTAGATATTTAATGCTATTTTGAGATTTCATCATCCAGTAAACTCCCCTTGGTGCCTAAGGTAGTTCAAAATTGGCTTTTATCTCCTGTGATCAAAGTCCAAACTAATGCAGAGAAGAACCAAATAACCAACCATATTCTTCAAGAATAGTTTTGGCATGAAAAATATTCCTGGTACTAATTCCTGATGGCTCTCCATTTACCTTGTTAAGTATTAATAAAAGTGCATGTGTCTACAGCTCATGAAAAGCAGGGAAAAAGAAAAACAAAGTGCATGCGTCTGGTTTCACTGGCCTGCCCCACCTACACAGGCCTGTTACCTGCAGTTCCTCAAAGGCTCCTCCACCTCACACGTGGAGGTGCGATCTGCCCTCCTCTGAGTCTTTGTTCCTCCTGCTGCCCTTGACCAGGATGAATGCCCAGCCCTGTTCCTTTACCTCCTTCCTGCCCCACCCATCCCATGGCTATTCAGATCCTATCCCTCTAGTTTTCTCTTTAGTGCTTTACCAGTGTGCTGAGTACACGACACTTAGTAAATACTACATTAAAATGGAATTGAATTCCTGACTAAGGCATTCAATAATTAGCCAAATTAATAATTAACTAGCCATATTATTAGCCATATTTACCCCTAAGATATTTTTCAACCCTACAATTCTAATTGTACGTAGTTCAGTTGACTCAGAATCCTGGTTACTGATTAGTTTATATATCATTATATTGAGGCGGAGAGATTATTTAAATGGTGAATTCAAGAAAAAGCATGGAAAGGTTATGTATAAAAGTGAAATAAAATAGAAACCCCTATTGCTGGTGACAACATAACAAAAACAAAATACATATACAGTAGTATACCTAACAGCACAGCAGGTACTTTGTTATTTTATTAACCCCTCTGTGGCAGTTTCTTACCTGGAATATCTTTTCCGTAATTTCTCGGTCATAGACTGGAACTTGCTTATAATTTCGGAATTCTGGCACCTCTTGGCTTCTAAGATGAAGAAGCCTAAATCGTTTGGACCTATTTAATTCTTGATCTGAAACAAAGTTAAACTCCTGTTGCAGCTGCTCCAGTCTAAAGAAATCAGGGACATAGGATTCACCACTGGTAGCAACCTATAAAAAACGGAAAATGCAAAACTCCAGATGACAGTCAGATCTCATCCAAAGAAACTTGGCACTGAGTGTCAAGGAACATTTAACAGTTTTAGATTAAAAGACTTGAAAGACAAAATACTTTAAAATATAATAATAACGAGTCACATGCTATTATATTCATTTAGTAGCTATAAACAATACCACAAATCATTTTCCAAACAATAAAAATTATATGTTTCACTTTTGGTATTTATGCTTCCCTAGTAGTGTTATTATGCAAATATACAGACTGAAAAAGAAGGGATTTGTGCCAGACTACAGTGTATTACTAGGTGCCTACTAGAAATAAGATTACCCATATACATATCATATATAAAATCGAATATATGACTTTTTAATGTCATGCGCATATGCAGATAAAGGCCTCAGAGGCAGCTGGTCAGCTCTACTTGGCTCCACAGCCATGCTTTCCTGACCCTGAATAGCACCTCACAGCCTTGGTCATTGAGAAAAGTTAGCCAGAGATGGATCGAGCCCAGCCAGCCTCCAAGGCCCCTGTGCATTGTCTCAAGAAGGCCAAGTCTGACACCTCTGAGAAGCTGAGCAGATGTGGACTGCACCTCACCCAGGTGCTGCCTGCCTCTCTGCTTGGTGCTTTGCTGGCTGTAACCTCCTCCTGAGCAGAGGGAAAGCCAGTGCCCCAAGATGTGCTGGGGCCTTGCATGGGAAAGGCAATCCTGGTTCATAACAAGAGACCAGTCAAGAAGGCAATCCCCGTTTTGTTCTTTGATGGGAAAACATATAGTTAAAAAGAAAATAATGAAAGTGACATGTCTATTGAAATGTGATTTGAAAACTTTACGTGGAATAGACTACATTTTAGGTAATATGACCCAATCTTCTTAATATTTCTGTTAGGCACACTAAGGTGTATCATGTTGAAGGAGAGTTTATAAAGATAAAAGTCAGAATAAACCAAGGTTTGTTATGGGACTCGGAAAAACTAGAACCAAAATGAAAATGTTCATACCGGCTACAATTATCCTATTGATAAACACATACTGATAGCCATGATCATAAGGATGTGTTGCTAGGGCTACCCTCTGGATTTACCTACTTGTTTATTATGGTTTTGTGTGAATAATGAAGTTGCCAATAAAACCAATTGTATTCGATACCAAGAAAAATAAACTAATGTTCCAATTTATTTGTAAATTCACTGAAAGAATTTTGAATATTATGGTAGATATGAGCAATTTATCTGGTAAATACTTAAGTGAAAGCTAAATGATAACTAATTAATCAACAACAAGAAAACAAAACAAATTTTCCCTAAAATGCCGCATCAGTGCTTTAAGTTGTGATGAAAAAAGCAAGTGTCCTGAAATCAAATCAACTTGTTAGCTGAGTGACCTTAAGCAAATAACGCTGAGTTTCTGAACTCAGCTTCCTCTCTGGAGAAGGGAAAACAAAACCTTTAGGAGTTTTACAGAGGTTGGAGGTAGGAGTGACAACAACAGCAATATTTACTGCTCACAAATTGTGTGCCCAGATAAAGGGGTTTTGTTTGTTTGTTTGTTTGTTTTTGAGATGGGAGTCTCACTCTATTCAGACTGGAGTGCAGTGGCAAGATCACAGCTCACTGAAGTCTGAACCTGTGGACTCAATTGATCCTCCCACCTCAGCCTCCTTAGTAGCTGGGACTATAGGCGTGCGCCACTGTGCCAAGCACATTTTTACATTTTTTGCAGAGACAGGGTTTCGTCATGTTGCCCAGACTGGTTTCGAACTCTTGGGCTCAAGCGATCCTCCTGCCTTGGCCTCCCAAAGTGCTGGAATTACAGGCATGAGCCACTACGCCCAGCCGAGCTAAGTGTTTATCTGCAGCTGTTCATTTCCTCATGACCGCACTATGACAGCAGCACAGGGCTTAGAAGCACTGAATATTTGCCTGGGTCCCATAGCCAGGCAATAAGCAGAGCTGGAATTCAAACTTGGCATTCAACCCAGCACCCATGTTCTTAAACAGTATTGTGTAGGAGAAGACAGTGTAAAGGAAAATTGTGTAAAAGGCCAAGTCAAGAAATGGCGTATGTGCCTCCTGCTACATACCGAGATTAGCTGCATCAAAGGGGCATTGTTGGGGTCATTTGGGTCAAGCTTGGACTCTGCTGCCCACCTGGCCAATTTTTTCATGTCCGTCAGTCCTGATGTGCCAATAGATGAGATGGCATCTGCTTTCTTCAAAGCACTGAAAAGAACAGTTGATTCCATGAGACTGACTTGACCACAGAACAGTTTGCATCAGGACCTCAAGTTCTAGAGACGGCATCACTTAAGGAAGCTATTATCCTCCATGAGAGAAAATGTTATCATAAGGAAGGATTTTGTCATTTTTCTTTACATGATGATGGCTTTTAAACATATTATAAGGACAATAAAGAAAAAGGAATGGGAGGACTGCAGATCTGACTAATTCCTACAACTCTGTCCAGTACATAAAAGTGCCCCTCAGTCCCTGGATTCTGGCCAGTGAAGAGGAGCCTCTGTATGTGGTGCTGGAAGCCCACAAAGCCTCACATCCCAGGCCGCTGGGGCCCACTATAGCTGAGGACAAACCAAAAGAAAAAGAAACAAAACCAACTCTTTTTTTTTGAGACAGCCTTGCTCTGTCGGCCAGGCTAGAGTGCAGTGGTGCGATTTCAGCTCACTGCAACCTCCACTTCCTAGGTTCAAGTGATTCTCATGCCTGAGCCACCCAAGTAGCTGGGATTGCAGGCATGCGCCACCATGCCCAGCTGATTTTATTATTTTTTTTTAGTAGAGATGGGGTTTTGCCATGTTGGCTAGGCTGGTCTCAAACTCCTGATCTCATGTGATCTGCCTGCCTCAGCCTCCCAAAGTACTGGGCTTATGGACGTGAGCCACCATGCCCAGCCTAAAACCAAGTACTAAACAACGAACTTAAGCACCAGCTTTGGACACATGGAAATCAAAGGAAGCCACAGTAGTCAGCAAGGTTGAGCTGGGGCTTTATTAATAGTCCTGCATATCTTGTTACTCACATTGTGTTTTACCTTCTATCCTGAGGAGTTGAAAGCTTTACTCCCCAGGAGATTTTTCTAGCACTAAACACAAGTGAAATGAATGCAGACTTCTTACATTCAAAGGCATAGTCAGGCCTCCACTGGAAGTGGCTTCTAACTTAGAAAGCACATAGCAGCATCTCCTTGTGGTTTTTATCACATGGACATGTGTGGTCGTTATGGGGATTGAGGGCATCAAGGGAACTAAACGAGCCCAATTCTGTTTTTCCACAAGTTGAACATGACAGCCTGTGACTTGCAAAGTGTCTTTTTGATGATCACAATGAATCCTTTTATTTTAGAGATGAGGCACCTGAGGCCTGGAATGGTGAAATGATTGACTGTAGACACATCTACTGGGGAATGACAGAGAGAGGCTCTGACAGAGGAAGACCCAGGCCACGGGCTACCACAATCTAAGCTTCAGGGACAAGCATCAAACACAGGGAGGGGCTGGCCTAGGGTGAGGCCCAGAGTGCCTTTCTTCTGTTCTGAGTAGAGACTCAAGGATATAGCGATCAAGGGAGGAGACTGGAGAATGGGGACTTTCATGTAAACAGCAGATCCTACACCAATCATCATTAGCAACAAACCTTTACTAAGGGCCAAATATATACAACTGTGATGCTGTGCATCTCCCCCATCTGTAAAATAGGGGAGAGAATACCTCCTAGAGTTACTGTGAAGATTAAGTTCTTTTCACTGTATCTAATACCGATAAACACTTAATATTTCTTAGGCTATTAATATTTTAATTTTTTGAACTAGAGGTTATTATAAAACATTTTTTGTTTTTACCTTAAGAATAAAAAACTCTTGAAAATACTGGCACCTGACAGTAAAAGGAAAGAATATGATATTGCAGGCTTTCTTTCCCCTTGGGTATCTTCAATGATAGCACTAACATTGCTCAGCAATTTACTCTTGCCATGTATTACCTCCGAAATCCGATGTTCTGCTGTGACAATGGAGGAATTAAAGGTATCCCGTTTTCTCCAATGGCCCATGCCACACTATGAGACACTTTCCCTGAGGTCATCAGAGTCAGCTGGTTACTGCCATCAGCTTCAAATGAGAAGGGCACTCCTAGGGAAACAACAGATTAAACAGGCTGCTGTTTAGAAAGAGGGACTGAGCCTAGTCCTGGCAAGCAAGCAGATAGTAGACAAATGGAACTTGGAGTGGGTGGGGGTGATGAAGATGGAGCACGTGATTCAAGCCAGTGTCACTGAATTTCTTCAGGTGATGATGCTGACAGCTGCTCAGCTCTGTCTCTGATGGCAGAGAGTAGACATTCTCATGATGCACTCTCGAGTGGGTCCACCTGCTTCACAGCTTTGTGACCTTGGACAAATTAGTTAACTTCTCTGAGCCATAGTTTTTAATGTATAAATCAGGGATACTAAATAGCACCTTCTTTGCAGAGTTATTTCAAAGACATTTATTTACTTAGTCATTCAAAATACTTATTTGAGCTTCTACTTCATGCCAGGCACTACTGCAGGCACTGAAGATAGCGCTAAAGAAGCAAAACTGGTAAGAATCCCTGTTCTAAAAACTGAGAAAGAAAAGAACTTCTGATCTCATGGGGTGTATATTTGAGTCAGGGAGAGAAGCAATACTAAGAGAAATAAGAGACATACTTAGTATGTTAGAGACTGTATGTAAGCATGTTAGTATACTAAGAGACATACTTAGTATGTTAGAGACTGTATGTAAGCATGTTAGTATACTAAGAGACATACTTAGTATGTTAGAGACTGTGTGTAAGCATGTTAGTATACTAAGAGACATACTTAGTATGTTAGAGACTGTGTGTAAGCATGTTAGTATACTAAGAGACATACTTAGTATGTTAGAGACTGTGTGTGAGCATGTTAGTATACTAAGAGACATACTTAGTATGTTAGAGACTGTGTGTGAGCATGTTAGTATACTAAGAGACATACTTAGTATGTTAGAGACTGTGTGTAAGCATGTTAGTATACTAAGAGACATACTTAGTATGTTAGAGACTGTGTGTAAGCATGTTAGTATACTAAGAGACATACTTAGTATGTTAGAGACTGTGTGTAAGCATGTTAGTATACTAAGAGACATACTTAGTATGTTAGAGACTGTGTGTAAGCATGTTAGTATACTAAGAGACATACTTAGTATGTTAGAGACTGTGTGTAAGCATGTTAGTATACTAAGAGACATACTTAGTATGTTAGAGACTGTGTGTAAGCATGTTAGTATACTAAGAGACATACTTAGTATGTTAGAGACTGTGTGTAAGCATGTTAGTATACTAAGAGACATACTTAGTATGTTAGAGACTGTGTGTAAGCATGTTAGTATACTAAGAGACATACTTAGTATGTTAGAGACTGTGTGTAAGCATGTTAGTATACTAAGAGACATACTTAGTATGTTAGAGACTGTGTGTAAGCATGTTAGTATACTAAGAGACATACTTAGTATGTTAGAGACTGTGTGTAAGCATGTTAGTATACTAAGAGACATACTTAGTATGTTAGAGACTGTGTGTAAGCATGTTAGTATACTAAGAGACATACTTAGTATGTTAGAGACTGTGTGTAAGCATGTTAGTATACTAAGAGACATACTTAGTATGTTAGAGACTGTGTGTAAGCATGTTAGTATACTAAGAGACATACTTAGTATGTTAGAGACTGTATGTAAGCATGTTAGTATACTAAGAGACATACTTAGTATGTTAGAGACTGTGTGTAAGCATGTTAGTATACTAAGAGACATACTTAGTATGTTAGAGACTGTGTGTAAGCATGTTAGTATACTAAGAGACATACTTAGTATGTTAGAGACTGTGTGTAAGCATGTTAGTATACTAAGAGACATACTTAGTATGTTAGAGACTGTGTGTAAGCATGTTAGTATACTAAGAGACATACTTAGTATGTTAGAGACTGTGTGTAAGCATGTTAGTATACTAAGAGACATACTTAGTGTGTTAGAGACTGTGTGTAAGCATGTTAGTATACTAAGAGACATACTTAGTATGTTAGAGACTGTGTGTAAGCATGTTAGTATACTAAGAGACATACTTAGTATGTTAGAGACTGTGTGTAAGCATGTTAGTATACTAAGAGACATACTTAGTATGTTAGAGACTGTGTGTAAGCATGTTAGTATACTAAGAGACATACTTAGTATGTTAGAGACTGTGTGTAAGCATGTTAGTATACTAAGAGAAATACTTAGTATGTTAGAGACTGTGTGTAAGCATGTTAGTATACTAAGAGACATACTTAGTATGTTAGAGACTGTGTGTAAGCATGTTAGTATACTAAGAGACATACTTAGTATGTTAGAGACTGTGTGTAAGCATGTTAGTATACTAAGAGACATACTTAGTATGTTAGAGACTAGTATGCAAGTGCTAAAGAGAAACAAATTAGGGAAGGTATATAGAAAATTTGTGCTTTGGAGAGTGGAGAGGGGATAAACTTTTAGAAGGGGTGGCCAGGAAGGCCTCAATGAAGGCAACTTTTGAGTAAATGGCTGGAGAAAATGAGGAAGTAGAGGTAGAGGTGTATTATTTTGGGAAAGAGCATTACTGGCAGAAGGAACAAGTGCAAGCACCATAAGACAGAAGTGAGGAACAGGAGTTAAATAAGTTAATATTTGCAAAGCACTTACACAGTGCCTGGCAAATAGTGATCACACAACACATGTTAATTATTACTAAGCTGTTGTGGCTACAGTAAACTCTCACTGATTTGGCCTCTACCAATGGGAATTTAATGGTAAAAACGCTCTGGGCAGTTATTTAATCAACTAAAGGAGAAGATTTTCAAGCATTAAATGAAGTAACTCTAGATCTTTCCTTCATATTGAACATCCTATCTTGATCTTCAAAATAACCTTATAAGACATTAAAGGAGCTATTAATAGATCCATTTTATAAATGAGGAAAATGATATGCAGAGAGATTACATGACTACCAGAGTCTCACAGCTTGCCAATATCAGAGCTGGAACTAAAACCCAAGTCTCTAGACCTGAGGATTGGATTTGGCCTCAAATAAATAATGCAAATAAAGTTCCAGATATAAGTCACAATAAAAAAACAGACATATGAGGAAGCAAGACACCATAAACAAGAGGCAACAGAATCAGACCAATAAGCAGATAGGTATTGGAATGATCAGATACCTAATATTTAAGAATATTTTAAATATATTTAAATAAATGAATGAATGAATGTATAAAAGAAATGACTGAGAGTCTGAGGAAAGGAAAAAAAAGCTGTCAGAACTGACCACACAGATTGGGAAAGAACTAAACATAATTTCTAGAGTTGAAATATACAGTAATTGGAAGGAAAAGCAGAAAGGATTAGTTCCAATAAGAAGAGACAGCCAAAAAGTGAATTCATGGCTTGGAGGACAAATTTAAAGGAATTATATAGATTGTAGCAGTGAAAGAAAATGACAGCAAAGGTAATAAAGAAAGGTTAAGAAACATGGAGGAAGGAGTGAGAAGATCCATCATATATCCAATTGGAATTATAGAAGGAGATGAGAGAATATTAATTAAAAATCTCCCCGTTATAATTATTTCAAACTTTTTGGGCTTATGAACAACACTGTGATGTACATTTTTATGCATACATCTTTGTCCTCATTTCAAATTATTTTCTTAGGAAAGATTTCTAGAAATAAAAGTAAGGCACCAAAGGTCATTTTCAAGATTCTTAACTTACACTGCCAAACTACTTCGTAGTTGCAGAGTTATATGCACTTACATTGTCACCAACAGTATATAAAAAGCAACTTGGCAAAAAGTTGCATAGCATCATTGTTTGAATTTGAATTTTTGATATCAATTTTATAATTCTATGGTTGTCTGGGAAGTGAAATAGATATATACACATTCAAATCTGACAATGAAACAGTGAACCATTGAAGATATTAGCTTTCTATACCACTTCCAACTCCCTCGTGGTCCAGTGTCACATGCTGATTACTGCTAAACTCCACTTCTTCAGTAGGAGCCCTTCCAGTGACAACAGTAGTCTCAGGAATAGGCAGAAACACTTCTGCTAGCAAGGTGGGACTACTGTGTCCAATAATTTCATAGACCTGAAAACCAGAGAAGAGAAATAGCCAATAAAAACAGCAATAGTGTGCGCTCACGCTCAGATAATCAGTCCATGTTGTATTTGTGCTGGTCACTGTTCCAGCCCTAAGAGCTCATCTCAGTGTGGAAAGTTGAGTTGTGTTACTATGGTTTCCATGGAGATGAGCTTACAACTGTTTGTGGTCAAGTTGTTGACACTCAGCTTTCTTGCCTGGACTAATCTTCTGGGTAGGGAGGCTAATCAAAGTAGCAGGCAAGGATAATTGTTTTTATTCCAAACCAATATACAGCTTGCTAGGAGAATGGGCCTCCTCCTTTTCCAGGCTCAGGTTGTATTCAGACAGTAATGCCATCAGGAGGAATGGGTGGGACAGTAAGGACATGCCCCCAGATGGCTTATTATCTGCACCAATCTCCAAGTCAGTTGGAGAAGCTCCATATGCAGAAGCACTCCAGAGTGTTACATTTTTAGTAAATCTATCAAGTTCTTCTCTGTAAGGCCTCGTTTTATCTGTTAGCTGCTGTAACTCCAGATTTTTCTCAGACCTTCTCCTAGATGGAGCCAATTAGACCATCAGCAGCTCTGCTACTGATCACTGCAGTGTGTCTCATTATGATGCCATCACCATGAGGTGAAGGGCCCCATTGCAGGGCAACCATCGTTTCAGAATACACAATCCAGCCTCAGTTGGACCCTTGGCTCCATTCGATCCCCTGTATTCTTGGCACACTTCACTTTTGCAATATGACATAATATTCCACAGTTCTCCTGGCTTCTTTCCTGTGTTTTATTCTTTCTCTACATGAGGTCTCTGTGACTGGTTTACATTTTTTGAAAAATGCTGATTTTACTACTTTTATTTCCACTAATTAATCTTTATATTTTTCTTCTTATGTAATAGTCCCCCACTAGTTAATATTTTCCACTTACCACTTGAATGCACAAAGATGACACCATGGATCCCTTCCTCCAACCCTCCCTTACAGGGCATATGATCTGAACTTTTCTTTTTTGAGACAGAGTCTCACTCTGTCACCTAGGCTGGACTGCAGTGCGGTGATCTTGGCTCACTGCAACCTCTGCCTCCTGGGTTCAAGCGATTCTCCTGCCCCAGCCCCGCAAGTAGCTGGGATTACAGGCGCCCACCACCATGCCTGGCTAATGTTTGTATTTTTAGTAGAGACAGGGTTTCACCATGTTGGCCAGGCTGGTCTCCAACTCCTGACCTCAAGTGATCTGCCCTCCTCGGCTTCCCCATGTGCTGGGATTACAGCCTGATCTGAATTCTTGTCCAGGAGTGAGGATGAAGTGGTGACTGGCTACTATCCTGGCCTTGCCTTCCCAGTATCCATCAGCTCACCTTTACAAGATGACTGGCTGAGCATGGAGGGGCACTGGGTCAAAGACAAAGGCAGAAATTGTACAGGTACTGAATTCAGGACCCCAGACTTAATTTCGCTGTGAGCTATTCTAATAGGCAGGAGTTCAGAAGGAAGCCCGTAAGTGGCACACTTAAAACACACTCTCTAAATTCATCTTTATCAGTTAAAAAGGCAATATTGTGATCTATACTAAAAAGTCTTTTATGGAAAATTTCAAACACACAGAATGCAGGAATAATAATATACCACAGACCTGTCACCCCCAGCTTCAATGATCACTATGTTATGACCATCTTATTTCATCTATACTGTCAACCATTCCCCTCCCTCCATTATTTTTAACCTAGACATCATTTTATCTGTAAATATTTCAATATGTATCTATAATAGATATTTTTAAAAAGCATAATTACAATACTATTTTTATAATAATTCCTTAATAACCTCAACTATTAGTAAGTTTCAAATTTCCTTGAGAGCCTCAAAAAATTCTGTAACATTTTGTTTGAATCAGGATCAAAATGTATTCCATATGTTGTAATTGACTGATATGTTCCTCAAGCCTCTATTAATTTATAAGTGATCCCTCCTTTTTTAAAAAAATGTTCTCTATATTTTTATTGGTTCACAACTCTGATGGGACAAGGAGTGCCATTTGTTGCTTGACCCAACACTCTTAAGAGCCTATAATTCTATAATCTTACACAGCTTAAAGAACATGTAGTAGTTATCATTTATTGCACTGGAGACCTTGGTCTGACCTCTTAATTACAAACTCATTGGCATGAAGTCTTGTCCCAAGAAAATGGTGTGTTTTCTTTCATTTTGTTTGAAATGAAAGAAACCACAATTTTTTTTTTTATTTTTTGCCAGAATTAATTGAGACAAAAATTTATTGAGACATCCTTTTGTAGGAAGCATAGGGACTTAAGGGACTTTTGGAGTGGTACCTTGTTTAATCTTCACCACAATCCTATGAAAGGCTATGAAAGGTGGTTTTTACTCCTCATAGGTGTTCCCTGTGCTGGTCACCATGCCTGGTGATGACCAATAAAACCTAAGTAATCACATAAAGGATGTTTCTGAGGACATCAGTGGAAGGTGGCTTATTCCTAGTTTCTGGTGCCACATTCCTAGCTGGTGTCTAGAGAGGAACTGAATGGGGGCTTTTGGTGCCAAGTCTGTAGGCAGAGGCAATCATGGACTCTAGGGAAGTGGAGGGTTTGCTAGTTGGTGTTACTGTCTCAGGAGATATTTATCAGATTTTTTTAATGAGAAAAAAACGGATTCCATCTGACAAAGCCAAAAAAATCCAGAATTTCCCCAATCTTTATTTCCTACTCTCTTAAGATAGCAGAAGTTCTTTTATTTATTTTTTATTTTTTTGGATACGGAGTTTTGCTCTTGTTGCCTAGGCTGGAGTGTAATGGAGTGATCTCGGCTCACAGCAACTTCTGCCTCCTGAGTTCAAGCAATTCTCCCGCCTCAGCCTCCCGAGTAGCTGGGATTACAGGCATGCACCACCACACCCCGCTAATTTTCTATTTTTAATAGAGACGGGGTTTCTCCATGTTGGCCAGGCTGGTCTTGAACTCCCAACCTCAGGTGATCCACCCGCCATGGCCTCCCAAAGTGCTGGGATTACAGGGTGAGCCACTGTACTGGCCCAGAAGTTCTTTTAAATGTTAGGAAGAAATGCTATTTTTAAAAATTAGGAAATGGGTACTTTGGGCTTTAAGTAGGTATTTATAAGTAGATCTCTGTATAATTTAGTTTCATTTTTGTTTTCTCTCAATGGTGCTGAGGGTTCTCAGGCCAAGTAATTCTTTGTTGTGGTGAGTTGTATGTTGTAGGATGCTTAGCAGCACCCCTGGCCTCTCACTAATATATAGGAGCCTAAAAAGCTGATCTTATGTAGGAAAAGAGTAGAATGATGGTTATCAAAGGCTGAGAAGGGAGGAGATAGAGGAGGAGGATGAAGAGAGGTTCATTAATGGTATAGAAATATAGTTAGAAGGAGTAAGTTCTAGTGTTTGATAGCACAGTAGGGTTACTATACTTAACAATAACTTACCATATATTTCAAAATAGCTAGAAGATTTAAAATGTTTGTAACACAAATGATAAATGTTTGAGGTAACAGATATTCTGAATACCCTGATTTGATCATTATACATTCTATTCATGTATCAAAATACCACATGTACCCCATAAATACATACAATTATTATGTATCAATAAAAAAGTTAAAAAAATCACAGAATATTGTAAAGGAACAAAAGAAAAGTAATCACGTGTTTTGTTTTTCCCATCTAAAATGACAGCATGGAATCAGCATGTTTTTTCCCTGCAGACGTTTCTATATCTGTCATTTTGTCAGAGAAATAAAGCAAGGAAAATTTTTTTTTTAATGGTAATCCTCCTATTATAGTACCCATGGCTTTCTTCAGCATAGCACGAGATAACATATGTAAATATTGTGGTTCTGCAGTAGACACTTACTAAACATTTCCTAGAGATTTCCCAGTTTCACAGGCCCTGTCTCATTCAAGCCCTCATTGTCTTACCTTTAGATGACCACACCTGTCTTCTTGCCTCATGCAACCTGTCTTCCCTGCAGCCTCCAGCTGACTTCCTACCAGCCCTCAACCACCTGCACACACCTGACCTTTCCAACTGCACACAGCAGGGCTTTCTGGGATCAGCAGTCTGACTTGCTGTCATCCAGTTTAAAGCATGGCAAGTAAGATGTATGTGAAAACATCTGTTTTGGACTTGGGTCTGTAAAGAACCAACAGCAACCACAAAAGTGAGGTAGGCGAGGGTAAACAAGGACACTTCTCCAAATATGACTGTTATTCCCACTCTGATAGAGGAGGTATTCCTCAGATGAGCCAGAGAAATTAGGAAAGGCCCTGAGAAGAGAAGGCTGAGCCATCACCAAGTAGGTTAAAAGGAGAATTTCCCTATCTCAATCCACATGCAAGGAATACAAAAGCTTAACAGGATTGACTAATAAGGAAAAATGATAATGTTAAAAAATTTAAAAGGCACCCAGCAATATTATACCACTGTTGTTAGTTGTTTTGGTGTTGAGAAGATGCATGTAGGATAAAGTTACATATGCGAATGACACAAAAATGAAGGCAAAGCTTTTTAAATTTCTAAGCCAAATTTCATTTTAAAAACCCTACACATTTATTTTGGAAAGGCCTCCAAAGCCAAGATTTTCAAGACCTTTCTGGAAGGACTGTGGCCTGGCTCCAACTCCCCTGTCCCATGAAGTCCAATCTCATCCTTCTCTTGGGGCCAACTTTTTTTTTTGAGATAGGGTCTCACCCTGTCTCCCAGGCTGGAGTGCAGTGGCGTGATCATGGCTCATTGCAGCCTCAAACTCCCAGGCTTAAGCAATCCTCTTGCCTCAGCCTCCCAAGTAGCTGGGACTAGAGGTATGTACCACCATGCCCAGCTAATTTTTTAAAATTTTTGTAGAGATGGGGTCCCGCTAGGTTGCACAGGCTGGTCTCAAACTTCTGGGCCCAAGCTATCCTTCCGTCTCAGCCTCCCAAAGTGCTGGGATTAGAGGTGTGAGCCACTGTGCCTGGCCCAACTCTGATTCTCCCCTTTTCACTTCAAGTTAAACTGTCACCAAGCTCTGTGGATTCCACCAATTCTGGCTGCAATCTTACTTTAATTAATTCCTTCTTCCTATTTCTACTGCCAGGCCCTGAGCCCATCCCCTCACTTCTGGCTTTCTGTGCCAGCCTTTGGACTTACCTTCTGCTTGTAGAACTGCCTTGGCATTCTTATCTCAAGCCTGGCTAGAAACTCTGAGCCTTATGGTTACAAACATGCAAGAAATCAAACATCACAGTCTACACTGCTCCTTTCAAAGGTCGTTAACATCTATGCACCAGTGAGTATTGATTCTTTGTAGCTCTCCCTTATATCCTAGCTGGACTGAAACTCCTGAGGCAGGGTCCCATGTGCCCCTCTGTATACATGGCTTCCAATTCTCCACAACACCCTGGCTTAGATACTCAGTTGGCTTTTCACAATCAAGCAGAAAACATTGACCGCTTGGTTGCTGAGTTATCAGTTGATGCATTATAGTTTTGAGAATCTTAGAACTTTTTCTGAAATATACTATGCTTTAAAGTTAAGAATTTGATAGCATTGGCATTAACAGATGTATTTTAGGTGAGTTTTTCTACCCTCCTAAAGTTGCCAGTAATTCTTCCCTAGTTTAAATCTAGCAATCATATGGAAAATTTCCAAATAGCATAGTACTTACTATGACTAGAGACTTGAAATACAGTATCTCCTGCATTAATTTAATCTGTAGTCACTACTCAGTCTTAAAAAACTATGCCATTATGCCATTGTGATATGAGATTTGGGCAGTTATCAAATCCCTTTAGATAGCTTAAGAACTTAGTCAAAACTCCCTTAATTTATAATTTTTTGAAAAATTACATGATTTATTTTTAGGACCAAGCTTATTGCCTAGGAATATATTCTGGATAATATTCTGGGTAACTTTGCTTTTTTATTTAAAAATGTATTTCATAGTATTGTCACATTGGTTTTTCAAAAATTATTTTGACTATAACATCCACAGCAAGCTAATATTCAAGGCAATAAGCAGGAGATAGTATTGAAGGCTTTGTTTACATTTTAGAATATATGTGAAATAAAATACTGGTGTGCTGTGGTAGACAGAAGATAGTCTCTCCCTCTAAAGTAATTCAGAACATTCAGAAGTGCCCATAGTGGGAGTGTGTTTCACAGGCTGCCTGGGTAGTCTGAGCTCTCACTCATCAGTGGAGGCATGGCTGGGCACCTGCAGGAGGGGAGGCCTTCTTGCCTTCTCTCCCGTCTTTCTGAGTCTGCCAGCGGATGTCTCCTGGCCCACTTCCTCTGCTTCCTGCCTGCCTCGTTACTGTCTTCTGCTCTTCCTTCTAGCTCTCTATCTGGTCTTCTCATGTTAATCTTGGTCTTCCTGATACCAGCTTTTCCTCTGTAGGGGAGGAACAGGAAGGATGAGTTGATGATGGAAGTCAGACTAGGAAGCAGAACTCTGAATACTGACGTCTTCACTATTGATGCCTGTAGAAAGGGAGGGACTCCTGTGGGCCCCTGCAGTTCTTCCTCTATTCAGGGCAGGTGACAGAGGAGCAGCAAGTGTGCTTCCGGAGTTTGCGTTTCTTTACTTTCTCAGTCAAGCTTTAGTCTTAGTTTAGACAATGTTTTGTGTGTAGTAAGTCTTACTTTAAAATTTAAGTGAACGTGTTCAAGGGCACAGCAGACAGGTTAATGTGGGAGGCAGTGAAGATGGGAGGCTTCAGAATTCAACTCTACCTAGCAAGGCATTCGGATTTTAAATGTTCCATCCAAATGGAAAGGAATCCCTGCAGGGAATCCCTGGCTAAGAAAGGCTGCTCTTAATCTGTTGTTAGTGGTATATAGTGTAATACACTTTATCATTTAAACATATCTGAAATTGAATGGTGTCTTCCAGTTGTGATGATGTACATAGTTTAAGTGGCTCAAATAATCATGCATCCCAGTGAGTGGCGATGAGATGAAGAGATTAGCTGAAATTCAGGAAGTAGGATAACAGACCCCACTGACACTGCTAAGAGGACAGAGGAAGAGAGGCCCTTCAAGTGTTCCAGGTCATCAGCCTCTGCAGAAGCCCCAGAGGAGATGGAATAGAGAGTCCACGTGGACCCCACAGGGAGGGCAGGGACCTCACAGGGGCTGTGTCCAGCAACCACGTATCTGAAGGCTGCCCCTGCTCTCCTTTCCCATGCAGAGTTGGGCAACTCTCTACTTTTACCTTCAGAGAAAATCACCTCATTTCATTCTCTGTGTTCATTCAGAGTTACAAATCAAGGAAGAAGTAAACATTAATAGAAATTATTTTCCACCAACCATCATTCTCAGCAAACTATTGCAAGGACAAAAAACCAAAC
Source organism: Symphalangus syndactylus (assembly GCF_028878055.3). Lineage (NCBI taxonomy): Eukaryota > Metazoa > Chordata > Mammalia > Primates > Hylobatidae > Symphalangus > Symphalangus syndactylus. The sequence goes on along the minus strand of NC_072438.2, from coordinate 23,320,702 downwards.
TCCGTATGTTCTCACTCATAGGTGGGAATTGAACAATGAGAACACGTGGACACAGGAAGGGGAACATCACACACTGGGGACTGTTGTGGGGTTGGGGGAGGGGGGAGGGATAGCATTAGGAGATATACCTAATGCTAAATGACGAGTTAATGGGTGCAGCACACCAACATGGCACATGTATACATATGTAACAAACCTGCACGTTGTGCACATGTACCCTAAAACTTAAAGTATAATAATAATAAAATTTAAAAAAAAAGAAAGTATTTTCCACCGGTTGATATTCAGAAAGGGAATTTTCAGGCTTAAGAAAATCTCAGGTTTTCACCAAACCTCCAACTCCAATCCCCTTTCTAAAACCATTTTTTACTTGCTTTCTCCTCTCACTCATATTATGTTTAAGTTAGCAGCCAGAAGTTTTTTTTTTTCAAGTTTCAGAATACACAGACATTTAAAAAAATTAGATGGCATTTTAAAGAGTTATATGAGTGACAAGACTAAGCTAAATTCTAAAGTTCTAAAATTTCAAGAAAAAAATTTCAGCTGTGCAGATATCAATCCTGTTATCAGTACAGCAAAGGAATTTTGCTTGAGTCTTGATGCTTGGTGCTTTGTAAATGAGGACCACCCCTGCCCTCACCCACCCCCAGATCACAGATTAAAAGGTACAGGACAAAACTGCCACAGGCTCTGGAGGAATTCTAAGCCAAGGCAGTTGACCTTGGGTGCCCAGTGCCGGCCCTTTCAGTTCTGCCTCCCATTTCTTGGCACCCCCTCCTCTCTTTCCATGCAGTTCTGTGCTTCCTTCCCACTGTCAAAAGAACACATCCCAGCTGTCGTGAACGTCCTCTACAGGTTGTAGAAGGTTTTTAACTACTGAGGTCTAGGCGGGGCTTGATATTCAAAATACTGAACAATACACAGTACTGAACCCACCTCCTGGGTTCATTAGAAGAGCTGCCCACCACACCTTGGGAACAAGACCCTGGAGGCAATGGCCTTGGTCAGCCATCCCCTTTAATTGGTCAATTGTGGGAAGGTCCAGGGGTCTTTGAAGTGGGGCTTATGTGGCCAGGATGGCATCTGGGAAGGTCAGGGCAGCAGCTATTTATCAGTCAGTACAGAAGTATGTAAATATTTTATTAATTATACATCTGTGATGGTACCTGCAGACTTTGTCAGTTGTACTCACTAGGAATATAGTTATAGCCACTAGGTAGTGGCTACCTGAAGTACTGTATTGAGAAGAGTTCTAAAATTATATTCAGGCTCAGTGGGAAAACACAACAAAAATAGCACCATCAATTATTGCTTTCTGGCAAGGGTGGTGGAGGGGAGTGAGGAATTTCTGCCTAAGTGATGGATGAGGATCTGTGATTTCTGCCTGGCTGGTGGTGGGGAAACAAGGGCATGCATGCCACAAAGCTGCAATCCTAGTTAACAAGCCTGTTAGGATCATAAGAGAGACCTGTTAGCATTGTGGGAGAAGAGTCACCGAAAGAACAAGCAAGACTGAAGACATTGTAATGGGTTAAATAGCATCCTCCACATATTGATGTCCACCCAGAAACTCAGAATGCAACCTAATTTGGAAATGGGGTCTTTGTAGATGTCATTAATTAAGGATGAAGATAAGGTCATATTAGATTAGGGTGGGCCCTAAATCCAATAAGAGTGTTCTTATAAGCGACAAAAGAGGACCCACAGAGAGAGATACAGAGAAGGCCATGTGAAGATGGAAGCAGAGATTGGGGTTATCCTAACACAAACCAAGGAACTCTAAGTGCCAGGAGGAGCTGGAAGAGGCAGGGAAAGATACTCCTGTAGAGCTTTTGGAGGAGTATGGCCCTGCTGACACCTTGATTTCAGACTTTAGGCCTCCAGAACTGTGAGTAAACACATTTCTGTTGTTTTGAAGCCACCAAGTTAGTGGTTCCTTGTTATAGTTTAGTTTCCCCAGGAAATTAAAATAGACTCAAATAAATATATTGCTAACGGTGGGATTTAGGCTAATGGGGAGATTTATTAATTTTGGGGGGATCCTATCACCTGTATCTTTCCCACATCATAACCTCCTGTGATTGTGGCATAATTGATTTCTCTGTTATATTACGCTAGAGTCCTTGTAGAGGGTGATGTTGAAATATGTCTTCAATGAATGAGCTGGAGATCTCCCTGTGCCCCACTCCCTTCAGCACCCCTCTCCCATCTCAAGGCAGACACTCCAGAGCACTGTGGCCAGAGTTATTCTGCCAGCATTTTCAGTAGGTGAGTTGAGGAACAGATCTCTTTCTTCCCAGACTTTAAGAACAGATGTGCCAAGGAAGAGGCTTGAGACTCTTATCAAGACATATGTATAACCAATGGATGATTTAAAATCATCTCACACCCATAATGAACAAAAAATTATTGGGGCAGTAACTATAATAATAATTGTTATTACTATTGTTTTGAGACAGAGTCACACTCTGTCGCCTAGGCTGGAGTACAGTGGCGTGATCTCAGCTCAATGCAACCTCCACCTCCTGGGTTCAAGAGATTCTCCTGCCTCAGCCTCGTGAGTAGCTGGGATTACAGGCGCCCGCCAGCACACTTGGCTCATTTTTTTTTTTGTATTTACAGTAGAGATGTGGTTTTGCCATGTTGGCCAGGCTGGTCTCAAACTCCTGGCCTCAAGTGATCTCCCCACCTTGGCTTCCCAAAGTACAGGCATGAGCCACAGTGCCCGGCCAGTAACTATAATTAAAATGTGTACCTGAAGTGTTAAACTCTCCGGCCAGTTGACTATTTGCAAATTGAAAATCTGCCCAAAGTGAACTCGGAAGTCTGCTCCTAGTGGCCGACTGACTGTCCTGGACACCTCCTTGCTGTTGAAGAGCACTTTTAAATACACTGAGCGCTTCTTTACATCCTCCCTTCTTGAGACCTCCGCTCTGCAAAAGGAGACCGTTCACAGGTGGAGTTAGTAATAATTTACTAAGATCACCAAAATATATGATAAATAAGAACTGAACAGAACAAGATACACTGCAGGCAACTCTCCCAATCATGTCAGCCCTCATTTAACCAGAGGAGCCACACGTCTTGCAGAGTAGTATAGAATTTATGGAGAAGCCATTAATAGACACTCAAAAGGGCACAGAGGATTTAAGAACTAGAGTCCATTCATCGTTGTGCTATAGTCTCCTCAGGTTTTTCAGGCAAGCTTTACATTTGTGTCCCAAAGTTTTAAGTTTACATATTCCTTGTTAAATGGAATAAATTCAAGACATGAGGGATAATAATGATTTATATTTGGGTGAGAAGTTTTATTCTAAAAATACAGCAGCATATTGTAGCAGTAAGATCTAGTTCATTTTTCCAAGATACCAAGTTTTTCTCAACGTTTTCAGACAGTAAGTGAATGTTCAATGGATGCAGAGTATTAATAAATGTTCCTTATTTTTAAAGATAATCTGAATGAGAAAGTTAAAAAAAAAACTCCCATTGGTCTTTAATTTTATTGTACATATGTGTACAGACGTCCACAAAAAATGCCAGTTATTGGTTAGGTCAATAGCAATTCAAGCTTATTGAGGAAAGGAAAAGGTTAGGGCATCAAAATTTGAAACAAGCTTAGGTTTTTTTTTTGGGGGGGTGGTAGTTTATTAAAAATTGTTCTATTGTGGTAAATATGTATAACATAACGTAATGTTTCTCACTTTAACCATTTTTAAGTGTATGGTTCAGTGGCATTACATACAATTACTATGTTGTCCAACCATCACCACTATCCATCTTGAGAACTTTTTCATCATTCCAAACAGGAATTCTCTACTCATTAAAGGGGGTGGTAGTTTTAACTTTTTACATGTCTATAATTTAGACTTATTCTAAATGAAATAGCTCAAATTACTTCAGCATTTTTTTAATAAAGGATACTTCACAGCAAATTTGCAAGAAGTATCCAAGACACCCAAGACTTAGACTCCACTCATAGAAGATTACCAAATCAAGCCCAAATTTTCCTTTTAGAAAGCATGCTGTGTCATCACATATTCTGAACATTCATGTCAAAATTATAGGGTATGGTACTTGTGCCTTGAAAATTGCTTACTTAGTGCAGGGGAATAGTTAAGATGTATAACATCTTAATATGTGAAGTTGAAGGAACACATGAAAATGCACAAAAAGCTATAATTTAAAAATAAATCAATCATTAGAACATTAGCAGAAGTTTGAAACCAAGACTGAGAAGTCTTATAATGACATCCTAATTAACTCCCACATTTTAATGAACTCGGAGGCTGACTGACTTTATTTGAATTCTCATTTTTCACGTTGGGATATTGAAGATTCCAGTGTACAATAGTCCCTGTATTCATGATAGATATTCTATTTACTGGAGAACTAAGCCTGGGATTTTGTGGTATCGATTATTTTAATGGACTCCCTTTAATTAATGATGATATACCATAACATGCATCAGAATCACTTGGAGACCTTGTGAGAACAGTTTTCTAGGCCCCACCTCAGGGTTTCAGGTTCAGTAAGTCTCAGGTAGAACTTGTGAGTTTGCATTTCTTTCTTTTTTTAAATTATTTTTAAAATTTCTGTTTAGTTGGTTGACTTTAAATAATTGTCTGGCTAGTTTTTATTAATCTTTCTTAAACATATTTATTTCAATGTGAGGTATTAAAAATGTTTGGGGTATTTATTTATTTATTCAATAGAGGTGAGGTCTCATTTTGTTCCCCAGGCTGGTCTCCAAATCCTGGCCTCAAGCAATCCTCCTGCCTCGGCCTCCCGAAGTGCTGAGGTTACAGGCATGAGCCACCATGCCTGGCCTGAGTTTATGTTTCTAACAAGTCTTCAGTGATACTGATGCTGCTGATTCCAGGGCTATACTTTGAGAACCATGGCTATTCAGTGAAGGAAAGAATAAACAGGAAACAAAAATATTTTTATTATGTTATAATTTTAAAAAAGATGAACTTACAAATGTATGTTTATGAATTATTATATGTACAAATTATATAAATCAAGTGATGTTTCTCTTAGGCATCAAGTGAGAATGACTAGACATGTATTTTTATCAAATCTGGAGGGTGTGCTTCAGATGGCCTGACTTAAATACCACCCACAACTTTTTTGGGGGTCTTCAAGGAGAGAAGCTGATCCCTGGAGCAGCTGAAATCAAGGAAGGGGCAAGGAAAGGCATCCGTGCCTGTGCCAGAAAGGTGGGACATGCTGCCAGTGGACCAAAGGACTCATTGAGGTTACAGATAAGGGACTCAAATCAAAAGCCACACAGACAGCCACTGTGAAGAGCAGGCAGAGATTTGCAACTGGGATGCTTCTCCTACAGGGAGCTTTCCAGTGTGCTCCTGAGTGGCCAGTGCAGATGCATGAGGTAGGTGAATCATATGAAATCACCTAAAGTGGGCAAATATCAGCAATTTCATGTGGTTCAACCTAATATTCATTCAGAGTTAATGATTCTCCTGATGCTCCTGTAGGTCAGTAAGTGTACACTCCCCATGTCGTGCGTGTGTGTGCATGTGCCCACGTGAACATGTGTAAGAGATGTCAGCCTCATTTATGGTCAGAGCATCCACTCACCTGGGGCACTGGTCATTGGGTGTTATGCTTCCCGCCAGGCTTAGTTCCGGGACCAGCGTGGGCTCCCAAGGCCTTCTCCTGCTCTGGGCTGCTCTCTCCCTCACCTCCTGCTCTATCACTGCCCGATCAGTGGGCTCCGGAGGGCTGGGCTTCACGAGGTCCTCCTCAGGATACGGCTCTGCAATCTCATCATCGGGATGTTCTTCTGCTGCTTGTTTCCTTTTCTTCTTCTTGGCCCTCTGTTGAGTTAGAGGCAACATGACATCAAATAGGAATTTTGGAATTTCATTTAAGAGCACAGTCTTCATAGCCAGATGGACCTGGATGCAAACCCCAGCCCCATTTCAACCAGATGTGTGTAATCAGGCAGGTCACTAAGCCACCTGACCTCTCTGTGCCTCAGTTTTTTCATCTACAGAATGGAGCCCAGGAAATTTCTCCCAGGGCTGTTGAAATGAGACTGTTGAAATGCCTAAAAAGCATTTATCATACAGCCTAGTCCCTAGAAAGAGCTTAAAAAATGGTAGGTATTCATGTGATCATTAATTTTGGTTTTCAAGGCTAAGGACACATCTTAAAATATTAAAATAAGGCATGTAAGCGCAATGAGCATTGCAGGTCCACCTGATCTATTATTTGTTGCCCTTGGACTCAGTTTTGTAGGGTCATGTGCATAAAGTTATATAATTTTCTGAAGGAAACTCAGAAGCATCAATCCCTACATTTAATGGAATAATGCATGTAAGATACTCAGCACAGTGCTGGACACATTGCATTAGTGATTACTACATTATTACGTAAATAGTCACAGAGTGCTACCATAGCATTCTCTGTGGACAAAGCTGGCTCTGGTATCAGTCAGCTGGGTGGCTTTTTAAGCACATGCATTAGCCAGTCAATTCATTCATCCTTTTATCCCTTAGCCAGGGGATGGGGAAGAGACAGAGGGAGCCACAGGATACTCTAGTCTGCCAGTCTGGTTTCCCCACTCTTGTGCTGGAGGCTGCCCTCCCAGACCCTTCCTGGCCAGCCCTATTCCAGGCTGAGTGTTTGTTTACATACTTGCGCTTTCCTCCAGGCCTTCCACTGGTGTAACGACGTTCTGTATTCTTCCATCTTCTGTGCGTACTCCTCCGTGTGCTCTTCTAACAGTTCACTTATTTCAGCTTGAATTTCTGCTTCATATGCTTCTTCATCTGCTTTCTGGTCAGCTTTTTCCCTTTAAAATAATTTGTAGTCCCATGGTTATTTCTGGAAATTAAGTAAGAGAGCAATAATAACAGCAAATACTTATATTGGGCTTGCTATGTGCCAGTTCCTCTTCTAAAAATGTCACACATGTAAACTCACAATCCTGTGAGGCAGATGCTATTATTATCCACATCTTATACATGAGGTGGCAGAGGCACATAGAAGTTAAGTAAGTTACCCAAGAACACACAGCTGGTGAGTGGAGGGGCTGAATATGAGCCCAACCCACTGAACACTGAGCCGCCACGCCTCTCTGTGTTAAATGATCTGTGTGGTGTGCTGACATGGGGCCTGTAAGTTCTCAGCTGATAGTGGTGGAAATTTCATTAGTTATTTTATGACTTCTTCAAGTCTCTGAGGAACTGCTTCATTTTGTTGCTACTGAGTCCTGAAACCACTTTTTAAAAAAATTTAATTTTTTAAAATTATACTTTAAGTTCTAGGGTACATGTGCACAACGTGCAGGTTTGATACATAGGTATGCATGTGCCATGTTGGTTTGCTGCACCCATCAACCCATCATCTACATTAAGTATTTCTCCTAATGCTATCCCTCCCCCAGCCCCCCACCCCCTGACAGTCCCTGGTGTGTGATGTTCCCTGCCCTGTGTCCAAGTGTTCCCATTGTTCACTTCCCACCTGTGAGTGAGAACATGCGGTGTTTGGTTTTCTGTCCTTGTGATAGTTTGCTGAGAATGATGGTGAAACCACTTTTTTCACTTTGGATGGAGGATTTGGGTTTTTCTTTGATGATTTTGCTTATACTCCACCAGGACATCAGCCCAGTTCAAACCACTGTTTCCCACAGTGTGTTCTGTAGGACATTAGTTCTGTGAGATGTAGCACCAGGAAAAGATATTGTGGTCATATCAACACTGGATTAATAAATAAGTGTGAAAGGTTCCTTGCTGGTCATCTTTTCAGAGCCCTTAACATGTTGATGAACAGCATGGCTCTCCTGGTAGATGGCGGCAAATGTGCGGTGACTGCATCCATCCCACCCAGCACTTTGGAGATGGTGCCGAATACTGACTGCACTATTTCCCCCAAGGCAGTTAAGCTTCGTAATCCATTTTACATAAACCTAGACAAGTGCATAAAGCTGACAAATATTTGCTTATGGACACATGTCGCCTGGAGTTTAAGCAGTTTACAGTCCCCCAGGGCACAAGCTCTTACAGCTCTCTAGGATGACTACCAAGTAAATCACTTTGGATGCACAGTGGTACCCGAAATTTATAAACACCAGGGGGAATTTGGCCTCAAAATTATGTTCCATCTCTGATATACAGAAAACCATTCACTTTTCTCATTGCTATTCAAAAGCATGAGTAAACTTGAATAGTTTTTTTTTGTGGGAAAAACTATGCTTTATTATAAGGTGGCTAGATGAATCAAGAATGTGAAAAAAGGGTACTCCAAAAGAATTTGGAAGATAGCTACTTATCAGGGGAAGGAGTGTTATGACCTTATGGGTAAAATGCCTATAAATGTAGTTTACCCTATAAACTCAAAAAGAAGGAGGGGAGGGATGGAGGGAGAGTTAGCAGCAGGGATGATGGGAGGGAGGGAGAGAGAAAATAATCTGCCAAGGATTTCTGTACTGCTTCTGTGGGAGGCTCAGCCTAGGAGATGGAATTTGAAAGCACAAACACTGGAATTTCTGGGAGACAGCCATTATTTTTGTGGGGCAGCATATCTGAATTTGTTAACCAATATTAACTGAGCAGATACTAAGTGGCAGGTGCTCTTGTAGGGACCAAATATACAATGGCAATAGGGTCCCTGCTCTCAAAGATCACACAGTCTTACACTTGTCCTGAAAACCTTTTTTTTTTCAATTTTATAATTACAGCTAAAGAAAAATTACAATTTGCAGTTCTCTTTGGCTGAAAGATGGCTGTTTTCAAAGCAATATGTCAGATAACTGCCTAAATTTGTTACTATTGTTAACCAACATTAACTGAGCAGATACTCTGGTAGTGCTCTGGTAGAGACCAGATATACAACGACAACAGGGTCCCTGGTCTCAAAGATCACACAGTCTTATACTTGTCCTGAAAACTAAGCTTTTTTTTTTTTTTTTTCAATTTTATAATTACAGCCAAAGAAAACTTACAATTTGTAGCTATCTTTGGCTGTAATATGGCTGTTTTCAAAGCAATATGTCTGATAACTGCCCACATTTATTACTATTTGTGTCAGTATATGGGCACAACACTTATCCAGGTGAAACAATCAGAAAGGGACCAACACCAGCAGCATAGATGCTCTTGTTGTGATAAGCTGTACTCTTAAGCATATATAAAAGTCTAGTGAATTAGGTAGCAGAAATATTATCAAGCTTACTTTCTCCACACCACAAATGAAGGTCAATTCCAAATAAATTAAAGATGAAATGTGAAAACTAAAACTATAAATGTTATAGGAGACAATATCATAGAATATCTACATGACTCAGGGGAAGCATTTCTTAAGAAGCATACAAAAAGCACCAACAGTAAAAGAAAAAACTAATGTATTTTGTTTTTTTAAAGTTAAGAATTTGTATCCATCAAAAAGCAACAAAAAGAGAGTAAAAAGACAACTAACGAGTAGGAAAGGATATCTGCAATACACACCACTAACAAATATCCATGTTATATGCAGAATGCCTACAAATTACCAAAAAAGATAACAAGATAAATAATCCAGTCCAAAAAGTGACCAAAGCCTTGAACAGACACCTCACAAAAGAGGAAATCCAAATAGTCAATGCATGTATGAAAAAATGCTCACCTTCATGAATAGTCAGGAAAATATAAATTAAAACATGTCAGCAGGTCGGCAAAATGTTAGGTGATAGGCATGATATGGGTGATATGGACCTACGAGAACCCCCGTGAAGACATGAATCAGCACAACTTCTGGAATATGTTTGGAATCAGCAATGTAAAGTTGAAATGAAATCTTGGGCACATGTACCCTAAAAGACAAGTACAAAAATGCCAAAAGTACAGAAGTGGTTTCTGTAACAGTTGAAAATGGAATAAACTCAAATGCCCATCAACAGAAATGGACAAGTTTGGCTATTTTCATATAATGAAGTATTATAAAGCAAAGAAATCTAACTACAGCTATGTGCTGTCAAGTAGATGAATCTCACAAACACGGTACTGAAGAAAAGAAGCATGTATGTATTCACTAAAGAATACACACAACATACTTTCAGTTATGTATAAGTCAAATACAGGCAATATTAAACTATATATTCTTAGGGATTACACATAGTTGGCAAAAGTATAAAAGCAAGAAAACAATGATCACAAAAGTCCAGGTAGTTGTTATTTTGGGGATTGAGGAGGATGCTATTTGGGAGGGGCTGCTCAGGTATGCAGTATTCTATTTCTTAACCTGGGAAGTGGTTACATGCATATTTGTTTGTAATTACTTTTAAAACTATATCCATGTTTTATACATTTTTCTTAATGTATGATATAGCCCAATAAAGTAATTTTTCAAAAAAGCCTACTTTCTCAAAACAAGTTTCAAGGGAGTATTTGTAAATCTCTGGAACTCTCGAAGGGATTTCATCTCTTTCCAAACTTTTATGATGGTCTTAAGCAATGTTCTATCTTTTTCTTGTTCAGCATCACGGAATTTTCTTGTTTGTCTGCAAGATATAATAACACATGAGTATATATTAAAAAGTCAGGTGTGTTTGCAAAAGAAATTAATAATGCTACAGTGATTGTATATTCAATTTGATAGCTACCGTATTTTGAAACAAGTACAGAAAACTAAATACAAATGCGAATGTAAAGACAATAGGATGTCAACCTGTCTTGAGAGATTTACTTGATTTTGTTCTCTTTAGGCAGATCTGACTTTAAGTACTTAAAAAATTCATATTAAAACTATGCATCCTTCAACAAATAGTCACCTTTGAAGGTAAGAAAGGCAGTTCTCATGGACTAAATTATTATAAACACAGCAAAGTACGCTGCTGTCCTAGTTAGCAACAAATACATTTAAAGTCTTCCGTGTTAACAGAAATCACAAGTTCCACACTGAGGAGATGAAGTATTGTTATTGCATGCCTTTGAGATTTTCAATATTCACTAGATTACCAATATTTTTGGCTTGATCTGAAAAGGCATCATTTGAAAATGCTTTCATCTTTATTTTATTTAATACCTTACTTTAAGTTCTTTTTACAAATGATAGCCATATTTAGATACCAAATGCATTTTATTGCATAATGAGACAATTACTAAATTTTTGAACAAGTGCCATGAATCATTCCAGGGGATTTAGAAGTGTCTAAGAGACAGAAGATATCTCCGTATCTCCATCCTCAGGAAGTTTATAGTTTAGCTCAGGGGACGGACACATACATAAATGATATCAGTGTGAGGTTTGTCTAAGAAAGTATCGTGAGAAACCAAGGATGTAGCATTTCACAAATTAGCACCTCATGACCTCCAGAAGGCAGGCCTAAGTCTGGAGGTTGTATGTGTGATGACTTAGTGGTACAGAGAAATAAGGGGGTCTAGGTTTCTAATAGATCAACTGGTAGCTGTAGAAAAGGAAGATGGCAGAAAATGATAGTGGTTAGGTAGTCAAGATCTAGGACTCTCTGAAGCCCTTAGAAAAGCAAAAAGGCAACAAACTACAATAAGAAACATTTTCTTTGAGGACCAGTAAAGCATTGTGGTTAAGGGTGCAGTTGTTGCAACCAGACTACCCAGGTTTGAATCTTGGCTCTACTATTTACCAGCTGGATTGGGTAAGCTACTTCCCTTTGCTGGCTCACATCTTTAAAATGGGTATGGTAGGAGTTGACCGCAATGGGTTGCTGGGAGGAGTTAATGAGCTAATCCGCATAATGTGCTTAGAACCTTGCCCGATACCAAGTAAAGAGGCCTGCAAATGTTATCTGTCACCATCAGGTGGTCAGTTCGTCTCCTATGCCTTTAGCTGTTATCACCCCCTGCTTCAGTTTTAAAAACCACAATATAAAATTATTTTACTGAGTTACATGACATCTTCAGCCTTTCTGATATATTTTCTACTTTCTTTTTTAGTACGTAAAAAAAAGATTGTTTCCCAGAAATGCTAAAAAGAGCTCTTAGCAAGAAAAATTTGCATACGAGCTAAAGAAGCAGAAAATTACAAAATAATATTTAATTAAAATTTGTGACCAGAGCTGGGGAGGAAGAGGGAAAGGCAATTTTGATTAGGGAGTCAGGAACAGTTTTCTGAAACCTGATATAGATGGGGTCTGGACGGTGCAGTGGACTCCTGCTCAGAAATGAAACTTTGGGAGCCACTGGCATCTGGGTGATGTTTAAAGCCACAAAGTGGATTCATTTCAGGAGAAAATGCAATTTAAAAAAGGGTTCAAAAGAAAACAACAATAACACCTGAGACTCAGAACATGTATAAGCTGGACAGAGGAGAATGATGGTCAAAGAATGATGAGAAGGACAAATGGCTGGAAAGGGACGAGGACACCCAGGAGAGGGTGGTGTATGAAGATGCAGGATGTCCTGACAGGCAGTGCGTGGGGATGGTGTCTGCGTTCAAGCACTGAGCAGGCTGAGAGGTTCCATTCCACTTTCCCAGGTGGAGGTCCCCAGGGGCTGTGGCAAGATTTGCTTCAGAGGAAAGGTGGGCACAGCGGTGAGATAGAATGGTTTGGAAACAGGAGAGAGCGGAGATAGTATGAATAGCAAATGTTTTCCTGGTGTTTGGCTGTTAAAGGAAATATAGAGATAAAGTGGTAGCTGGATGGCGACTTGGGGTCATAGAATTTTTATGTGTTCAAGACTGAGCACATCTGAGGGCAAAGACCCTACAGAGAGGTTAAGTAAAATATTCCTATGTTGCATGACTATTCATGTTTTCTTCCTTCTATATCCTGGTTCCCATTCAGAGAATAAGGAATGTAGTCATGATGCCGCTATGGAAAATAAAATGGAAAATGCTTTATGGTGCTGGCCCGGGTTAACTGCAACAATGGAGGGCTCAGCAGATGCTTGAGGTGGGGAGTTCTCGGGGGTGGCTGATTAGATCCCAGGGGGCTTGAGGAAATGGATCCATGTGATGAAACATCCAGCAATAGATCATCTGCTTAGAAATTGTTTTACCACCTAGTGAAAAGTCAATAAGGGATGGAAATCTCTTTTACTGGGTCAGAAATGCTAAATTTCAAAGACTTTCATCTCCAGGGGCATAGAATTATTGTAATGGGTCTGCTGTCCGTGACTCTGCTGGGCATTGTCTCTAGATCTCACACGCAGTTCTGATGTTTTTCAAACAGTGACCAATAAAGACAGTTCCATATAAAATCACAATTGCTTTCACAATAGCTTTTTGTCACTTTTTTCTTAACGTATGCCAAAACAAAAATTATTCTCACAAGGAGACTGCAATATGTTTTCCTTTTAATATAAAAATAATTTTTATTAAAAAATATACTCCATACTTTTGCAATTATAGGTTACAAACTTCACTAATTTCTACTTTGCTGGAAGAATTTCCAACTCATAGCTAAATTGTAAAAAGAAAAGTATACATTGAAATGTCTCTGGCCGGGTGCGGTGGCTCACGCCTGTAATCCCAGCACTTTGGGAGGCCAAGGTGGGCGGATCACGAGGTCAGGAGATCTAGACCATCCTGGCTAACGCGGTGAAACGCCGTCTCTACTAAAAATACAAAAAATTAGCCTGGCGTAGTGGCGGGCGCCTGTAATCCCAGCTACTCGGGAGGCTGAGGCAGGAGAATGGCGTGAACCCGGGAGGCAGAGCTTGCAGTGAGCCGAGATCGTACCACTGCACTCCAGCTTGGGCGACAGAGTGAGACTCAGTCTCAAAACAAAAAATAAAAATAAAAAAAATGCCTCAATTTATTATTTCCTGTTCTAAGGATTTGTTCTGTGGAAGTACTCATACAGGTAAACAAATATAATATTTAGGAATTTTAATTACAGTAGAATTTAAATAATAAAAAATAGAATAGAAATGCAAATGCGTATCAGTTGAGAATTATACAAACTACCATAAATCTACATAATGCCAGCCTTTAAACCATGATATAAATCTACATGCACTGTGACAGGAAAATGTCTAAGATGCATTGTATATAAAGAAGCAAGTTGCAGAATGGTATACACGATATGATTCCTTATCCATGTTGATACCTGCAGATATGAGTCAGTCATCTTAACTGTGATACAGAAATACACTGTAAGCTTATACCAAGATGGGTTTACTCTGCTACTGGGTTATTTCTGGTGGCTTCCTTTTTTCTTTCTTTCTTTTTTTCTGAGTCAAGGTCTCACTCTGTTACCCAGGCTGGAGTGCAATGGTGCAGTCCTAGCTCACTGCGGCCTCAAACTCTTGGGCTCAAGCAATCCTCTTTCCTCAGCCTTCCGAGTAGTTGGGACTACATGCACATACTACTATACTCAGCTAATTTTTAAAATTTTTTGTACAGGCTAGTCTCAAACTCCTGGCTTCAAACTATCCTCACCTTGGCATCCCAAAGTGCTGGGATTACAGGCATGAGCCACCGTGCCCAGTCTGTCTTACTTTTGAATGATGCTGTGCATATCTTTGCACATGTCCCCATGTACATATGCACACGTAGCTCCTTAAAGAACATCTTGTATCTGAATCAGAATTGCTGGGTCCAAACTGATGAGCCTCTTCAACATTTTATGAGTTAGGGCCACGCTGCTCTCTAAAGTGGTAGCTGTAGTAGTTTTCCCTTACACCTGCAGAGTGACCATTTCCCTACATCCTCATTCACATTATTGGACTTCAAATACTGTGTTAATATGATAGATGTATTTGATTGTTTTATATGGCGTAATTTCACATGTATTCATTGCATTCAGAAAAAGTATCTGGAAGAATAAACTCTAACAAGCGCACATCTAACGGGAAAAAAAGTAGTTACACTTAACAACTTTACTCACCGAATTTCAGATTTATACTCATTGATGGTTTTTTGGATGGTATCGAGAGACTGATGAGGTTTTTCTGGATCAAGGCCAGTCTGAACAGCATTTCTTAGAGCTTGGAGCTTAAAAAGATATGGATACAAGTTTTGGGTTACAAACTCTATTCCCTACTGCAGTGCAACTGGACCCACCCACTTCTCCTGGGTAAAATGGTGCCAGCAGTCTGTGAATGGAATGGATGTTCAAGCATCTGGCTGTCTCCAGACTTTCACATAAATGAATTATGATGGAGAACTGTTTCATCTGTTCTTGAAGAAACTGGATTAGTAAAGCATAGTGTATGTCCATCCTTGTTCCATGGCCCAGATAATCAAGCTGCTCATGAAAATATTACTTTTATGTGTATATCTTAGAACCAAGTTTTCTTCCAAAGCTAAAAGCAGGTTTGTCTGGGTCCAGGACATACGATGGTATTCTTGTGATATAAAGAAACTATAAAATTACAGACTCGTAAAACGAGATATTCTGAAGTTATCTCTTCTTTGGGCAGTAAGGTTTTTTTTTTTTTTTTTTTTTTTTTTATTATACTTTAGGGTTTTAGGGTACATGTGCACAATGTGCAGGTTTGTTACATATGTATCCATGTGCCATGTTGATTTCCTGCACCCATTAACTCGTCATTTAGCATTAGGTGTATCTCCTAATGCTGTCCCTCCCCCCTCCCCCCACCCCACAACAGTCCCCGGAGCGTGATGTTCCCCTTCCTGTGTCCATGAGTTCTCATTGTTCAATTCCCACCTATGAGTGAGAACATGCGGTGTTTGGTTTTTTGTCCTTGCGATAGTTTACTGAGAATGATGGTTTCCAGTTTCATCCATGTCCCTACAAAGGACATGAACTCATCATTTTTTATGGCTGCATAGTATTCCATGGTGTATATATGCCACATTTTCTTAATCCAGTCTATCGTTGTTGGACATTTGGGTTGGTTCCAAGTCTTTGCTATTGTGAATAGTGCCGCAATAAACATACGTGTGCATGTGTCTTTATAGCAGCATGATTTATAGTCTTTTGGGTATATACCCAGTAATGGGATGGCTGGGTCAAATCGTATTTCTAGTTCTAGATCCCTGAGGAATCGCCACACTGACTTCCACAATGGTTGAACTAGTTTACAGTCCCACCAACAGTGTAAAAGTGTTCCTATTTCTCCACATCCTCTCCAGCACCTGTTGTTTCCTGATTTTGTAATGATGGCCATTCTAACTGGTGTGAGATGGTATCTCACTGTGGTTTTGATTTGCATTTCTCGGGCAGTAAGGTTTTAAAGTCAGGGCATGAGACCAAAATTGCCTATAGTCAAAATTATCCACAAAAATCCCATGGGATAGTGTCACATTGGGAATAAATCCAAATGCTTAGCCATTCCTTTGAGCATCAGTTGAAACACTGACTTGTGTTTAAGTGCTACACTATGGGGTAATAAATATAAAGATGAGAATGTTTCTAAGGACAGATATTCTCAAGCCACCAATTTTCTCAGGTTCTGAGATCACGTGAGCAAGTAATAGCCACATATCTTCCACCTAACACCCACTTCTGGTGGGTGCTGTACTGTTTACAGAAAGCCTTCTGTTTAGGGCGAGTGTGTGCCAATAAATTTGTACACATCACATGTATACCAGCTCTATCTTTCCCTTTGTCTCTAGCTGGATAATATATCACACATCCTAGACAGAGGAAACATGTGAAAGAGGGGCATGAACATTTTGCTGTTAGAAATTTTCATTGTTTGGGCTCATTGGAAGAACCAACTCCATTGACAATCATTATGGAAGAAATCACATGTACCTTATCAGTAAGAAATTTCGTCTTGTTTCTCTGGTGTCTTGCAAGATACTGGTCATATAACTGGGCCAGCTTGGCTGCCAAAACATGCTCTCGGCTAAAACAGGGATGATGAGTGAAGATTAACCCTGAAATATCAATGTCCAGTTGGAAATTTCCAGGAGGGTCTCCAGATCTGATCACATGCTGACTACTGTGAACGTATTTTACTGCCTGTCAAGGAAAGCAGAGTGTAGACAGAACACAGTTAAAGCACTTACTAGATAATGATTCTCTAATCCACAATGCGAAAACAGTCAGATGCAAAATACTTCCTATCCTGGACTAGTCAGGTGAAAGATGCTTGATTACTTACTTCCAGGTTTTAGAGGCCAGCTCTTTTTTCAATATTTGAACAGCAAAATGAAAGACTGGGAGTTAGAAAAGAAGCCATTTCAATCTTGCTTTCCTAAGTCTTCTAGGTTTCATTACTTGCTCAAGTCGTAGTTCTAATCTTTTTCATGCAGACTACCTTGTTTCTTGGAATCCTGGGTTTTGTAGCTGGTGACCTTGAAATTCTTTTAATGGGAGGAGCATAGATTCTAGTTCAAACCGATGATTATTTGGATCCCGGACATACCCCATGTATTTACATTTTAAAACATGTGGAGAAGGCTTCATTTTGTAGACAGCAGCAAGGGACATTTACCTAACTGAGCATCATGCTGGCACTCAGTCTTCCTGGGGAGGAGGGATGTTGGTTTGCAAAGTAAGAGTGGGGGCTGTGCAACTGAGCCAAGTGTGTAGAAAACAGAAACAGAAGTCTCCAATAGGAATTTCTTGGATTATTTGGTATATAATGTATCAGATACATCTCTTTGCTTTTCTTCCATAAAATCTTCAAGATATTTACTTTGATTACTACAGCTACTGTGGGTGGGAGCTCAAGGGTGGAGAGGAGACATCTTTGATTTTGTGCCTTTATTTTTTCTCATTATAAAGACTGACTACAGTAAGGATATGGTGGTTAAGACATTACTTGATCCTTCCTTTTTGCAGAGATGAGCTATTTATCTAGAAAATGATAATGTATGATAATGTGGCATAAGTGAATTATTTACAAATCATGAGCTTAAAGAAAAAGTGTAAAAATTCTAATCAGAAAGGAAGCTTTTATTCTCCCTAAATTATGGGTAACATGTTCAGCAAACTCTTCATTTAGTTCTTTGCATGTTATTATGTAAAGATGCTAGATCTGGGCTAGGACACTTGGATTCTAGGCCTGGCTCTACCTTGAACTTGCTCTGAGACCTTGGGCAAGTCACTATACATCTCTGGGCCTCTAATTTTTCATATGTAGAAATAGGAGGCTAAGGAAAAAGATTAAATTAGCGTTTTGTAGATCACTAGGTATCATATCAGGCATTTCACATGCATCAACTCATTTACTCAACAAAGATTAATGGATGTCTACAGTGTGATACAGCCTGTCTTCAAGCAGCAATCAATTTAGAAGGGAGGACAGCCCTAGGATCTAAAAGCATGAAGTCTGGGATGTGCAGAGGGAGGTAGGAAGCCCAGCCCGGAAGAGGGGATTCCAGCATCAGAGTTCTATCATTATAAGATTTGAACAGACTGTTTTATTTTAAAAATGCCCTTGTAAAACTGGAATGTGTTTACAAATATTTTAGGCACAAATCAGGATGAATTGACTATATTGCAGTACTTTCTGGAATATGCTGTATTTCCCAAATCTGCATTAGCCCACATTCCAATAATTGCTGGTGGTCTCTGCTTTTTGCTTAGCCCAACGAAGTATAAAAAGCTTCCAGGAGTCCTTGCAGCCACTGGGCTAGACTGCCCAAAAGACCACAACTCCCATGCTATTAGAGAGAAAGACCTCCAGTTCCTTTTCTCTTTGTTGTATCTGTTCCCTTTCTTATATATCGAGAACTATTATGAACACAGTAGCAACAATTTCTTTCAAGAATCTTCACTTGGATTTATAGGAGGAAAAACCACTGGGACATGGATCAGCTTCCACTGGTCTTTTGCATCTTATGAAAGCCCTGGGTGGCCTTTCAGAGATCAGATCTGGTCATTAATATCCCTACACTTCAGACTGCAACAATGGAGGGCCATTTTTTTTCTCTTTCATTCAGGTAAAAGTATTCAATTATAAACTGCATTAGTATTAGAAGTTTTTAATCTCCATGTGACCACTCTGTGTTTTATAACGCAGATTACCTGAATTAAAAATTTCCACCTCACAAATACATGTACAACTAGACTTCAAACCACAGACATAATGGAAAATTCCTCTCTAATTGCTTTGCAGCTGCTCGTTCTTGCTTTGCCTTGCCTCTTACCTATGGGGTTCCAGAGTTATGAGATCACTCAGGGTGTGGCTCTCAGGTTCCATCTTGTATGCTTCTTGGTATGAGTAAGTAACATGGGTAGAGTGGTTCTATTTACTTGTAATGTAACTTAGGTCACCTGTACTTTGCACCTCCTTCCACAAATCTGCATTAGCCTAAGTTCCAAAACCTGCTAGTGGTCTCTGCCTTAGGCTCAGCTCAAGCAAGTGTAAAAGTGTTTCAGGACACTTAGTAGTCGTTGGGCTAACTGGATCAAAAGACCCCAACTCTCTTCCTATTAGGGAGAAAGACACCTAGTTCCTTGTCTTTCTTTTTGTTGCGTCTATTTTCCTTTCTTATTTATTGACA
Source organism: Symphalangus syndactylus (assembly GCF_028878055.3). NCBI lineage: Eukaryota > Metazoa > Chordata > Mammalia > Primates > Hylobatidae > Symphalangus > Symphalangus syndactylus. The sequence goes on along the minus strand of NC_072438.2, from coordinate 23,301,349 downwards.
ACTATCATAAACACAATAGCAACAATTACTCCCAAGGAGGGATAATATTTAGAGTATATTTTAACTTTAAAATTGATTTGATTTTTTAGTCTTCAACTGAAAACAAATGCTAAGAGGTGATGAGTATGGATTATCTTTTGATGTTCTCACCATGTGCAGAGATGCATACAAAGGAGAAAAAAAAATTAAAGCCGGGCACAGTGGCTCACGCCTGTAATCCCAGCACTTTGGGAGGCCAAGGCGGGCAGATCACGAGGTCAGGAGATCGAGACCATCCTGGCTAACACGGTGAAACCCCGTCTCTACTAAAAATACAAAAAAATTAGCCGAGCGTGGTGGTAGGCACCTGTAGTCCCAGCTACTTGGGAGGCTGAGGCAGGAGAATGGTGTGAACCTGGGAGGTGGAGCTTGCAGTGAGCCAAGATTGCACCACTGCACTCCAGCCTGGGCGGCAGAGCAAGACTCCATCTCAAAAAAAAAAAAAAAATTAAAAATTGTACAGAAGGCCGAGTGCAGTGGCTCACACCTGTAATCCCAGCCCTTTGGGAGGCCAAGGCAGGTGGATCACAAGGTCAGGAGTTCAAGACCAGCCTGGCCAAGATGGCGAAATCCCGTCTCTATTAAAAATACAAAAGTTAGCCAGGTTTGGTGGTGGGTGCCTATAATCCCAGCTACTCGGGAGGCTGAGGCAGAGAATTGCTTGAACCCAGGAGGCGGAGGTTGCAGTGAGCCGAGATTGTACCACTGCACTCCAGCCTGGGCAACAGAGCGAGACTCTGTCTCAAAACAAACAAACAAAAATGTAGAGAAAATTAATAATCATTGGTAAGTTTAAAATACAAGTTTCTACATTTGCCCTGAGAAAATAATAGCAACAAAGTCTGGGTCCACCTCAGAGCCTGCAGTAGATTCTAGAATTATTATTCTGGTCTTCCCTGGGAAGCTTTCTCATTTCCCATCTTCTGGAAACATGCCATGTTTTCTGGACATGAGGTTAGTAGATAATGGTCTGCTTGCCACTGACTAGAGTTTATTTTTTCGTATTGATAATGTGAACTGTGGGGAAAAATATGATTCTTTCCTTCTGGAGTTGTTAAGCTTAGGCTATCAAAGGACACATCCCCTTATATATAGAGAATTCTGTCGTGCCTGCAGTTGCAGAGAATGAGGCCCACCAGTATTCAAGAAGAACCAGAGAAAAGAGGGGTGGAAGAGAGGCCTGCTGGCATCAAATCCCTGGTCCTAGCCCCTGAGACCTTGTTTCCTAAAGGTTCTCCTTCATTTTATGATTTATTCCTAGATCCTTTCCAGTTTTTTGGGCCACTAAGTTCCCTCTTTGCTTAAGCTAGTTTGCAATGGGTTTCTGTCATATGCAACCAAGAGAGTCCTGTGTAGTGAAGTGCTTAGAACGCAGCAGATTAACAATGCTTTGGTGAAAAACTGGTGAGAACAATGATGGGAAAGTGACACTTTTATCTAGTGGTACCTCTGTGGGAGCTTGGAATCATGACACAGTCCTCCAATGGGTATGCAGTTCTGAAAAAGGGAGGCTCCTACACATTGCAGGGCCTTTAACACCTGCTTCCATTTCTGTCTTTCCAGCCAAGGCACAAAGTCTCTCTATGGCCAAGCTAAGATTGCTCCCTCTGTATTCCCAGAATTTAGCACAGCTAAGAATATAGTAGACTTTTAGTTAAGTATTTTTTAGTTAAGGATGGAAGTAATAAAAAAGGAAGGAAGGAAGGACAAAGGAAGGAGAGAAGGAAGAGGGATGTTTGTACTGCTTTTCAACAACTTTTTTTTTGAGATGGAGTTTTGCTCTTGTCACCCAGGTTGGAGCGCAATGGCATGTTCTCTGCTCACTGCAACCTTTGCCTCCTAGGTTCAAGCAATCTCCTGCCTCAGGCTCCTGAGTAGCTGAGATTACACCCACCCACCACCCCCACCTAATTTTTGTATTTTTAGTAGAGATGGGTTTCACCATGTTGGCCGGGCTGGTCTTGAACTCCTGACATCAGGTGATCTGCCCACCTCAGCCTCCCAAAGTGCTGGGATTACAGGCATAAGCCACTGCGCTGGGCCTGCTTTTCAACAACTTTAACCCTACTCTGCTATCATGATTAGGCAAACTGCATTTTATATTGTTTATGTTTTACCTGCAATGTCCTATCTAGCATTTTAATTTTTTACTTTTGCACTAATTACTTCTTAAGATGTATTAAATTGTATTCTTAGGCCAGGCGCAGTGGCTCACGCTTGTAATCCCAGCACTTTGGGAGGCCGAGGCGGGTGGATCACGAGGTCAGGAGATCGAGACCACAGTCAAACCCCGTCTCTACTAAAAATACAAAGAAAAAAAATTAGCTGGGCGTGGTGGCGGGCGCCTGTAGTCCCAGCTACTCGGAGAGGCTGAGGCAGGAGAATGGTGTGAACCTGGGAGGCGGAGCTTGCAGTGAGCCGAGACTGAGCCACTGCACTCCAGCCTGGGTGACAGAGCAAGACTCGTCTCAAAAAAAAAAAAAATAAATAAATAAATAAATAAATTGTATTCTTTCTTATTGGATGTTTAACAGTTTTTCTTTGCATGACAGCTAATTCCTTTTTGCATTTTCCTATCTTTAATTGTCTCATCTCAATTTAAGAACATCTTAATATTGAGACAATATTAGGAACAGAATATTTCACTTTTAAAAACTACTTGTTTCCCCCTCCGTAATTAAAAAAAACATTCAAAAAGGCAGGGCTGAACACCAACTCCTTTCTAAATAAAACTCTTAAATTCTCTAATAGGAGGGTGCACGATCCATCATTTGAGTCGATAACATAGTATTTCTAACAAAAGAACAACTGGGCTTGACTCAAACGGGTGATCAGTGTTGGTCGATCCTGCTGGGTGAAGTTAGCATCAGACCCAAGTGCTCTGAGGCATAAATTCATCAAGGCTCTCTGTTAAGGGCCCAAGGAAATGCCAACTTTTGTTTTCTTAACGTTTTTCCTTGTATGTATGTATGTATGCATGTATGCATGTATTTTTTAGAGACAAGGTCTCACTCTGTCAACCAAGCTGGAGTGCAGTGGTGTGATAATAGCTCACTACAACCTTGCACTCCTGGGCTTAAGTGATCCTCCTGCTTCAGCCTCCTGAGTAGCTGGGACCACAGGCATGTGCCACCATGTCTGGCTACCTTTTCATTTTTTTGTAGAGGTAGGGGGTCTCACTATGTTGTCCAGGCTGTTCTCAAATTCATGGCCTCAAGCAAACCTCCCACGTTGGCCTCACAAATCTTTGGGATTACAGGTGTGAGCCCCTGCTCCTAGCTGTAATTGCCAACTTTTGATTTGGCACTCTGACTTGGTTTTCCATTATGTGGTTGCCGGGACTAAACCAGAACCTAAGGAAAGCTAGTATTTTGCAGGATAGACAGCCGAGTCAGAGACAGGCATAGAAAAGAAGGAATTTCTTTTAATACACGCAGCAGAGTCATTTTAATGACATTCAATTTGTGCTTTTATTGAGGTATTTCTATGTTCCAGGCACACTGCCAAGTGCAAGTTAAGAAGAAGACTATAATCCAGTTCTGGTCCCTAAGTCACTTTCAGCATAGCCAGAGAGGGAGAAAGAAAATGGATTAACAGTACATGAGCAAAACAATCTTCGCCTGCCGACCTATTTCTTTGCTCTTGCATCATGCCAGAAACTCCTAGGTGGAAAGTCTGTTTGGAAGTAAGACTGAAAATAGAGGCTGTAGGCATTTAATTTTTTTTTCTTAAAGGCAAGCCCATTTCATGGAATAATGGAAAAGCTATTTTTGGCAAGAGACAGACTGAATAAATGAAGGAAAAGGTTAAAGTAAATAAATACAATGATAAAAATGTTAATTGTTAAAGAAAAGCACTGTGTTTTGAATAATTGGAAAGTTACATAATTACATTTTTAAAAAAGACTGAGGTATATAATTCAACAATAAACTTAGTAGGTAACCTGTTATGGAATAACAGATATAATATCTCCTCCATTTAACTTAATCCCCTTTGCTTCTTTCTTGTGCAGTCTAAGACATTCTTCATGTTTTGTTGTGTTCAAAACATAGCCTTCCAATAAATGCCCTTGGAAGATGTCAGCCCCTTTGGACTTCTTCCTTCTCTAACTTCGTTTGCTCTGTGATGCTTTATGACAAGCCCTTGTCAGTAGAACTCTTCTTTCTTGACTTTCCTATTTCTGCTTGTATGATAGGAAGATTTTGCTTCTCAAAAGTATTGAAAGGAGACCCTCTGTCCTTCTCTACCCACCCTTCCAGCCCTACTGGCTGCTTCCCAAGAGAGAAGGAAGGACATGTCTGACTGGAGAGTCAGCTGGAGCCCAAGATCCTTAGTCCAGGTTACCTGCAAAGCTAAGCAGTGGCCCCTAGCTGTCCTGTCTTAGGTGTCTCCAAGGAGAGTTGTTCACTGGCCTGCATGGTCTGCTTGGCATTCCACCTCATAAATACACCAGAGCCGCTTAGCTTATGTCTAGATGGGGAACATAATTCGTGAGAAATGGAACAGGAAACCATCTGGTCTTGGGTTCAAGTGGCATTCTGCCATCTGGTTTTACCCTTAGTGCAAGGGATATCTGGATCCCTCTCTGACTCCAGTGTATTTCCAAGTTAGTTTAGAATTTCAAAAGGAGACAGATGAGATCCATTGGATCCCTCATGCCCTACCTTCCATATTAATTACTCTTCTGTTTTCTAACTTTAACCCATAATTCAATGTTCATCATATCTGTGTTTATTAGAATGGATGGATGATGATACAGATTGATGGGTTATTCAATAAATGCATAAGTTGATAACATTTTGATCACTAATTATATCATGTATTTTTGTCATATAACCAAATAGATGATAAATTCCTCATGGGCTGTAACTTATCTTTACCCTTGTTTTGTAAATCTGCCTCCAGGATCACATTTCTGTACGAAGTAGCCATCCACTGATACTTGTCAGTAATAATATTTTATAGAAATTTATAGTTTTTAAAAAGGTCATGCTCATATATCACTTCACTACTCATCATGACCCTATGAGGAAGAGAAAATGATTATTATTCCTATTTTTCAATTAATGAAAAATATCCAGAGAGGTGAAGGAACTTGCCCAAAGCTGCAAGCTAATTAGTTAGTAGGACAGCAGGACTGTACTCAGAGTCTCTGCCTGGGCCTGTGTTTTCTCTGTTCATCATTCCTCTTTATAGACAAAAATGATGATTGTTATACCCACCCCATTCTGTTTCATGTGATCAGTGCTGAATGTTACAAATTTAAAATTACACAGGTTTCTGAAGGAGGCAGTCCCAGTGATATGGTTTGGCTGTGTCCCTACCCAAAACTCATCTTGAATTGTAACTCCCACAATTCTCTCATGTCATGAGAGGAACCAGGTGGGAGGTGACTGAATTATGGGGGTGGGTCTTTCCTGCACTGTCCTTGTGATGGTGAATGAATCTTATGAGATCTGATTGTTTTAAAAAGGGAGTTTCCCTGCACAAGCTCTCTTTTTGCCTGCTGCCATTCATGTTAGATGTGACTTGCTCTTCCTTGTCTTCCACCATGATTGTGAGGCCTCCCCAGCCATGTGGAACTGTAAGTCCATTAAACCTCTTTCTTTTGTAAATTGCCCAGGCTCGGGTATGTCTTTATCAGCAGCATGAAAATGGACTAATACAATAAATTGGTACCAGAAGTGGGGTACTACTGAAAAGATACCCAAAAATGTGGACGCAACTTTGGAACTGGTAATAGGCAGAGGCTGGAACAGTTTGGAGGGCTCAGAAGAAGACAGGAAAATGTGGGAAAGTTTGGGACTCCCTAGAGACTTGTTGAATAGCTTTGACCAAAATGCTGATAATAATATGGACAATGAAATCCAGGCTGAGGTAGTCTCAGATGGAGATGAGGAACTTGTTGGGAACTGGAGCAAATGTGACTTGTTATATTTTAGCAAAGAGACTGGTGTCATTTTGCCTCTGCCCTAGAGATTTGTGGAACTTTGAACTTGAGAGAGAGATGATTTAGGGTATCTGGCAGAAGAAATTTCTAAGCAGCAAAGCATTCAAGAGGTGACTTGGGTGCTGTTAAAGGCATTCAGTTTTATAAGGGAAGTAGAGTATAAAAGTTCAGAAAATTTGCAGCCTTACAATGTAATAGAAAAGAAAATCCCATTTTCTGAGGAGAAATTCAAAGCAGCTGTAGAAATTTGCATACGTAACATGCAGCCAAATGTTTATCACCAAGACAATGGGGAAAATGTCTCCAGGGCATGTCAGAGGTCTTCACAGCATCCCCTCCCATCACAGGCCTGAAGGCCTAGGAGGAAAAAAATGTTTTCTTAGGCCAGTCCTAGGGTCCCCATGCTGTGTGCAGTCTAGGGACTTGATGCCCTGTGTCCCAGCTACTCCAGCCATGACTAAAAGAAGCCAAGGTACAACTTGGGCCATGGCTTTAGAGGCTGCAAGCCCAAGCCTTGGCAGCTTCCACATGGTGTTGAGCCTGCGAGTACACAGAAGTCAAGAACTGAGGTTTGAGAACCTCTGCCTAGATTTCAGAGGATGTATGGAAATGCCTGGATGCCCAGGCAGAAGTTTGCTGCAGGGGGAGGGCTGTCATGGGGAACCTCTGCTAGGGCAGTGCAGAAGGGAAATGTGTGGTTGGAGCTCCCACACAGAGTTCCTACTGGGGCACTGCCTAGTGGAGCTATGAGAAGAGGGCCACTGTCCTCCAGACCCCAGAATGGTAGACCTACTGACAGCTTGCACTGTGTACCTGGAAAAGCTGCAGACACTCAACACCAGCTCATGAAAGCAGCCGGGAGGGAGGCTGTACCCTGCAAAGCCACAGGGGCGAAGCTGCCAAAGACCATGGGAACCTACCTCTTGCATCAGCGTGACCCGAATGCGAGACATGTTTACCCAATACCTGAACCTCCATTGTATCTAGGAAGTAACTAACTTGCTTTTGATTTTACAGACTCATAGGCAGAAGGGACTTGCTTTGTCTCAGATGAGATGTTAGACTGTGGACTTTTGAGTTGATGCTGAAATGAGTTAAGACTTTGGGGGACTTGTTGGGAAGGCTATGATTGGTTTTGAAATGTGAGGACAGATTTGGGAGGGGCCAGGGGTGAAATGATATGGTTTGGCTGTGTTCCTACCCAAATCTCATGTTGAATTGTAACTCCCACAATTCCCAGGTTTTGTGGGAGGAACCGGTGATTGTGATTGAATTATGGGGGCGGGTCTTTCCTGCACTGTTCTCATGACAGTGAATGAGTTTCACAAAATCTGATGGTTTTATAAATGGGAATTTCCCTGCACAAGCTCTCTTTTTGCCTGCCGCCATCCACGTAAAACGTGACTTGCTCCTCCTTGCCTTTTGCTGTGATTGTGAGGTCTCCCCAGCCATGTAGAACTGTAAGTCCATTAAACCTCTTTCTTTTGTAAAGTGCCCAGTCTTGGGTATGTCTTTATCAGCAGTGTGATAACAGATTAATACACCCAGGAAAGCAAGAGCAATGTAATTAAATATGAGGGCAGGCAACTGTAATGATAGCCAGCAGTTACTAAGCTCTGTTTTAGGCACTTTTTTTTTTTTTTTTTGAGACGGCACTTATGTGGATTACCTCATTTAATTTACACAGCAAGCCTAGGAGGCAGACACTGCTATCGTGCCTACCTTACAGATGAAGACACTGAGGCATGAGAGACTAACGGCCAGGTTCACCCAGTGAATGGTAGAGCAAGGGCTGGAATCAGGCAGCTTGTTACCAGACTTAGGAAAATCCTTTACAATATAAAGGATTTGCAAGGATAGAAACTCTCCAGTTATATAATAAAGAGACAACAAATGGGAAGTGGTCCTGCAGCAAATGTGAGATGACAAGAGAAAAGAGAGGGCAAAAGAAGAAAAATAAGGGTAGCTAACCTGGATGTGTAAAAAAAGATGCAGACTCAGTCATTCCTAGCTAGGAAACTCACTCCTTGTTTAAGAAGGGATGCATTGAGTATAATTAGACTTACTCTTACATAATATGCCTGATGTTTGTTCTTTATGTGTAAGATAGTGAATTATTTAAAAAATTAAAGTAGAATGTTATAAACATAGCACCCCAAGCTATTCAGAAAGCAAAGCACTTTCAATTTCATTTAATAAAAGTAGAAAGAGGGGAGTGTCTACCTTTTTATACAGTGTTTCAAGCTCTGCCTTAATGCTCTGCTCCTGTGTTAGTACTGGTGGCCTTGAAGGAAATGGCTTGATGGGGTTTGGCAGAGCTAGGATCCTGCCGTCATCTCCAAACCATCTTCTTTCCTATAGATGAAGCAGCGGGAATGGCAACATTTTCTTCTAATCGAACAGAAAATGGTTCACAACACAAACAACGTTTCTTGAAAATTTTGTGTCAACATATATATTTCATGTACTTCCTCCACCAACAGAACTGTAAAAGTCTGTTTCCATTAGAAAGCAAGTCTTCACTAACACCTCTCACAATTGATTTAAAATAGACACCCTGGCTTCCTAAAAAGTATTTTAAAGAGCTTAAATGAATGCTTAAGAAAAATTTATCTTCTATTAATTAAACATTTAAGAAAAAAACCACAGAATAAAAACTCAAAAGTGAGACTATTCTACCTATGGATAATTTAAAAATTCTGTCAAGTAGGAAAAGGTTGCCAGGATCTGGTTTAGCAGGAAAAGCCCAGATCTAGCTAGCAAAGATGGGTTTTGAGCAGTTGAGAAGTTATGTTATTTGAGGATCAATAAATGTACTGAGAGAGAAAGTTAAAAAAAAAAAAAAAGAACCACTTTCTGTGGATAACCTCAAGAGGAAATGAGTACAGTGGATGCAATGACTGCCCTGTTAGGAAAATAGAAGCTATGTCTAGTGTGCCCAGGCTACACTTGAGAGCAGAGGGTGCACACTTACGGGGTCCTGCATCAGCAATCTGTTCTCCATGATGTTCTGATTGGTGCGTGCCACCTCTGGTCTTACCCCGGTGTAAAGGCCTTCATCTTCCAGGAACCTGGGCTGTACATTCTCAGGAAGCTTTTTATATGTAGGGACTAGATCATTTATAAATAAATAAAATAAACATTAGGGCCAATCTAAATATCTCAAACTGCAATTTGGTGAATTAATCACCAGAGATTTCATTTATGTTCTTAGAAAATGCAAATTTTCCAAATTAATTTTCAAAAGCAGAACCAAGGAAAAGATGAATGTGCTCACTTGCAGCAGTATGTTGTAGAATCAGGTATTTAAAGAAAACGCCTAAATAATTTAATATGTAACTCATCAGTGTGGCATACTGAGAAGAAGGTAGTATTCAAATCATGGGATGAGGGACCAGTTTTAGCTCTATTACTCTTCAGCTAGGTGAATTAGGGCCAGGCACTTCTTTGAACTCTCTCCTCCTGTACAAAAGAGATAATAATCTACTTAACTGGGCTTCTGGGAGAATTAAATGAGGTAAAGTATGAGGACGTGCTTTGTAAATGAACAAGTTTATTTGAGTGAACGTGATCATTACCTCATTTATTCATTCATGGCTTTATTCATTCATAGAACACATCTTTACTGAGAGCCTCCTTGTGCCAGGCACAGATGAGACTCTGGGAATCCAGGCCAGGCCCCTGCTGCCTTGGAGCTTGAATCGTAGTGGGAGTGACAGGCAGCAACAGGAAGCAAAGGTCTCTAAAAGATCACGCCATAGAGTAGTAAGAAAATACACAGGGGATGGTGACTTAGGGAAGGGTGGGGATAAACTTAAGACGAAAGAAAGGCTGTTCTCATAAACTCTAAGCCCCTGTAACTGATCACTGATTTGATAAAGGGTTCCCACAGTACTCTGGTATATCTTCCATTAGTCTATCAGTAAGTGTTTGTTGAATGGATATTTTTCCATGTTGTGTTTTTTTTGCTTGAAGATATTTCTTGATTGTTAGATCAGAAACTGGAATCAGTTCTGGAGATGAGGCATCCTTATACACTAGCCATATTTCATGACAAGCTAAGTGACAATGTCTAAGCTGAACAAGAAAATAAAAAGAGCAAGTACCTGTCTGCCTACTGGGTATGAAGAGCATTTCTCTTTCCATCTGCAGCCGGTCATGGATGCTTTCATAATCTGCAGGTCTGACTGCTACAAAATCGTCAGCCACGTGATCTAAGCCCAATAGGAAGTCCTCGGCATCATCACCATTAAGCAGTTCTTCCTCATCCTGCATAATGTTAAAAAGTAACAAGAAAAAATCATGCTAAGATTCTTAGTTAGAAAAATAATTCACAATATCAAACTCATGAAACTGAACATTTCCTACAACTTTATCTTTTCCTTTTTTTAAAAAAAATGAAAGCACAGAACTATATAACCTTTCGTATTTAAGAAGTGGGTTTTTAAAAAAATTGTTTTGCAGTATTCTGCACACCTGGAAGATGTCAAAATCAGAGATGGCTGTTTCAGAAGAGAAGTGGTAAGCAAAACAATCAAAATCCCAACAAATCTGGCCTCCTATGAGACTGCTTACTTTTTGCCATTTATGTAAAGAATTGGGCTCATAATTTATGTAGCAGTTTAACCTTCCACCTGGCACTAAACCAAGGGAAAAGGCACCAAGTGTATAGGTGCACAGTCCACACACCCTGTTCAGACTGCCTGGGTTTAAATCCCAGCTTCACCATATACTGCCTAAGGAACTTGAAACAGCTTATTTAACCTTCTGATCCTCAGTTTCCTCACTTATAAGATAGTTATAGTAATAGAGCTTACCTCTAAGCACTCTGTGGGGATAAAATTAAATGATGCACTTAAAAATTCAAAGAGGCTATAATCACAAATGTTAGCTGACATATATTGATTTTGTTTGGATATTTTCCAAACGTCTTCTCCTCCTTCCTCTTCTTTTTCTTTCTCCTTCTCCTTCTTTTAAAAATTTAAACATGGTGTCCATTTATGAGCAACGTCTTTTAAAATCCTGTGGAGACTTTCAAGTAGCTAAAGACAATGATGGCAGCCTAGCTACGTGCCTCTTAAGATTTCCTCCCCAAGTACACAAAAGAATAAGAAGGAAAAAGGGAATCTATGTGGAAACCATGCTTTTAACTTAACTTGAAGACAGAGAATGCCAAAACATCAAACAAGTGAAAAGAGAAAGATCACCAGATGGCAGTGTGTAATCTTCCTTCTCCTGCCCCACCTCTGCTTCGTGGTGAGCAAAATCACCCAGAGAAAAACTGCAGAGAAGCAGAAAAGGGAAGCTAGCGAAAGGGGCTACAGAGGATCTAAAACTTTGTTCAAAAAGACTAAATCAACCTTGAAGATGAAAATACTTTAAGTGTCTGGGCAGAGCAGAGCATGGACTATAGGGAAGGGGCTTCCAAATGTGTGTGATTTAAAACATCAGTTTTAGGAACACAGAGCTTCTGGGGCAGTGAATAGGCAAAAGGAAGGGAGAAGTGGCCTTTGGAGGAAAGTGCCATAATTTCAGAAGATGTTCACAATTGGAGACTTCTGTCTTCAACAGGTGAAGCCCAATTCTCCTTACACTTTGAGAGTGCACTATGTCTTGTGACTTGCTTCTCCTGAGTAGAATATGACAGAAGTGACAGTATGTGGCTCCTGAGACTACGTCATAAAAGGAACTGTGGCTTCTTTTTTGGGTTCTCTCCTAGATCACTTGCTTTTGGGAAGTTAGCTGTCATGTCAGGAGGACACTCAAGCAATGTTGAACGATCTGAATGCTGATTTGTAGAATGATTGTTATAGAATAAGCTAAAATATTCCCAAGCTTCTGTAGATCTAGGTAAAAAAGGTACATTTCCGGGAGGCATTTTTCAAGGGAGGAGATTATAAGTGAAGCACAGAAGTATGTCAATTATGCGAATATTAGAATATCCTAGTGTGTTTTCCTTATTTTTAATGTGGTAAAATATATATAACATGAAGTCCACCATTTTAACCTTTTTTTTTTTTTGAGACAGAGTCTTGCTCTGTCGTCTAGGCTGGAGTGCAATAACGCAATCTCGGCTCACTGCAACCTCTGCCTCTCGTGTTCAAGTAATTCTCCTGCCTCAGCCTCCTGAGTAGCTGGATTATAGGTGCCTGCCACCACACCCAACTAATTTTTGTAATTTTAGTAGAGACAGGGTTTCACCATGTTGGCCAGGCTGGTTGCGAACTCCTGACCTTAGGTGATCCGCCCTCCTCGGCCTCCCAAAGCTGGGATTACAGGCCACCGCACCCGGCCCATTTTAACCATTTTTAGGTGAACAGTTCAGTGGTATTAAGTAAATTCACATTGTGATTCTACCTTTACCACCATCCGTCCATCTTCCCAGACTGAAATTCTATACCCATTAAACATTCCCTCCTTCCTCTAGCCTCTGACAACCACCATTCTACTTTCTGTCTCTATGGTTTTGACTATACAATGTAGCTCATATAAGTGAAATTGCACAATATTTATTTATTCTTTTGTGACTGGCTTATTTTTCTTAGTGTAATATCTTCAAGGTATATCTATGTTGTGGTATGTGTCAGAATTTCCATGCTTTCTGCAGTTGTATAATATTCCATTGTATATTTATGTTTATCCATTTATCTTCCGATGAACACTTGGGTTGCTTCTACCTTTTGGCTTTTGTGAATAATGCTGCTGTGAACATTGGTGCACAAGTATATGTTCAAGTTCTTGTCTTCAGTGCTTTTGGATATATACACAGAGTGGAATTGAATTGCTGGATCATATTGTAAATCTGTGGTTAACTTTTGAGGAACCACCATACTGTTTTTCATGGCAGCTGCACTGTTTTACATGGCTACAAGCAATGCACCAAAGTCCAATTTCTCCATATCCTCTGTGACACTTATTTTTTGATAAGAGCCATTCTAATGGATGTGCAGGGGTATCTCATTGTGGGTTTGATTTGCATTTCCCTTATGATGAGTGGTGTTAATTATCTTTTTATGGGCTTATTGTCTATTTGCATGTCTTTGAAGAAATGTCTATTCAATACCTTTGCCCATTTTTAAATGGTGTATTCTCCTTTTATCTCACACATACCACCCACAGTTGCAGAATTTGAGTTGTAGCCTGGGTGTGGTGTTTGGTCACAAAGAGCTGCTTACTTTGTAAGGTTGTGGTAAGAGAGAGACCGAGATTTCATTTTCCTTGCAGAGGAACATATTTTGCACATGGAATAAATACTAATCATTATGTGGAGTCTTGCAAGAAAAACCTCAAGCCACATTATTTAATTCTTTTTTCCACAAAAGAAAAATGAACAGGTTTAATCAAGGTTCTTCCTACCACATTGTAGGGTCTAACCCAGGGCTACAGGGAGCCATGTGAATTCAGTACTTGGGATTTCAACACAAGACGTGGAGTGTCGTTCTCCTGGTAGTGGCGGGTTTCTCCTCAGCCACTTTCTTTCTTGCAGGGACATCACCCTTTTCCTCCTAGCCCTCCACCCACACCTCATTACCATCCTGATATTAAATACCATTTCCTTTCCTCCTCCTTGTGCAGGTGGTTCTTCTTCCCCTTCCTCCTCCTCTTGATTAGTTCCTGCTCTATGTCTTGCTTTTGGTTTTTCCTCTGATCCTTCTGGTTCGGGATCAAAGTTGAAAGTAAAGAAGTTATAGGCCTCTTCTGCAGAAGGGAAGCCAGGTGGAACCTAACGAAAAGCAAGGAGCAATTGCAATTTCCCATTTATAAGCTGTAATGAGCTCTGCACAATTAACTGACAGCTGGCTTGATGCTAATGAGATCAGGCATATTCCAGGCCTCCGAAGCATATTGTCTTAGTTAAAGGTGTGAGATTACTGGTAATAAACTTTAATACCTGCCATAGGCAGTTGGAGGCCTCCTTTAATAGTAACTCTGATTAGTGACTTTAACAAAACCCAGCAATTATTTACATTCCAATAAGTACATACATTATTTATAGCAGTAAATATTTTAGATAAGATTATCAAAATGACAAACAGTGGATTTACTGTTTTATCGGCCAATGCTGAGATAGTTTTGTTGTATTATGAGAAATATAGAATTTTTAAATAAATGACCTTTTTTTGTTGTTTCTCTTTTTGAGTTAGTACTCTCCTTTTTTCCTATAATGAAAGCCGGGGCAACTTCAGAGCTGAACAAACTGTCTTATCACCAACATTTCCTGTCTTTCCATGCACTCCCTCTTCCTCAAGTCAGGCAATATTCTGATCTCTCCAGTTAGTATGAAAGTTGGAATCACTTCTCATACTTTTTTCTTGCAGACTGCATGGCAACAGGAGTCAGGTTATATATGTAGTAATTTATTTTTAATTAAGAGATGAGGTCTCACTCTGTCACCCAGGCTGGAATGCAGTGGCACAATTATGGCTCACTGCAGCTTCGACTTCATAGGCTCAAGTGATCCTCCCATCTCAGCCTCCCAGGTAGCTGGGACCACAGGTGTGTGCCACCATGTCTGGCTAATTTTTGTATTTTTTGTAGAGATGGGGTTTTGCCATGTTGTCCAGGCTGGTCTTGAACTCCTGTGCTCAATCTATCTGCCTGTCTTGGCCTCCCAAAGCGCTGGGATTGCAGGCGTGAGCCACCACACCCGGCCTGTAGTCATTTCTCATTGGATATTTGTAAAAAACACAAACAAACAAATGATTTAAAAAGACAAGATTTCTCACCTGGGGTTTAGGCTTGATTTTTCGTGCAGAATCACGGAACTTGACTCTTGAATAACTTTGGGAATCAACTTCTTGTTGAGTCCTTTCTACCTCTTCCCCTGGCTATATGAGTGGAAAAAAAAGATAGATAAACCATTTAAACCAAGAAACTTAGGCTGTTCTAAAATGAAAGTTAACCCCCCCACCCCAAAGGCTTATCTTCTGACTGGTGCTGCATCTTATCATTCCTAAGGCATGGAATACTGGCAAATTTCAAATGCAGTCATGCGCTCCATAGCGACAGCCTGCAGAACTGCATGCATGACGGAGGTCCCATAGACTATAAATACAGTATTTTTACTGTACCCTTTTTATGTTTATGTAAAAAAATACTTACCATTGTGTTACATTGCTATGGTATTTAGAAAAGTAACATGCTCTTCAGGTTTGCAGCCTTGGTGTGCAGTTGGCTGTGCCATCTAGGTTTGTGTAGGTACATTCACACAATGGGTTCACACAATGACGAAAATGCCTAAGAACACATTTCTCAGAACATATCCCCATCACTGAGTGATGCAGGACTGTATATTTGAAGGTTGATGTTGATATTTTCTTAACTCATCTCTCTCAAGACTAAACAAATATAAAATTGTATACTCAGTAAGCTTTAAAATGAAAACTGTTGGCCAGATGCAGTGGCTCATGCTTGAACTCCCAGCACTTTGGGAGGCCGAGGTGGGCAGATCACCTGAGGTCAGGAGTTCAAGACCGGCCTGGAAAACATAGTGAAACCCCACCTTTACTAAAAATACAAAGCTTAGCCAGGCGTGGTGGTGGGCGCCTATAATCCCAGCTACTGGGGAGGCTGAGGCAGGAAAATCCCTTGAACCTGGGAGGCAGAGGTTGCAGTGAGCTGAGATTGTACCACTGCACTCCAGCCTGGGAGATAGAGCAAGACTCTGTCTCAAAAAAAAAAAAAAAAGTGTTATCCTATAAATTAAGATTATCCACTTCACAGAGGATCATTTCCAAACAGTCTATAAAGAAAAACATTATTAATGTCTGATTGTAAATAAGTCCAACACACATCCTCCAGGGTACATGGCCTGTCCTCACTGAACCTCTGGTCCTGCTATCCACCCTGGGAAGCTGAGCCCTCTGCCTCTACTTGCTCTATGTGATAGTTATCATATGGGTATTCCCTTTTGCCTCTGAAAGCTAATCTGCAAGGTGCTGTTTCCAACTTCTTACCCATCTCTCCTTCTAATCCACCCTTTTTAAAACCCAGATACTCCTCCTTTTTCATGAAGCACAGTCTAAATGTCAAGCAATTTTGAGCAATTCTAAGCCATCCCAGTAGTACATATAGGTGTTCATGGCAAGAAGGAACATACTTATTCTACCTATGACAGAAACTTGATCATTATCATATGGACAGAGAATTATTTCACAGCATGGAATAACTGTCACCCAACAACAGTAATGTAGTGTGCCATCTTCACTGGGAACCTTCAATATATCCTTCCCAAGTCCTACCTGTTCCTCAAGACCACACAAAGCTACTTCCTTTCTCCATCCTAAAATGAACTCTCTTTTTGGAATCAAATTGTCTGATTCATGTCAGGCACTGTCCTGTAGAGCTTGACAATTGAAACCATGGGCTCTGAAGTCTGACTGCCTGGCTTTGAATTTTAACTCTACCACTTACAACTTAGGCCACTTGAGTAGAGCATCAAATAAGGAAATGTACATAAAATATAACCAGTTAGGTGCATTAATGGTAGCTATTATTATCATATTACTAGCTTTTTCTTACATGTCTTTTTTTTGGTCTATAGTTTGTATGCATATGATATGACTAAACATTTTAGTTTAGCCCATGGGAAACCAGAGCCTGTGGCAAGGGTTTTTCTGTGCCTGTAGTTGACTCTGAGAAGTGACACCAAAGAACAGGAATTGGGGACTGGGAAGAATAAAGCAGGTGGAAAGTGAGTGCAGGAGAACTTGATTGACAAGGCTACCACTGTGGGCAAGAGAGTTTAACCCACAGGGATCCTCTGAGGAGTCATGTAGACTGCTTCTCAGAATTGTCCGCCAGGGACACAGAAGAGGGGAATATTTGTCTAATGGCTCCTGTCCCCTAGGTGGTTGGAGGGGCTCAGAAACAGATGGCCCAAAATATGATGCTTTGACATGCTGAACTGAAGAAGCCTCAAGGTCTCTCTGACCTCCCCTACCCTGGATGCCAAATTCCCTATCTCTCCTAAAGCACAGGATGAGGTTGTTCTCCGAAGTCCCCTTAGCTGCCTGAGTCCAAACCTGCCAAAGAAGAAAACAGTGACCTTTGGTCCCTCTCCTGAGTGTTCATGAACTGTACCCATACTGCAGGAAGAAAGACTGAAGTCCATCAACACACTTGGACAGACTTCAGTCAAAAACCATTGTCTGCTCTGCTGGCCCAACAGACTTTGTCCGAGGCCACTGTTATGTTCTTCAAGCCCATTGAATTCCCCTAAAAATCATTTGCTACTTGCTAAAATCACCCACACTTCTCCATCTCTCTTTCCTCTAGGATGAAGGGTACGTAATTATCTGTACTCCTTGCACACTAATAAATGTGTGTGCCTTTTCTCCTATTAATCTGCCTTTTGTCAGCTGATTTTCAGTGAACTTTCAGAGGATGACAAGGAAGTGTCCCCTTGGCCTCTACATAGTTGGTGATTGCACCAGAGGGTGTTAAGCCCCTGGTGCTTCCAGTCTTGCATATGTGTCAGAATACATGAGTGGGCCTCCGCAAGCCTTCTGGAGAGGCAGGGATACCCCTGGAATGAAACCTGGAGGTATAGCTAAAGTGAGGTGCTGTCAAATTTCACTTAGGTGCAGCTAGATGTCTAGTAATGGCCAGAATAAAAATGAGGGTGTCAGTTGGGCATAATCTATCATAATATCAAGCGACTGTATACAGTTTCCTTTTATGTTGAATTCTATACTTCTCCTTCATTTTCTCATTTTGTAGTGTTAAGGTTAAATAGTTATCTACCAACTCAATTGTACAGAAGTTGAAGCTGTGCTAATCAATACATTCCACAATGCAATGCTAAATGAAGTTATTATTTGTCTTAGTAAATTTCAGTATTTTAAATGTTTTTGAGGATGAGGAAAGAAGCAGATGAGTATTACCCAGTGTAAGGATTTTTTTTTCTTTTTTTTTTTTTGAGATGGAGTCTCGTTCTGTCACCCAGACTGGAGTGCAGTGGCGTGATCTCAGCTCACTACAAACTCCGCCTCCCGGGTTCACGAGATTCTCCTGCCTCAGCCTCCCGAGTAGCTGGGATTACAGGCACCCGCCACCAAACCCGGCTAATTTTTTTTTGTATTTTTAGTAGACACGGGGTTTCACTGTGTTGGCCAGACTGGTCTCGAACTCCTGACCTCGTGATCTGCCCGCCTCAGCCTCCCAAAGTGCTGGGATTACAGATGTGAATCACCGCACCCGGCCTAGGATTTTTAAAAACTGCAGTGGAATAAAGATCAGATTCCTGTGCTTGATCAGGAAGGCTTTTTAAGATTCTGCCAAGTCAGGTCCCCTTGTAAAATAGGGCTAAGACTTTCTCATGCATTGTTGATGATGCCATTCTATTCCTGTCTGCTGCACTTCCTGTAGCAAAAGAGAGAGACTGATGTGTTTGAAAACACACAAAACAAACCAAGAAGTCAACCCATGAGAGAGAAACTTGGCTGTGTATAGGCAAGCCTTGGGCTTTAGAGATCTGTGAAGATGATGATAATAAAATACAAGACCAGGCAGAAAGCTTAACATTAGTAATCTAGAAAATAATTAGGTTAAATTCCATGGGGCAAAATATGTGGAAATTATTATTTTTGTTTCCTTCCATTGGGTTGGTATAGAAAATATGCTCAGATAATATAATTTCATTGATGTGATTTATTGCAGTATTGATGGTTTTATTACAGTATTTATGGACTTGATAAAAAAGTATATAATGTAATTTTTGTCAAAATCTTAAAAGGTTTCAAAGTCAATTATATTAATACATTTAAGGCCATTAATTATACTTAAAATGATTGAGCATGCTGAAGTAAATTTTAAAGAACTATAATACATTTGTATAATCTTAAAGTAATAATTACATTCAATTTCAATCCAGCAATAAAATATTGAGTGCCTATCATCATATGTGCACATATCCATCTAGAAATTCTTTCTCACCCTTAAATTTGTTGTATCCTCCAAGAAGGCTCTAGGCCTTCTTCTAACTTGAGCTAGACCAATTCAAGTCCCATTGCTTTTGTTATAGCATAATTACAAAATATATTAGCTCTAGCCCTGATCTGTCTACCAAACCGTAATCTAAACCGATTTCTTAAAAGACACCCTAATCTGACTGTCTTGTAGACCCCTCAAATTTTTATATATGCTTGATACTGGTCCTGATACTAATCAAGTTGCATGATTTGCAAATAACTTCTCCATTTCATATGTTCTTCTTACCTTGTTCAGTGGTTTCCTTTGAAGTACAGGTTTTTAATTTTGATGAAGTCCAATGTAGCTATTTATTCTTTTGTTACTTGTGCTTTGGGCGTCAGATCAAAGAAAGCCATGGACTAATTTTTATATAACCTGATTTTGAGGCTGGGACAAGGTGCCATTTTGGTGGGCTGCTAACAGCACCCACCACAGAGCTGAATCCCCCTATATCCCCACTGGCTGTCAACTCCACTGAGCTCCTCAAGGGTGAGCTGTCACTGTCATCACTGGGTGTTCTGAGCCTATCGGACACCTGGCAGGAAGGAGTTTCTCATAAGTGCTGGCTAGGTAACAGGTAAATTAGATTCAAGGATCAGATCTTGGGTAACCTGAGACAGGGAACCAGGGCCACATGTAGAGAAATTTTGGTCATATCTAGTGGAGGCTAAGTTTTCAAGGTTCTGTGTTACTTCTACTTTGATGTTTATGTGTTCTTAGAGATTTGCATTTGTTCACCTATCACAAATCTGCTGAGCATAAAGTGAAAGGAAATACAAAAGAGATTAAGCAGTGGTTTGCGTTGGTGAATTTGGATTACTGACCAAAATATTCCTAACTGGTTTCTCCTTTTCTCTCTGAGTATACAGCATCTAACAATCATTAATACCTAAATACAGAGGGCTGACCATGTGCCCGGTACTATGTGAAACACTGTAACATGTATTCACTCATTTAATCCTCAAAACAATACCAAGAACTAGGTTCTGGAATTACTCCTATTTTATAGAGGCGGGAAGTGGGGTCTGGAGAGTAGCTAAACTCAAAGGTCACATCACTAGTGAGTGAGGTTGGCAGCCTTTAGCCCTGGTCAGCTGAAGTTCAGCATCTGTGCTCTTTGTGTACTATATTTTTTGATGAACAGGATGTTGAACCATTTTTTAGATATTCCTTCTGGATTTGAGGTATATACATGAAGAAATGTGGTTGTGAGATGTCCTATTATGAGTATGTGACTTGGTCTAAAGACAAAGCAGTTGATGTTTGCCTCAATATCGTAAGAATGGTCCTTAGGGAATATGGAATATTATGAACATACAAGCCAAGTCCTGATCACAAGGAGAAATAAACACCCTAGTAGCCCAGGGAGTATATTTTTACTTCTACAACTTCCAGCTTTATTGGAGATATCAGTATTTGTGGCCCATGGACAGTAAGAGCTACATGAATAATGATATCTATTTTTTGAAATGATGTTGTGAAATGATTTTCAGTCAGAAGGTATAGAAAAAGCCAGATATGAAAGACCAGAACCTCTTATCACTTAGCCAACATGACCAGATGCTTAGCCTCACATGCCCACCAAAATAACCACAGTTCTTGTGGCAAGCTGATGGGATTATAGATATTTTTCTTTATTTTCCAATATTTTTAAATTATGGCTTTTGTAGTAAGAAAATAAATGGGAATTAAAGGAAAGAAATGCTTTTTCAGTAGAATGGATCATGAGGGCACATGACAAATAGTCATAAAGCCATTTCACTGGACCGACCAGTGTTCCTACTGAAGACCACAAAACATAAGCAAGGCTGCAACATTCCTTATAATTATGCAACTTGTGACTTCTTTGGGGTGAATATAGGTAACATTTTATAACACCTCATCATAGAAAAAGAAAAGGCATCATTTAAAAAATCAGAAATATCCCTAGAGCCTGCGCTTCTTTGTCTTAATGGTTAAAAACAACCCAAACCAATAAAAACAACAAAAAACCAATTGGATTGTAGTTGCAAACACCTCCTGAACCATTTGCTGTTTTTCTTTCTGTTCCTTTTTCTGCCGTCTTAGCACTTACCCCTCATTGAAATCTCTGTTTTTCTTTTCCTGGCTCCCTCTCCTCCTTAACAGCATTAACTCTAAGGTTTTCTCCAAAGGCACTCTCAAAACTTCAAACACTCACCACCGTGGAAACACTTCCTAAATCTATTTTTCCAGGTCTGGGCCCTCCTCTGTGTCTCTGGAGGAACACATATTGAGATTCCTCACCAGCACCTCATATGCAAATGAAATTCACTCTAGTGCATTCAGACTGCTTCGCCTTCCTGTTGTCAATAGCTTTCCATCCATGGCTTGTAGAAAACTACCACCGAGGCTCCTAAATGTGACATTCAAGGACCCTTAGCATCTGACTCTGTTTTTCTGCTGCACTTTTATCTCTCTCCCTGCTTTCCAGGAAGATACATGGATCCAGCAATGCTGACCCAATGAGACAGACTGGAAATGATATAGAGCTGGGATCAAATCCCAACTCTTCCACATGTATGCTCTGTGACCCAGGGTGGTTTCACATCTACTCTGACCCTCAGTTTCCTCATTTGTTAAATGTGAATGAAAATAATAGTACCTGCCCTGTAGGGATAATGAAATGTGATAACATGGGACAAAGGTGGTAAAATGCCTGGCACAGAGTAGTACCTGATAAATAGTAGCTATTGTAATTATTAATATTTTTGAAATAGGGTCTCACTGTTGACCAGGCAGGACTGCAGTAGCGCAATCATAGCTCACTGCAGCCTTGAACTCCTGGGCCTAAGTGATCCTCCCACCTCAGCCTCCCGAGTAGCTGGGACTACAGGCATAAGCCAGCATGCCCAGCTAAATTTTTTATTTTTATTTTTAGTAGGGGTGGGGTCTTGCTCTGTTGCCCAGGCTGGTGTTGAACTCTTGGACTCAAGCGATCCTCCCACCTCAGTCTCCCAAAGTGTATTATAATTATTAATAAGTATTTAATACCTCCTCTGTGCATAGCTCTGCTCTAAAAACTTTTGCTGGAAACTTTACATTCTGCTTTACTGGTTTTGATCACAAAGTAGAGAGGGTATTTCTCACCTCTGTGCCAAATTCAGTCTCCAATTCTTTCTTACTGGGACTTCGTAAGCGTCTGGGCCGAGGAGTGGGGATTTCCTGCAGCAATGCACTTTCTGCTTTGGACTAAAAAGTCAAACAGAAATTTGCTGCTACATGATGTCAGGAATGCCGAGAAATAATCAGTAAAAAATACATGCTATCCTTCTTTAAGGGGAAGAGCAAGGAAAATGGTTTAGAAAAGTGACATTAAATTCTGAAGCATAATTTTCATCTGTGCCAATGCAAAATAAGACATTAACATTTAAAACTTGAAAGACAAGTTGAATGGTATTCAAATCCATGCAGTTT
This sequence comes from Symphalangus syndactylus, assembly GCF_028878055.3. Classification (NCBI taxonomy): domain Eukaryota; kingdom Metazoa; phylum Chordata; class Mammalia; order Primates; family Hylobatidae; genus Symphalangus; species Symphalangus syndactylus. Next base: position 23,278,953 of record NC_072438.2, on the reverse strand, counting down.
GGGGCATAAAAAGTAAGCTAGACAAGCCCTGGAAGATTGCAATCAGCACTGAACAGAATATTCATGTGGTTTCTCTCACCCTCGCAGCTTGCAATTTCTCCCTCATGCGTCCCCTCATGGAAAATTCTGCAAAGCCTGTTCTGGAAGTTGAAGGAATTGGAGGTAAGCCTAAAAAACAAAAACAAAAACAAAAACAAAACAAAATTAAAAAAAAGAAAAAGAAAAGAAAAAGGAAAATTACTTTAAAACAATTCCTTCCCCCCAAAAGGGAAGGTTAAATTTAAAAAGAAATGAGAACATAATTTTATTTTGCACATTTAGATCTTCACATAAGCAAACATGAGATCACGCTAACAACCATCCTTTTGATGTAGTAAGTACATGTCTTGGCTTTTCTGAAACTGAAAGCCAAAACCTCAGTCCTGCCTGAGACTGTCATCTTGACTTAACTAAGAATGAAATGAATGACACTTGACTGTTCAAGGCACACGAATACTTACCAATTCAATTGCCACTGGGAAAAGGCTCTCAAATTTGCTGATTTGAGAAACAGGCTTGTTGGGTGAATGGGTGGCTAATGAGTTTGGGGTTTCTGGGTTTAACTTTCAATTGCACTGATATCTTTGATCAGAGAGAAGGATCCTCACACTTGTAGACAATGACACTGTCGTGGGAGGAAGGCAGCAGGTGAAAGTAAAAGTGGTAGAAGGAAAAGTGGCAGAGAGAAGGCAAAGATAACAGGTCTGCAGGTTCCTCCTGAGCCTGCTTTATGCAAGCAAAGACAACAATCACCGGCCTCAAAGCCCATTTCTGCAGCACAGCCACTCCGTTTCTTGGGTTGTGCCTTCTTCCATATGTGTGATAGAAAGCTATAAAATACTACTTATATCATGCCCCCAACTATCACTTAATGCGTGTATGGAGGCATGAAATATTTATGGTAATGATTAGAGTCTGGCATGCATGTGTTGAAGTTCAAAGTTCTTTAAGAGAATCTCCATTAGCTTAATAAAATGGCCTTTGGCATTCTTTTAAAACTCACTTAAAATCAAGTCATTTTTCATTTTACAGATAATATAACTATGGTAGATTATGTTCCTGTGGCATATGCGCAGAGTCCTGAGACTTCCTTCATCTGTCACATTTTGAATTTATATACAGTTATGCACTGCACAAAGATGTTTTGGTCAATGGCAGACCCCATATACAAAGGTGGACCAATAGGATTATAATGGAGCATATGTAGAGATCTGATCTATGGCACCTGATATTGGCTTTGCAGATCAAGTAGGAGAAATAACTGATATTCAGTAATGACGCTGAGACATTTGGTTTTCCATATTTAAAAAAAAATATATACACACACACACACACACACAATCTAGGTTTGTGTAAGTACACTTTATCATGGTCCCATAATGACACAATTACTCAGTTATGCGTTTCTCAGAATGTATCCCTGTCATTAAATAACACATGACTGCATTTGTTAGCCTATTTGATTAGTACCCGTTTCCTCCCCAGGTTCTAAGGTCCCCAGCCACGCAGGGAAGGCACACTGTTAAGTATCACTTAGCATGTGTGGAATGCCTGGGTGGGTAAACAGGGGCTTCTAGACTGAACCCCCCCTTCTTGCCAATGCTTTCCTCTGTCTGACCATTAACTGTGCCTCTGTCCCTATCACCAACCCCCTCCACCACCAATCAGAAGCCTTTTTCAAAACTAGTAAGTTTTTATGAACATGAAAAATAATCTTATTTACCCCCCCCTTTAAAAATTCAGGGTTTTTTAGTTTTCATAAAACAGTTATTATTTGTACATGGTTTACTAGAACAATTTTATGAATTATTCTTTAAAAGAGAGACAAGATATTAAACACTATCTCTTCTGAATAAAACTGAAGTAGGTTTATTATTAGTTTTAAAAACACTGACAATTTTTGAAACCATAAAAAGTAGCTCTTGCCAGATTCTTTTTTGAAATTATGACATTTATCACTTTTAATAGACTTTAATTTTTTAGAGCAGTTTTAGGTCCCACAAAAAAGTTGAGGGGAAGTTGCAGAGACTTCCCATATATTCCAGCCCCAACATGCTTAGTTTCCCCGATTATTGCACCCCCCACCAGAGTGGCACATTCATTACAATTGATGAACCTCCATTGACGCATCAATCACCTAAAACCCATAGTTTGCTTGGGGATTTACTTTTGGTGCTGTATATTCTATAGATTTGGATAAAGCTTATAATGATATACATCCAGCATGATGAATAATACAGAGTAGTCTCACTGCCCTTCAAATCTTCTGTGCTCCACCCATTTAGCCCTCCCTCCCCTCTACTTTCTGGCAACCACTGATCTTTTTACTGATTTTGTTTTTAAAGCCTGTGATAGTAAAAGACATGTAGAGGATTTAAAGATTTCCAAATCAGGTCTGTACAACTAGCTGATGGCATGTCATCTCCCTAGCCAGACTGTGACCAGCTGAGAGCAAGAAACATACTGGAGGACTTTTGAACTTGGTTTTTGTAGTATTAGATCAGTGAAGGAAAAACATAGAAAGGAACCATGATGGTGTGAGGGATATTATACTCAAAAAGGTATTTCAAACAAGATAAATGTAATCTTCATTTGTTTGAAACCAGATAATGATGAAGACTTTTTAAAAAAGATAATATTACTAACATGACATCCATGGAAGCCAAAGGTACCAGTTCCCTCCCTTTGACATCATAGCTAATGGGGTTAAGTACTTTCATTTTTGTCTTGGTAGAATATGGCAAACAGTGTTTCTTTAAACAGCTGGAAATACTAAGACAACCCTCATTAAACATTTTTCTTCTAATTTATTGTCAGTTGCTCCACTCCATTACTAATCAGCTACATGATCTCGAACTGTCTCTCCCTTTCAGGCCCCGCGGGTGAGAACTGATCTGCCAGGCTTGAGGAAGCGCTTAATTTCACATTTACAAAAAGAGGCATATTCAGAAAATGGCCCTTTGACACAGCTAAGAAAATCTGACATGAATAAATTTTCTGTAGCATCAAATGCAAAGTGTGATGAAAATAATTTTTTTAAGATTTGATTTGAGGGCATGCAAGAACTTATGGATAACGACAGAATTTTAGGACATTCCATTAAAAATATATATATAATGTCAATGTAGCATGAAATGTGGATTTATTTGGCAAAGTGATGTTTTTCATCAGACACAGCAAGAGACTAGATGTTCAGCAATGTTGCTCTTGCTCCCTAGCAAACCCATTAACCCCAAGGCTACATGAGCCTTGTGTTTGAAATGGCTTTCAGATCTTCTCTGCACTCTCTCTCCTCTTTCCTATCACCGATACTCACTGTTCCCCAGTTCTTTCTCTTTTCAGGCTTAATAAAGTAGTGGACACTCTCCATTTTTCTCCTAAGGACTTCTGTTATACCTGACCCCTCAGAAAACACAACCATGTTTTCCTAACAAACAGGTATTTCATTTCAAATAATTTTCTGTTCCTATCATGTTATGTCCACAAATTGATGTGATCCAGAATCCTGATGCCTTACTTATGTTTTTCATTAATAACAGTTTTATTGACATATAAGCCATATACCACAAAGATCCTGGTTTTAAAATGTGCAGAACACATGAATAGGCATTCTCTGAGAAAGAAGTACAATTGGCTAACTAGCACATGAAAAGATGTTTAACATCATTAGTCATTAGGAAAATGGAAACCAAAACCACAATTAGGTACCACTTCACCCCTATAGGATGACTATAATAAACAAGAGAGATAATAACAAGTATTGACAGGGATGTGGATAAATTAAAACTTCTGTGCTGGTAGGAATATAAATTGCTGTAACTACTTTGGAAAACATTTTGGTAATTCCTCTAAATCTTTGGCAAATATTTAAAAGTATGATAAAAATTTATGTCAACTTAAAAATATGCAAGGAGAACCTAGTATTTCCATAATTATTGCAGGGGAGGTGGACAAAAGAGTTACAAGGGCACAGGCCTGAACTACCTTTTACTTCTGCCTCTCCATTCCCAGTGCTCAAACCTCACCGCAAAATTATCTTTCCCTAATTTAAAATTCCAGGATAGACTATAAAACATAGAGATAAGGGGGTAGGAAGAGGATGGGGCAAAAGCCAGCTTGACTTCAGTAGCAAAAATGGGAGAATAACAGGACTGAGAGGGAAAATGTATTTCTGGGCTCTCTAACCTGTTCCATTGGTCTGTATGCCTGTTTTTGTACCTGTACCATGCTGTTTTAGTTACCGTATCCTTGCAGTATAGTTTGAAGTCAGGTAGTCTGATGCCTCTAGCTTTCTTCTTTTTGCTTAGGATCATGTTGGCTATTTGGGCTCATTTTTGCTTCCAAATGAATTTTATAATAGTTTTTTCTAATTCTGTGCAAAATGTCATCAGTAGTTTGATAGGAATAGCACTGAATCTTAAATTGCTTTGAGCAGTATGTCCAACCTAACAATACTGGTTCTTCTTATCCATGAGCATGGGATGTTTTTTCATTTGTTTGTGTTATCTCTGATTTCTTTCAGCACTGTTTTGTAATTCTTCTAGTAGAGATCTTTTACCTTCCTGGTTAGCTGTATTTCGAGGCATTTTATTCTTTGTGTGGCTATTGTGAATGGGATTGCATTCTTGATTTGGCTCTCAGCTTGGACATTATTGGGGTGTAGAAATGCTACTAATTTTTGTACATTGATTTTATATTCTGAAACTTTGCTGAAGTTGTTTATCAGATCTAGGAGCCTTTGGGCAGAGACTATGGGGTTTTCTAGGTATAGAATCATATTACTTGCGAAGAGAGATAGTTTGACTTTGTCTCTTCCTAGAAATAAAGCCACACGTCTACAACCATCTGATCTTTAACAAAGCTTACAATAACAGCAATGGGGGAAAGGACTCCCTATTCAATAAAAGGTGCTAGGATAACTGGCTAGCCATATGCAGAAGACTCTTTCCTTTCACCATATACAAAAATCAACTCAAGATGGATTAAAGACTTAAATGTAAAACCTAAAACTTTAGAAATCCTAAAAGTAAACCTAGGAAATACCATTCTGGACACTGGCCCTGGCAAAGACTTCATTATGAAGTCTCCAAAAGCAATTGCACCAAAACAAAAATTGACCAGTGGGACCTAATTAAACTAGAGAGCTTCTGCACAGCAAAAGAAACTATCAACAGAGCAAACAGACAACCTACAGAATGGGAGAAAATATTTGCAAACTATGCAACTGACAAAGGTCTAATATTCAGAACCTATAAGAAACTTAATTCAATAAGCAAACCACAAACAACCCCATTGAAAAACAGGCAAAGAACTTGAACAGATAATTTTCAAAAGAAGATGTACTTGTGGCCAACAAACATTTGAAAAATGCTCAATATCACTAATTATTAGGGAAATGCAAATAAAAATCACAATGAGATTCCATCTTACACCAGTCAAAATGGCCATTACTATATTAAAATCTCAAAAAATAACAGATGCTGGCAAAGTTGAGAAGAAAAGGGAACTGTTATACACTGTGGGTGAGAACGTAAATTAGTTCCGCCACTGTGGAAAGCAGTCTGGCGATTTCCCAAAGAACTTAAAATAGAACTATCATTTGGCCCAGTAATCCCATTACTGGGTATACACACAAAGGAATATACATCATTCTACCATAAAGACACATGTACTCACATGCTCATCACAGCACTATTCACAATAGCAAATACATGGAATTTACCTAGGTGCCCATCAGTGGTGTACTGGATAAGGAAAATGTAGTACATATACACCATGGGATACTACATAGCCATAAAAAAGAATGAATTCATGTCCTTTGCAGCAACATAGATGGAGCTGGAGGCTATTATCCCCTAAGCGAATTAATGAAGGAACAGAAAACCAAATACCGCATGTTCTCACTTATAAGTGGGAGCTAAACATTGAGCTACATATGGACAAAAAGAGGGAAACAATAGAGGCTGGGTGTGGTGGCTCATGCCTGTAATCCTAGCACTTTGAGAGGCCGAGGTGAGAGGATTGTCTGAGCTCAGAAGTTCAAGACCAGCCTGGGCAACATGGTGAAACCCTGTCTCTACTAAAATACCAAAAATGAGCTGAGTGTAGTGGCATGTGCCAGTAATCCCCTCTACATGGGAGGCTGAGGCAGGAGAATCACTTGAACCCAGGAGGTGGAGGCTGCAGTGAACCAAGATTGTGCTACTGCGCCCCAGCCTGGGCAACAGAGCAAGACTCTGTCTTCCAAAAAAAAGAAAAAGAAACAACAGACATTGGGTATTTGAGAGTAGAGGGTGGGAGGCAGGTGAGGGTTGAAAAACTACCTATTGGGTATTATGCTGATTACCTGGGTGACAAAATGAACTGTATACCAAACCCCCGCAATATGCAGTTTACCCATGTAACCAACCTGCACATGTACCCCTTGAACCTAAAATAAAAGTTGGAAAGACAATTAAAAAATAGATAATTTGTGAAGTCACCATTCTTTGTTTTTAAATTTACATATGCTTCACCCTGTTACATATTATAATTGTTGTCAATCAAAGCATGTAGTTGATTAATACTAATTAAAAACTTTCAAATTTTGAGGATTAAAAAAATGTAATTAGTGGACAATCTGATGCAAGACCCTAGGATAGCCTTTAAGCCACAATTAATGCTGTGGGTACATAGGACACGACCTTATTGTCAGGCAGGTTTTTACCCAGGGCAAGAAAAGGGCCCAAAAGCTTATTGGTGGCTGTAACTAGAGTTTAAGAAAGTAGGTCATTGATTTCTTCTCCTGATTTTCTAATTTTTATGAAATAGGCTAGTATCACTTGTGAAAGTATCACTACATAAAAAGAAAGTCAGAATGGGCTGAGAACAAACTGGCTGTCCCTGTATGAGCCCCAGCACTGCTGATAGTTCACATTTGCTGAGGTGCTCTGGAGGAACTTCTCTGGTCACTATCTTTTTTTCTAGTTCTCCCAGGCTCACTCTTTCCGAGTCCCACCAGCATTTTCATTTTATGTTAGCTGAAAACTCAGGAACCCTGGCTCTGGCACATGCGTCTCTTTCTCATGTGGGGTCTTGGGATCCTGGCCTTGCCCAGTGCCCCTTCCTCTTCTTTATACTTCAGCAGATGGCGCAGGCTTGGGGATCATCAGCCTGGACAAGACTCGGTGCTCTCATACTGTTGTGGTGGTGCACAGGGCACGAGGCTCCAAACAGGACTTTCAGAGACTCTGACAGTTGTCAAGAATATCACAGATATATTTTGACGTGGAGATTCTACTTAGGATTGAGTCTTCCCCATTGTCTTCTACAGAGTGGAAAAAAATATTAACAGGTATTCAGGAGGGCCAAGAACTGCATGAGAAATGCTAGGTTAAGTGTGTGTAGTCTCAGAACAAGCTTCATGAATTTCCAAGAGTAGAAATGATATGAAAAGTTTCTCAACTTGAATTCTCTTTTTGGGGCAGTTCATTTCTAAGAGGATACTAGTATTCTACAAAGTCCAGTTTTGGAAATGCTGGATTACAGAATCTTGTCTTGACTCTTCATTCAACCAACAAATATTCTCTGAGCATCTGTTATGTGTTCAAGGTACTAGGGATAGGGCAGTAAACAAAACAAATGAATGCCTCCACCCCCAGAAAGAATGTATGCCAGTGGGGGAGATGGACCACAAACAAGTTCTGTAGTTAGTATGTCAGATGGTGATACAAGTGTAGAGACAAATAACACAGGATCGGGGATAAGATGGGCCAGGAGGGAGGGGTGAATTGCAGTTTTAAATAGAGTAGGCCAGGTGCAGTGACTCAAGCCTGTAATCTCAGCACTTTGGGAGGCTGAAGCAGGCAGATTGTTGAGCTCAGGAGTTTAAGACCAGCCTGGGCAATATGGTAAAATGCTGCCTGTACAAAACTTAGCTAGGTATGGTGGTGTACACCTGTAGTCCCAGCTACCTGTAGTCTCAAAATTAGCTAGGTGAGGTGGGAGGATGGCTGTCCCCAGGAGGCAGAGGTTGCAGTGAGCCGAGATTGCACCACTGCACTCCAGCCTGAGCAACAGAGCTAGACCTTGTCTCAATAAATAAATAAATAAATAAATAAATAAATGAATAAATAAATAAATAAAGTGGCTAGGTAAGGGCCTCCAGGTGACTTAAGAACAGGTGAAGAAAGTGGGGGATCAAACCATGTAGACACGTAGGGGATGAGAATTTCAGGTACAGGTAGTACTATCTGATGCAAAGACACTGAGATAGGGCTAAGCCTGATGTGAGGCCAGAGCAGAAATGGGGAACCCAAAAATTGAGGGAGGGAATGGAATACTAGGATATTAGGTCATAGAAGTAAGGGGAAATGCAACCACATAGGTCATCCTAAATAATTAGGCATTAACAAATATGATGACATCAAGAAGGTGGTGAAGCAGGCATCAGAGGGCCCCCTCAAGGGCATTCGGGGCTACACTGAGCACCCAGGCTGTCTTCTCCGACTTTAACAGTGACACCCACTCTTCCACCTTTGATGCTGGGGCTGGCATTGCCCTCAGCGACCACTTTATCAAGCTCATTTCCTGGTATGACAATGAATTTGGCTATAGCAACACAGTGGTGGACCTCATGGCCCACATGGCCTCCAAGGAGTAAGACTCCTGGACCACCAGACCCAGTGAGAATACGAAAGAAAGAGAGGCCATCAGCTGCTGAGGAGTCCCTGCCGCCTTTAGTCCCCCACCTTACTGAGAATCTCCCCTCCTCACAATTTCCATGCAGACCCCCTGAAGAGGGAGGAGCCTAGGGAGCCCCACTTTGTCATGTACAATCAATAAAGTCCCCTGTGCCCAAAAAAAAAAAAAAAAAAAAAGAATTTAGCGTTAACTCTGAGTTGAGTGAGAGCCATTGGAAGGTTTAAACAGAGAAGTGACATGACTTTATTTTCATAGGACCACTCTGGCTGTTGGGTTGAAAATGAGGGGTGAGAATGGAAGCAAGAAGATCAGTTAGGAGGCTACTGCAATATTCTAGATGAGAGGTGAAAGTGGCTTAGATGAGGGTGGTAGCAGTAGAGAGAGTGAGAAGTAATCATTAGATCTATTCTGAAGGTAGAGCAGACAGGATTTGATGGTAGATAGGATGTGGGCAGACAGAAAGACAGGGGTTATGGATGACTCCAAGTTTTTGACCCAAGCAATAGAAAAAAATGTAAAGTCCATTTAATGAGATGGGATTGAGTCTAGGAGAAACAGGTTTGGGTTGATAGAAACAGATCAGAAGGTCAGTTTCAGTTAAATAAAATTTGAGTTGTCTCAAAATACATAATAGATCTAGAGAAATGTAAGAGCTAAAACTGTAAAATTTCTAGAAGAAAACATGGGAGAAAATTTCCATAACCTTGAGTTGGGCAACTAATTTTTAGATACAACCCCAAAAGCACAATCCATAATAAAAATATAATAAATTTGAGTTTATCAAAATTTAAAACTTTGTACTTCAAAGACACTATTAAGAAAATGAAAAGACAAGCCATTGACTTGGAGAAAATATTTTCAAATTATGTATCTGATAAAGTACTTGTATCTAAAATACATAAAGAATTTTTACAACTCTATAGTAAGACAACTCAATTAATAAATGAGTAGAAAATGTAAATAGCTGGGTGTGGTGGCTCACGCCTGTAATCCCAGCACTTTGGGAGGCCCAGGTAGTTGGGTCACTTGAGGTCAGGAGTTCAAGATCAGCCTGGCTGACATGGTGAAACCCTGTCTCTACTAAAAATACAAAAATTAGCTGGATATGGTGGTAAGCACCTGTAATCCCAGTTACTCAGGAGCCTGAGGCAAGCGAATTGCATGAGCCCAGGAGGTGGAGGTTGCAGTGAGCCAAGATCGCACCACTGCACTCCAGCCTGGGTGACAGAGCGAGACTCTTGTCTCAAACAAACAAACAAAAAGTAAACAGTCATTTTACTAAGAAGATATACAAATGGCTAGTAAGAATATGAAAAAAATACTCAAATCATTAATCATGAGGGAAGTGCAAGTTAAAAGCACAAGACACCACTATACATCTACTGTAAAGGGTATAATTAAAGACAGATAATACCAAGTGTTGGAAAATATGTGGAGAAACTGGAACTTTCATACATTGTTGTCAGAAAAGTAAAATGATGCAGCCACTTTGAAAAGTATATCGGCAGTTTCTTAAAAAGTTACACGTAAGTTTATCATATGACTCAGAGATTCTATTGTAGCAGGACAAGCCGCCGACAAAACCCCTTAGACACCAAGTTAAAGAAGGAAGGGCTTTATTCGGCCCAGAGCTTCAGCAAGACTCACATCTCCAACAACTGAGGTCCCTGAGTGAGCAATTCCTATCCCTTTTAAGGGCTCACAACTCTAAGGGGGTCCACGTGAGAGGGTCGTGATCGATAGAGCAAGCAGGGGTACGTGACTGGGGGCTGCATGCACCGGTAATTAGAACAGAACAGAACAGAACATGGATTTTCACAGTGCTTTTTTTATGCAAATAACCAATTAGATCTTTAACTACCAGGGCCAAGGGTGTGGCACCGGGCTGTCTGCTTGTGGATTTCATTTCTGCCTTTTAGTTTTTACTTTTTCTTTCCTTGGAGGCAGAAATTGGGCATAAGACAATATGAGGGGTAGTCTTCTCCCTTACCACCACTAGGAATCCTCCAAAAAGAAATGAAAACATAAGTTTACACAAAGCCATGTTGCAAGTGTTCACAGCAACACTGTGGATAATAGCACCAAACTGAATATAATCCACATGTCCATAAACAGGTGAATGAATAAACAAAGTATAGTGTGTCCATATGATGAAATATAATTCATCAACAAAAGAAATGAAATTGAAATGTGGATACATGCTACAATACTTATGAATCTCAAAAATCATTATGCTAAGTGAAAGAGGTCAGGTGCAAATCACTACATATTGTATGATTCCATTTACATGCAATGTTCAGAAAAGACGCACAGGGATAGAAAACAGATCAGTGTTTGTCTAGAGCTAGGGCTAGGAGTGGAGGCAAATAGGCACAAAGGAACTTTTTAGGGTGATAAAAATGTTCTAAAACTGGATTGTGTGATATTGCATGTTTATATATCTACCAAAAATTCCTTAAATTGTACACTAACAGTGGGTGAATTTTATGATATGTAAGTTATATTTCAATAAGTCTACTAAAAATATGAGTTGTCTTATTAGATGTGCAAAAGTGGATGTTGAGTACACGGTTGCATATTTAGTCTGGAAGAAGTCCATGCTAGAGATAAAAATTTGGAACTGGTCAGTATATAGATTGAATTTAAAGTCTTGAGATGACACCAATAATTGAGTATTGATAAAGACAAGAGAGCCAAGCACTAAGCCTAGGGTGCTCCAACATGGAGTAGTCGGGATGTGAATAAGAACAAGCAAAGGAGAAAGAGGTACAGCCAGTGAGGCAGAAGGAAAACCAGGCAAGTGGAGTCCTGGAAGCCAAGTACAAAAGTAGGAGAGAATGATGAACGCCATCAAATGCTGTGAAAGTCAAGTAAGATAAAGACTAAAAACTGACTATTGAATTTAGCAAATGTGTGAGTCATTGGTCACCTTGGCAAGGACATTTTCAATAAATGGGTGGGAGTGTGAGTTACATTGGAGTGATTTCAAGAGAGGACTGGAGACAAAAATGAGAGAAAATGAGTTTGAAAGACTTTTGCTGTAAAGAAGTTTTATTTTTTTGTTTGTTCGCTTTAAAGGAGGGTAGGGAATTGGGGCTTTGAGTACAGATTAATTGTGGCCTTGGCTTTCCTCATAACTAATAATAGGTAATATTTATTTATATGTATTAGTACTTTAATTTAGTCTTCCCAGTACTGTGTGAGGTAGTGAACTGCAGTGTTAGTGAATGTCTTGACGTTTCCTACATTCTCCACTGTGCATCCTTGGACTAGAATGTTCATCCCATTCTCCAGCTGGTGGGCACTAAGGTAACCCCCAAGGCGCGGCTCCTTCAGGCAGCTCCCCTCTATGTCTCATGCTGTGCTTTATAACATTCCCCTCCCACCCCAGGCCAGTCTCTCCAGGTCCTCATGACTTTTAAAAAGTATGCCTAAAATAAACACTTTATTTCCTTTCATTTACATCATATTTCACTCGATTCTGAACTTTCTTTTCCACCAATACTGACAAATTGGCTCCGAAATGATGGTTTAATCAGAGAAACTAACACGAATGAATGGAAAACAGATGTTAGTAATGAAGAAATTTATGTTCATAAGAAACTACTTAATGTGTAATAGTTACTCCCTCAAGAGATGGTGCAAGATGGAATCATGGGGGAGTGTGTGTACTTTTAAACTAGATGTTTATTTTATTTGGAACTATTCCATGTTCAGGGAAATGCTTTCTTTATTTGGAATGTCATGACTATATATATGTTTGAAGAGCAGATTAGAAGCCAAGCTTTCACTGCATGGGTTTGTGGTGCGGTTCATTAGGGAGGTGGCACCTCTGGGCATGTGCCTGAAGCAGTGTGTGAGGCCATAGGTTAGGGGTGCTGCTCTCTGCATCTCTAAATGCAGCCTGACCTTGACAATACTTGGAGCCTCGTAGGACAGAAGGTCACAGGTTCAAGGTGAGGAGCTGGGCTGGTATCACTGAGGGACAGCCCAGACTCATGAGAAGTTTGGGAAGTAAAAGGTCAAAGGAGTAATCAAACATGTGGATCCAGATGTTTGAGCAGACTTGGTTGAAAAGACCTGGTGGGCATGGTGGTAAGTAAGCACACCTAAGGCAGAGCAACACCTAGAGGGAAAAGCAGAGAGGCCACGTGGAGATACTGTTCACCCAGAGTGCCGTCTGCATGCCAGCACTATGCTAAGCAGAGCTGAAAGTCAGGCTCTGCCCTCAAGGACTGCTAGTTTGGTGAAGGAGGGGAGGAGGTGTACCAATGAAAAGATGCCTCTGGATACTCACACAGGCACAAGGGCCATGGGAGCAAAGAGAAGATCTACTCAGCTTACTCTGGGGAATAGGGGATGTTTTCCAAAGGGGAAGACATGTATATATTGATTTTTGAGAGATAAATAGTTAGAATTAAGACAAATAAATGAAAACCCCAAATAGGAAACATGCTGTTCTAGGGAAGGAGAGAGAGGTGGATGATCTACCTGAGTATCATTCTGTTTTTTTATTTTTTTATTTTTTTTTTATTTTGAGATGGAGTCTGGCTCTTTCGCCTAGGACAGAGTGCAGTGGTGCTATCTCAGCTCACTGCAAGCTCCGCCTCCCAGGTTCACGCCATTCTCCTGCCTCAGCCTCCCGAGTAGCTGGGAATACAGGTGCCCGCCACCACACCTGGCTAATTTTTTGTATTTTTAGTAGAGACGGGGTTTCACCGTGTTAGCCAGGATGGTCTCAATCTCCTGACCTCGTGATCCGCCCGCCTTGGCCTCCCAAAGTGCTGGGATTACAGGCGTGAGCCACCGCGCCCGGCCTCATTCTGTTTTTTAAAAAATGAAGCACAGTCAGATTATCAATCTGGTGAACACTCTAAACTTGTTTTATGCACCATATTAAGATTCCTCTGTGGGTTTCTGGACCCACTGTTGACAGTGCTGGCTGGGTCATAGCATTACCATTGTACCTTCCATGGGTAACTGTAAACCATCAGATCCAAAGATCAAAGAGGGTTCAGTTTGAAGCTATGGAATGATGCTGGAGTGCAGCAATTAGGAATATAGGTTTGGATGTCAACATATTGGAGTTTGAATTTTGGCCTTACCACTTCTGACTGTTGGTTTTCTCTGAACTTTAATCTCCTAATAAATGAAACAATGCCTCATAGTAGGACTGCTCTGAGATTTAAATAATATAATGCATGTAAAGACCTTAGCACGACGCCGGCAAGCTTTTTGCCTAACTCAGAACATGGTCTTAAGTTCTCAGAGTTCAAGATGTCAGATTCATCATCTGTTTGCCTGTCTGTCTGTTTATCACTGCTTCCATCCCCCACTCTGGGAGGGTAAAAGCCTCAGGTAAACCAGTAAGTGCTTAGAGAAGAAAAATAAAATTGAACCATGCAAGCGTAAAAAGTCCCATAGCTTTCTCAGCATCCATCTGTGAGCATAAACTTTCTTGTTATGGCTGAGGAGACTACTGAATCTGAGGTTCCACCTTGGAAACCTCACGTAAGGTAAGCAGTGTTTATAAATTAGTCATGAGGAAGAGCTTCATGATCCATTTATAGAGTATTAATGTTAGCTCAGGTTACCAAATCTTACCTGCAGGCATGCTTCCAAACATGCGACTCTCCCCTTAACATTTAAAAAAAGGGAGGGGAGTACAAGGATGGGCTCAATGTTTGAAAATCAATAAATGTAATACACTGCATTAACAGAATGAAGGACAGGAAGTGCATGATCTTCCCAAGTGATGCAGAAAAAGCATTTGATAATGCTTTTTACAATTTAATGGCTTTTCATGATAAGACCACTCCACAAACTAGGAATAGAAGGAAGCTACCTCAACAAAATAAAGGCAATACAAAAAGCCCATCACTAAGACGAGTCTCAGTGGTGAAAAACTGACAGCTTTTTCTGTAAGATCAGGAACAAGGCAAGAATGCCTGTTCTTACCACTTCTATGTAACAGAGTATTGAAAGTCTGAGAACAATTAGGCAAGAAAAAGGAAATGAAAGCCATCCAAATTGAGAAGGAAGAAGTAATATTATCTTTGTTCATGGTGACATGATCTTGTATATAGAAATCCTAAAGATTCCACAAAAAAAATTGTTAGAACTAATAAAGAATTCAGCAAAGCTACAGGATATAAAATCAACACACAAAAATCAGTTGCATTTGTATACATTAAAAATGAGCAATCCAAAAACAAAATTAAGAAAACAATTCCATTTACAATAACATAGAAAAGAATAAACTACTTAGGAATAAATCTAACCAAGGAGACAAAGAACTTGTACATTGAAAACTATTAAAAATTGCTTAAAGAAAGACACAAATAAATGTGAAGACATTCTGTGTTCATAGATTGGAAGACTTAATATTTTTAAAATGTCAATACTACCCCCAAATTATCTACAGATTCAATGCAATCCCTATCAAAATCCCCATGGCTTTTTTTTTTTTTTTTGTAGAAATAGAAAAATTCATTCTAAAAATCTTATTGAGTATCAAAGGACCTCAAAGAGCTAAAACAAATTTGAAAAAGAAGAACAAAATTGGAGGTTTCACATTTTCTGGTTTCAAAACATATTACAAAGCTACAATGATCAAAGCAGTTTGGTACTAGCAAAAGACAGATATATAGACCAATGGAAAAGAATTGAAAGCCTGAAAATAAACCCTTGAGTATATGGTCAAATGATCTTCAGCAAGAGTGTAAAGACCACTCAATGGGGAAAGAGCAGTCTTCAACAAAAGATCTTGGGAAAACTGGAAATCCACATGAAAAAAAATGCAGTTTGTCCCTTACCTTATATCATATACAAAAATTACCTCAAAATGAATCAGAGATCTAAACATAATACCTAAAACTATACAACTCCTAGAAGAAAACATAAAGGAAATTTTTATGACATTGAATTTGGCAATAGTTTCTTGGATGTGACACCCAAAGTACAGGCAATGATAGCAAAAATAAACAAATGGGGCTATACCAAACTTAAAAACTTCTGTGCAATTATCCCTCCCTTAGGAACACCAAATTGAACAATTATCTGTGTAAGAAAACACCATTATAAGAACCAAAAAACCAGGTGAGTGATCAAAGTATCTAGTTTTAACATAATAACAAGGAAAGATGCATTGAGGAGGGTAGGAAGGGCAGTCTTTCACTGCCTACACCACCCTTCCCCCAAGCCCAGGCAGCACAGCACAGAGAAAGAATCTATGTACTTGGAAGAGGAAGAGTGAAGTGAGTATGGGATTTTGCATTGGAACTCAGTGCTGTGCTGACACAGTGGAACACAATAGTGAGCAGAATTCTGCTGGTGCCCGTGGAGGGAGCATTTAGATCAGTCCTGGGCCAGAGGGGAATCCTCCCCTCTTCCCAGTGGGAAAAACCTGAGTCCTGGCCAGCCTCATGACCAGCTCACTAAAATCGTCTACTTCTCTAAATAAATTGCACTGGCAGTCAGGCTACAATGACTGCAGTCCTTGGGTAAGCCCTGGTGCCATGCTGATCCCAGAGGCTGTGGGGTGGGATGCAACCCAGTGAGACATCAGCTGCAGCAACTATGGGAGTGATTCATGACTCCTTCCTAAATCCAGATAGTACAGTGTGGAGAGAGACTCCTTCCACTTGGAAGAAGGAGAGAGAAGAG
Organism: Symphalangus syndactylus; assembly: GCF_028878055.3. Lineage (NCBI taxonomy): Eukaryota > Metazoa > Chordata > Mammalia > Primates > Hylobatidae > Symphalangus > Symphalangus syndactylus. Next base: position 23,262,567 of record NC_072438.2, on the reverse strand, counting down.
TACAGAGGACTTTGTCTTGCAATTTGGGTACCAGCTCAGCCACAGTAAAATAAAGCATGAGGCAGATTCCTGAAGTCCTCCATTCTAGGACTTTGCTCCTGAACAGTGTTTCTAGACCCAGTTTGGGCCAGATGAGAATCTGCTGCTCTGGTGGGATGTACCCAATCCTGGCAGGATCCACCACCTGTTGACTAAAGTGGCCTTGGGCCTTGAATAAACAACAGTGGCAGCCAGCCAGTAGTGGCTGTGGGTCATAGGCAAGCCCAGTTCCATGCTAGCCTGGGAGCCTGTGGGATTCAGATGTGACCCAGCAAGTGTGATCAGCAAGGTGCCAGCTGTGGTGGCCACAGGAATGCCCACACTACCCTCCTCCAACTTTAGGTAGCCCAGTGCAGAGAAAGATTCCTGCTTGGGGGAAAGTGAGGGAAGAGAGCAAGAGACTTCACCTGGAAACCAAGGGAATTCTCCCTTATCTTCCTAAGTTTATCAAAGCTGTGTTTCTAGGAATGTGCGAGAGTTGCAGTGTTATTGGGCTTAGGGCTCCCCTAGTGCTGAAACAGCTGCAGTGGCCTCAGGCTTAGATAACTACATTCAATCCCCTTTGAGTTTTTGGAAAGCCCTCTTAAAAAGGATGGGTACAAGCAAGCCCAGACTATGAAGATTGGAATAAATACCTAACTTTTTGATGCCCAGACATCCATGAACAATCATTAAGAACATCCAGGAAAACATGACCTCACCAAACAGACTAAATAAGGCACTGACCATTCCTGGAGTGATAGAGATATGTGCCCTCTCAGACAGAGAATTCAGCATAGTTGACTTTAAGAAGCTCAAGGAGCTTCAAGATAACACGGAGAAGGAATTCTGAATTCTATCAGAGAAATTTAACAAAAAGATTGAAATAATTTTAAAAAATCAAGCAGAAATTCTAGAGCTAAAGAATTCAGCTGACAAACTGAAAAATGCATCAGAGTCTTTTGACAGCAAACTTGATCAAGTAGAAGAAAGAATTAGTAAGCTCAAAGACAGACTATATGAAAATACACAGAGAAGAAAAATGAAAATAAAAAAGAATGAGGTATGCCTACACGATCTAAAAACTAGCCACAAAGGCAAAAGCTAAGGGTTACTGACCATAAAGACGATGTAGAGAAAGAGCTCAGGGTAAAACATTTATTCAAAAAATAATAAGTTTTCAAACTTAGAGAAAGATATCAACATCCAGGTACAAGAATGTCAAAGAACACCAAAACACTCAAATCCCCTAAGACTACTGCAAGGTCTATAAAAATCACACTCTCAAAAGTCAAAGACAAAGAGAGGATCCTAAAAGCAGCAAGAGAAAAGAAACAAATAACATATAAAGTAGCTCTGATTCATCTGGCAGCAGACTTCTCAGTGGAAACCTTATAGGTCATGAAGGAATGGGATGATATATTCAAAGTGCTGAAGAAAACAAACAAACAAACAAAACTTCCAACTTAAAAGTATTATATCCAGCAAAGTTATCCTTTAAACATGAAGGAGAAATAAAGACTTTTCAAGGCAAGCAAAAGCCAAGGGATTTCATCATCGCCAGACCTATCTTACAAGAAATGCTAAAGGGAGTTCTTCGATCTGAAAGAGAAGAATGCTAATGAGCAATAAGAAATCTGAAGGTATAAAAATCACTAGTGAACATAAGTACACAGACAAATACAGAATACCCTAACACTATAATTGTGGTGTTTAAATCACTCATGTCTTTAGCCCTGAAGACTAAAAGAGAAACCTATCAAAAATAATAACTACAGCAATTTGTGAAGAGATAGACAGTACAAAAAGATACAAGTAGAGACAACAGAAAATAAAAAAGCAGGGGAGAGACAGGGTTAAAATATAGAGTTTTTCAGTTTTTGCTTTTTATTTTCTTTTCATTGGGATCAGAGTTAAGTTGTCATCGGCTTAAAATAACTGGTTATAAGATGTTATTTGCAAGCCTCATGGTAACCACAGAGCAAAAACCTATGACAGGTACAAAAAAAATAAAAAACAAAAAATGTTTAACTTATTACCAGAGAAAATCACTTATACACTATGAAAGACAGGAAGAAGGGAGAAAGGAAGACAGGACTAACAAAACAACCAGAAAACAAATAAGAAAATGGCAGTAGTAAGTCCCTCCCTATGAATAATGACATTGAATATAAATGGACTAAATTCTCCCATCAAAAGACATAGATTGGCTGAATGTACTAAAAAGATAAAAAAAAGAACCAATTATATGCTACCTATAAGAAACTCACTTCACCTATAAAGATGCACATAGACTGAAAATAAAGGCGTAGAAAAAGTTATTCTATGCAATGGAAATGTAAGAAGAGCAGGAGTAGCTGTATGTATATCAGATAAAATAGATTTCAAGACAAAAACTGTAAAAAGAGACAAAGAAGGTCATTATACAATGATAAAGGGGTCAATTCAGCAAGAGGATATAATACTTGTAAATACATAGGCACCCAATACTGGGATACCCAGATATATAAAGCAAATATTATTAGAGCTAAATCCCAATACAAGTCTCCCATTAATAATAGTTGAGGATCTTAATACCCCCTTTCAGCATTGGATAGATCATTTAGAGAGAAAATCAACAAACTAATATTGGACTTAATCTGCAAATAAAACAAATGAAACTAACAGAGATTTAAAGAACATTTCATCCAACAGCTGCAGAATACACATTTTTCTCTTCAGCACGTGGAACATGCTCAAGGATGGACTATACGTCAGGCCACAAAACAAGTCCCAAAAAATTCAAAAAAGTTGAAATCATATCAGGTATCTTCTCTAACCACAATAAAATAAAACTAGAAATCAATAACAAGAGAAACTCTGAAAACTATACAATTTCATAAAAATTAAACAATATGCTCCAGAACAACAATTGGGTCAATGACAACATGAAAAAAATAAAAAATTGACTGGAACAAATCATAATGGAAACACAACATACCAAAACCTATAGGGTGCAGCAAAAGCATTACCAGAAGGGAATTTTATAGCAATAAATACCTATGTCAAAAATGTAGAAAGATTTTAAATAAACAACCTCACAATGCATCTTAAAGAAACAGAAAATCAAAAGCACATCAAAACTCAAAATTAGTAGAAGAAAAATAATAAAGATCAGAGCAGAAACAAATGAAAGTGATAATAAAAGTAGAAAAGATCAATGAAATGTTGTTTTTTGAAAAGATAAAATCGACAAAACTTTAGCCAGATAGTGAATAGAATGATGGTTACCAGAGGCAGGACCCTGTCTCGAGCATTTGTTGTTATGCCCACGGCAGTTTTTCAACATATGTTTATCAAGCTCCAAATATTTCATTGGGGAATAAGCAATGAATACAGCAGACAAAGTCTTGCTCTCAGGGAGCTTTCCTTCTAATGATCAAGATAGTCAGCTGATTGGAAAATGCCAGGAGGTGATGAGTGCTCTGAAGGAAAATAGAACCAGCTGAGAGGAAGGAAGACAGAGGTGGGAAAGGAACATTCTAGATAAAAGGTCAAGGAATCCCTCTCCACTCTCCACCTCTCCCCAACCACCAGATCCCTATATCCATACATCCATGTCCACTTGGATATTCAACAGGCATCTCAACTTTGCATGTCCATTCAATTTCTGCCTTCAAACCTGACCTTTCTGCCATCTTTTCCTTCTCTGAAACTCTATTGGGAAAACTCTGAAACTCTATTGGGAAAATGGAGTTACCCATTTTTGACTCAAGTCAAAAACCATGGAGACAACCTTCCTGCTTTCATAATTCTTGTTCAATCGCGAAATATACCTGTTTGTCTCTACCTTCCAAATACCCAGATTTCCCACACTCTTTCCACCCCTTCCACTACCTGCCAGTCCCATTCCCCAATAACTCCCACCTGGATTTTTGCTGTTGGCCTCTACCTGGTCTCTGTGCTTCTGCCCTCACTCCTTCCAAAGTCTACTCAGCACAGCAGCCTTCATCCTTAAATCTGATTATATCAGTCCTGGGCTTGAACCCTCCAATGACGCTCATCTCATTCGGATTAAAAGTCAAAGGGCCCGCTAGCCTGGGTACAATTCCCCTCCTCCCTTCTGACTTTATTTTTTTCCTTTTCCTTGTTGTTCACTCTCCACCACCCTTGCCTCCTGGCTGTTGCTTAACATCGCAAGCACATTCCTGCCTTAAGACCACTACCTGGAACATTCTCCCCTTGGGGATCACTCATTTCCTTTCATAAATGCACCTCATCCTCTCACTCCCACTGCAGTCCTGCCAATATCTTTCTCTTCAGCACTTCTCATACCTGCCGTACCCTATGTTTATCTAGTTTACTTCATTTGTTTTTCTCTTTTTTCCTCTCATCCCTCCCACAACTGGAGTATAAACTCTGTGGCAGTGTTCACGCAATCTATTATTGTCCCTGTTTTACAAATAAGGAAACTAAAGTTTAGGGAGGTTGGAGAACTTGCCCAAGGGAGTAAGATAGGTAGAGACTGGTACCCACTCTTGTCTAAGCCAATGCCCATGGTCTTAACTACAACAGCTCAATTGCCTTTCAATCACAAGCTTAATAAAGATGCAAGTAGAGAACTCTCTTTAAGTGGGAACCAAAGCCCAGGAATGCTGAGATGGTCATGAGGCATTCAGAGGCCAGTAAGGAGTCAACCAAAGTGGAGCACACTGGAAAAGACTGGAAAATACAACCGGAAGGAGCCCAATTGCATAGAGTCTTAGAGCCCAGAATACATAAGAGAGTGTGGATTTTATGTAATGTAATATAATAGATTTTGAGTAGAAAAGTGAGATAAAGAAGAGTTTTAAAGAAAAATTAATGTGGTAGTAAAAATGTCCATACATTCTTTGACACTCCTTCTTTCAAAAGAAGGAGCCTGATTTTCCTCCTCTTAAATGTGGGCTGGATTTAGGGACATGCTTCTAACAAATATGTTGAAAGCACTGATAGGTGATTTCCACGACTGAGTCAGAAAGCACATGGCTGCTTCTATCTTGCTCTCGACCCCTCTCCGTGTTTTCTGCGCATACATCTGTGTGTTTCCAAGACCTGAATTGGGAATCCTCCTCACCCTACAGTTCCCCATGCAGACTCCTCCGTATGTGGAGGCTCCATTCTTCTGTCACCTCCCTTGCTACCCTTGCCTGCCTAGGGCAGTCCTGCACTCTGCTGTTTCTGCCAGCACTCATCATTCCTTTTTACTTGTCTGTCTCCTGCTCTAATGCCACTGGTATAATACGAAGTCCTCTGCTCTCTTGACTTTGTCTGCTGGCTTTGACTTCTCATTTCTGACAGATGCCTGGCTCCACAGGCTCCTTATCCACCATGTGCTCCACCCCTCACTGCTTGGTTTATCAGTGCTGCCAATTCATCAGCAGCTTCCATCTCCACCCAGGGCTTCCCAGACACTGGCTGGTCGTGGTGTGGCTCCAGTAGGCAGGTCTCAGCCTTCTGTTCATTCCAGACCTCTCCATTCCCCAATTCAGAAATAGTGCTTTTTGTGGGGGAAGGGACTAATGCATAGATCATCTCCGTGGTGACAGTGGACAGTATCTTCTTCATTTTCGAGTTAGAAAATAATCCACTTTTTATGTCACAGAGCCTTGACTGGTGGCCACCTCTTATGGCAGTTTTTCTCTTGATTTTAAAATAAATAATTAAATATCCAGTAGTTGTGCTAAGGACTGAATTGTGTCCCCCCTCTGAAAATTTGTATGTTGAAGCCTTCTCCCCCAGTCTGACTGCATTTAGAGATAGAACCTGTAGGAGGTAATTAAGGTCAAATGAGATCATAAGGGAGGGGCCCTGATAGGATTAGGATTAGTGTCCTTATAAGAGGAGACACTTAGAGCCTCCCCCTCCCCCAATGCAGGCACAGAGAAGAGGTCATGTGAGCACACAGCAAGATGGTGGCCACCAACTAGCCAGGAAGAAGGGCCTCACTGGAAACCGGCCATGCTGGCACCGTGATCTCAGATGTCCAGCCTTCAGAACCATAAGAAAATAAATGTTGGGTGTTTAAGCCCCCCAGTCTATAGTATTTTGTTATGGCAGCCTGAAATGACAAGTTGTAATCCTTGGTAGTAATAAATAATTTTGAGCATTTAGAAAAAGAAACAGCCATATGAGATAAATTTTGGTTCTGTTTTTATTAATTCATAACAGCTCTCATTGTATCATTGCTTTTAGATTAGAACCACATTTTTCCAATCTAAGAGTCAACTTGCTTCCAAAGTCCTCTAGTTTCCAACAGTTACTTATTTCCCAACTTTGCCATAGGGAAAACAGTCTAACAATTATGTAACAATTAAAAAGTGTAACCACTTCTCCTCTTGTCTAATCCACTTTTCATGAAAAGCAATGCCTGAAGGGTGGTCATTTTCCCTATAATGAGCAGGTAATTCCTAATGTTCATTGTACTGGGGAAGAAGAAAAGGCATGTGTAGGGGGAGAAGTATATGTGTCCTCAATGGCAAGGTCACCAGGAGCCTCAGAAACCTCCCTCATTTCTTCCAAACATCTGATTCAAGCCTTACTAGGTTAACACATATGTCTTCCCTAACAATTTCATCTTCGAGTTTTTTGCATATTTAATTTCTATTCGAATTAACACTCCCTAACTTATGTATTGTTAGTCCATTTTGCATTGCTATAAAGGAATATCTGAGACTGGGTAATTTATAAAGAAAATAGGCTTATTTTGGCTCACTGTTCTGCAGACTGTACAATAAGCATGGTGCCAGCATATGCCTCTGGTGAGGCCTTAGGAAGCTTTCACTTATGTCAGAAGGGGAAGGGGAAACAGGTGTGTCACATGGTGAGAGAGGGAGCAAGAGAGAGGGGAGGAGGTTCCAGGCTCTTTTTTGTTTGTTTTCTGAGATGGAATCTTGCTCTGTTGCCTAGGCTGGAGTGCAGTGGCCCAATCTCAGCTCACTGCAACCTCCACCTCCCAGGTTCAAGCAATTCTCATGCCTCAGCCTCCCAAGTAGCTGGGATTATAGGCATGTGCCACCACGCCTGGCTAATTTTTTTGTATTTTTAGTAGAGATGGGGTTTGTCCATGTTGGTCAGGTTGGTCTCGAACTCCCAACCTCAGGTGATTTACCCGCCTTGCTGGGATTACAGACGTGAGTCACTGTGCCTGGCCTGCCCAGGCTCTTTTTAACAACCAGCTCTCCTGTGAGTGAATAGAGCAAGAACTCACTCATTACTAGAGGACAACACCAAGCAATTCATGAGTTGTGCCCTCATGACCCAGACACCTCCCACTAGGCTCCACCTCTAACATTGAAGGTCACATTTCAGATTTGGAGGGGACAAACATTCAAAGAATATTATGTGGTTATAGAAACACATCCTGAAACTATGTGTCCTGTCTCCTTGGCAGGGATTAACCTAGAAAGTCACTCACCAAGTTGGGGTAAAGTGGGTGGAGCAGCTGTGGCAATGCATGAAAAATAACACTCATAAAAAATCCCTATACTGCTCTGTGCTGAGCTCACAGTAGGCAGTTAACAAGCACCAGCTGAATGGAAGAGGGGCACTTACTCCGTGGGCCTCTCCGAACTGTCATACTCAGGAGGCGGGTCTTGGGCTCCCCCTGCACAGGATCCTGCTGGTTGCCAAGGTGAGACTTTTCGGACACCATTTCCTTGGGGACAGCAGTTGGTGGCTGGAGGAAGAAGGTCAGAGGTTCAGAGACTCCCAGGACTTTATTTGAGTCTGTTCCTCTCTTGGGAAGATGGGTCACCATTGAGGGGACAGGCCTTAGTACTATTCACATCTAGATAACCACAGTCCCTGTCACCTGACTCACTGTGGGTACCCACCAGGGAAGAGGTGCCAACCCAGACTTTCTCTAGAAATGCTTTTGTGAAATTATCAAGGCATCCCCAAATAACGTGATTATTTTCACTTTTTCTGGGTAAAATGTGTAGAGCTCTGCAGGAATTTGGAGGAAAGAGAAACAGGAAAATCAGTTTGTTCCCAACTTCAAATAGTTTGCAAACAGCAGCTAAAGTGTCACTGGGTAATTCAGGGGCAAATATTTAGTCCACCCTTTGGGCACCCCCAAGAATAGCCTCTGGTTCCTTCTCCAAACTCTCAGTGAAGGAAAGCAAGGAAGCAGAATTTGCAATAACACCTCTGAGGACAGATAGACTAAAGCTTGCCTCCAAACTCAGATTGACTGTGGGACTTTGGGCAAGTTATTTAACTTCCTTTTACACTGCTTTCTTATCTGTAAAAGAAAAATATAATAAAAAGAGCCCATTTGTTGAGATGCTACAATGTATGAGTTATTGTAGAAAGCACAGAGATTCTGACGTAAATAGATGGCCCGGGGTGGAACTTATTAAAAAAAAAAAAAAAAAGTCCCCATGTGATTCTGATTCTGGAGTGCAACTACATTTCTTGCAATGCTCCCAACCTATAAAGTTGAGAGCTGTTATATTCCCTTCTCCATCCTTGCCCCTTTCTCCTCTTCAGTCTAAGCTCCATGGCAGCCTTGGCACTGGTCACCCACTGCTCACTGTGCCTGTGACTGTGGAGCTAAGGGCTTGAACCCTTTTCATCTACTGCCTCCATGGCCCCTGGCCCTGGGGTGCAGAGCTGCAGACTGACCCCACAGGAAGGGGTTAAAGCTTCGGAGCTGTGTCTGGCTGTGGGTCTCCTCAGTCCCCAGGAGGGCCCAGAGAGCTAGCCCACGTGGCCAGGCAGTACCTCCCCAACCACATGGACCCTCCCTTGAAAGGCTGAAAGTGACTCCTCTGCCCAGATTGCCCCGAGGAGTGTGCTGAGCAAGAGGGGAGCTAGGAGGGAGGTCTCTTCTGTCTCCCTGTGACCTCCTCATCTCTCCTGGCCACCCCTCTCTGCAGCCCCTTCACGTGACTGCTGGCTCAAAATGGCGCTTCCCTCCTCTCCCTCCCCTGCTGGCATCTCGATTGTTCCAAGCAGAGCTCCCATCCACAATAGCTGCTTCCCTATCTCCCTTCTCAGAGGACAACTTCTTACCAAGGACTTACCTTGAAAAGATTTACCCTGCACGGATGCCCCCAACCTAGGAGGGGAACTCCTGCGGAGAGGTGGGGGAGGATCTGCCAGCAGGCTCGGGAGAAAGGAGTTGGCTTCTGCCTCAAAGACGGAATTTGGGCTTGGAGTTGGAAAAAGAGGGAGTTTCCCAAGATTTGTAATTGTGTACTGCCATCTACTGCCCATCATAGTCCATGGCCTTCAATGAAGCACTAAAACAGGCTCCTTCTGTCTTTTCTAGACTCCTCTCTAGGAGATGGGAGAAAACTTACAGTAAAAATGCTCTAAGTATGGACCCCTGCCTTATTGTGAGGCTCATCTATAAGTCTCTGAATCAGGATCCTGCACCCTGGACCATCCATCTGCATCCCCACCTCACAGTCCCCCCAGAACAGGCCAAAAGTTGGTATCAAAAGAAGGAAGTCTGCCTTTGTGGATTCTGATGGCCCTGGAGATGCAGGCGGGTTGTTGATCAATGACACAATACGCAGACACAGTTTCTTGTCACTTCCTACCTGTTTCTTTCTTGGCTGTCTTCGAACCTTTGAGTTCTTATTCTGTCTTCCCATGTCTGCATCCTCATCATTTTCAATGAACTCCTTTGTTAAAATGCAAGAGGGAGAGAATCTTAAGACAGGAAGAGAGGTATGACTTTTAGGTATTAAAATTAAAACCCCCATCTTGACCCTGGGCTTCTATCCAGTAATGCTGAGTGTGAGTGGGGGGGACAGTTAACAATCTGTGCGGCTATCGTCATCCACTCTTCTCAACATAGACATGTTTTCGAAAAGTCATATCCATATTGGAACATCATACACGAGATGATGTTGGATCTTCCATTGTCCCAGGTCCTCATTCATGCATACAGCATTTATTGAGCATTTACTGTGTTCCATGCTCTTGGGACACAGAATTGAAAGCCACATGCTGTCTGCTCTTAAAAGTCACAATCTAAGAAAGGCAACTAACAAGTGAATCTGCTAGGACAGACAGAGAACCACAGCCCAGGACAGACATCAGAATCATATTAGGGATTTCAGAGGTTAAGTTTTTCTGCTTTCCAGCCTTACCAGCAGGAAAAGGATAATAATGATACATGTTACATCATCACAAATGCTTCAAGTTAAAGGCAATTTTGGCAGATTTTTTTTGAAAAGGAAAACAGTCCTTTAACAGTGCAAACTTCATTTCCTCTTTCCACCTTACACTTTCTAATATTTTAGTCACAAAATGTTAGAGCTGAAAGCTCTAAAGTCTACAAGCTCTAAAGTTTTTTAGTCCTAGAGTTTTATAAACTGGGGCACAGGTGCCCCGGGTGAACAAGAAGTTGCAAGATAAACAGAACCTCTCTGGGGTACACCAAGGTTACTAGAATTTTTTTTCCTAAAATTAGGATTTTTTTTTGTTTTTATACTGAAACAAATTTGGAACACAAAGTATGAATTTTAAAGATATATAATTTCAAAGAAATATCATGCAGGTTTCTGGGCTAGACCTCAATTACTCCTGACTCCCTTTGGCCACTGGGGTTAGGGAAGACATGAACCGCAATAACAGAGGAAGGAAGTGAGGTCGAACGAGAGAATAGCCTTGGTTTGGGCCTTTCGTCCGTGTGTGTGACCTGATCTCTGACTTGTCCTCTGAGCTGCATCCTCACTCTGGACTCTTTCTTTGGGCCTGACTAATAGGGAGTGTTCTTAGTTCAGGGGATTCGCCAACTTAGATTACAAGAAGATAATTATATTGACGTGTGCAAGCATGGCTTTCAATTCAATTCTAAGTTTTTACTGACTTAGAATGGACTTGTGAGAAACCTACGTAATCTTTTGCTTTTCCGTGATGTTTTCATCCTCTATTCTAACTATCCAGTAGGACTTCAAATAAGATAGAATGTAAGTTCCATGAGGGAACAAGGTTTGTTTACTGCTGTATTCCCAGGGACTACAGGCACAAAACATATTTGGTTATATGAATGAATAAGCAAATATAAATTTATGTGGGTTTGTCGGTACTTGATCTTGCTTAAAGTTTTGTTTTGGTTTTTTTGTTTTTTGAGATGGAGTCTTACTGTTGCCCAGGCTGGAGTTCAGTGGCGTGATCTCGGCTCACCGCAACCTCCGCCTCCCAGGTCAAAGTGATTCTCCTGCCTCAGCCTCCCGAGTAGCTGGGATTACAGGCATGCCCCACCACGCCTGGCTAATTTTGTATTTTTAGTAGAGATGGGGTTTCTCCATGTTGGTCAGGCTGGTCTCGAACTCCCAACCTCAGGTGATCCACCTGCCTCGGCCTCCCAAAGTGCTGGGATTACAGGCATGAGCCACCATGCCCAGCCATCTTGCTTAAAGTTAATCTGCATGGTTTTATAATGAGTTTCCTCAGGCTTTTTGGAGCACTGCATTGGACAGCACATATCGTCTCCATTTCCGTCTTTGTTGTCTCAAGCCAGTGAGCCCTTGAAACGAGAGAGAAGTAAGGATTGAGAGGAATACTCTCTCTTTTGTTGGATGGTCTGCAGTCTCCAAATTAGACAGCCTCGCTTCTCTGGTGTGGGCAGTGCTTTAATGAGTTTTTACATACAATGAGTCAGAAATTGCAGGACTCCAGGACAGAGGCTTGTATTAGCAGGTGTCTACAATTGTTACCTTCATTCTGAATGTCTTTAGAAATCAGCGTGCTTCAGGCAGAGCTAGGCCCAATAATAGGTAGTAACTTAGAGCTGCTGTGTGTCAGAGTTCATAGAATGGTGACAAAATAGCTTCAGAGCATTCAGGTAGAGGTAAGACCTTGGAATGTCAGCAGGACTGCATTTCCTTCAACATCCACCTCCCCTTCTCCACCACGTATCTGATACAGCACCCTCAGGGTGCATTTAGTAGGTGTGTGTTAAATTAAACTAAATGTGGCTTGAGGATACCTCTGTACTTTGAGTTCTTATGTAACAAACTGCAATCTTAGTAAACTAACTGAAAGCCTAATTTAGGAGTATGCTTCTGTAGCAGGTGGCTGAGTCTCAGCCAATCGCAGCAGCTGAGTGTCAATCAATCACAGGTGGCCTACTGATCAGACCGTGTTTAAATAAGGCAACACTGAGCTGTAACTAATCAAGCTGTTTCTGTACTCCACTTCCATCTTCAGTCCATAGATGCTGTCTGCCCAAGAGCAGAGCAGAGCTCTCTGAATCTTTTCAGGTTCTGAGGGCTGCCCAATTCACAAATCGTTCTTTGTACAATTAGACGTTGTTGAATCTAATTCATGTAAAGCTTTTCTTTTAACATGTGCAATAGATGCTGGTTGGCCTAACTTCCTCATTCAAAAACACGTGTAACATAAGCATGCACACACAAACACATCCCTAGAAGACATCAAAGTGGCCACTTACCTCTGTAATTATTTTTACTTTTTCTTCCCTGGGATTCATTTTGGCTGGGATGGGGCCCTGACAAAGAACAATGAAGAAGTCAGGCATTTTGAAATCAGTGAAATATTGCTTCTCTTACTATGGATATATAAGAGGCTGGCTGTGATGGTAAGTGAAGTGTTTGAGCTGGGTAGACTTTCCACTCACCAGGAACCCCGGCAGACCCCAGGATTGGTGGAGATAAGTGCCAGAGGAAAGGAAGGATGCCAGGTCTCCCTGTCCCCGGGAGCCTGCCTTTACTGTGCCCATAGAGTTGGATGGCACTGGTTGGAATCCAGCTCTAGAAGGACCATTTTATAGCTCCTCTCCGCTACTGCCCTTCTGCACTCTCTGCCCTTGACCTTGGCCCTTATTTCACTAAGTAAAAAGACAAGACCAGAGAGGGCTTCTACATCCCCTTCCCCTCCCACCACATTGAGCCACTGCCACCTCCTCTGCTTCCACTTGCTACTATGAACCCCCATGTTCCCATGGGGCCCCTCCTTCAACAGTGCACTGGGCCCCATCATTCCTCCTCCTCCAGGCCCTTGATCCTGACAATTCTTCACTTTCACCTGGATTTTCTTCCTGCTTTATTGGCTCATTCCTACCAGTGGAAAAAATGCTGTAATTTTTCCCTTCCTTTAAAAAAAGGCCCCCGCCCCCCACCCTTTTTCTTTTGAGATGGAGTCCCACTCTGTTGCCTAGGCTGGAGTACAGTGGCACGATCTCAGCTCACTGCAACCTCTGCCTCCCAGGTTCAAGCGATTCTCCTGCATCAGCCTCCTAAGTAGCTGGGATTACAGGCGCATGCCACCATGCCTGGCTAATTTTTGTGTTTTTAGTAGAGACAGGTTTTCACCATTGGTCAAGTGGGTCTCGAACTCCTGACCTCGTGATCTGCCTGCCTGGGCCTCACAGAGTGCTGGGATTACAGGCGTGAGCCACTGTGCCCAGCCAGAAAAAAAGCCCTCACTTAACTCTACTTCTCTTTCTAGCTGTTGCTCAATTTTTCAACAATTACAGAAAAATCCCTCAAAACATTCCCTCTCTTTTCAGTTTTATTTTTTTATTTTTTTATTTTTGGGGTCTAGCATGCTCTGCAACTGCGCTTGCCAATGATTCATCTCCAGTGACCCCTGCATTGCCATGTCCAGTGATCAGTTCTCGGCCCTCATTTTACTTGACTTAGTCAGAGGCATTTAAAACATTTTCTAAGTTTTTAAATTTTGTGGATACATAGTAGGTGTATATATTTATGGGGTACATGAGATATTTTGGTACAGGCATGCAAAGCTTAATAATCACGTCGCAGAAAATTGGGTATCTATCCCCTCAAGCATTTATCCTTTGTGTTACAAACAATCCATTTATACTCTTTTAGTTATTTTTAAATGTACAATTAAATTATTATTAACTATAGTCCTTTCATTATGTTATCAAATACTAGGTCTTATTCATTCTTTCTATTTTTTTTTGTATCCATTAAACAACCTCCCCCGACCCCTGACTACATTTCCCAGCCTCTGGTAACCATCCTTCTCTTCTCTATCTCCATGAGTTCAATTATTTTGATTTTTAGATCCCACACATAAGTGAGAACATGCCATGTTTGTCATTTGCATGTTCTCACTTACTTGTGGGTGAAATAAGCCAGGCACGGAAGGGTCAGAAACATTTAGTGATGAAAGTGAACCATCCGTTTCTTTTGAGATACTTTCTTTAGTTGGCTCCTGGGACAAGTTCTTTCTTGGTTTTCCTCTTACCCACTGACTGCTCCTTCTCAAACTCCTTTGCTGGTTTCTCCCCATCTCGCAGACCACCAAAGATTGGAATGCTCTGGGGCTTAGCTCTGCCTGTTTTCATTCCTCTGGCCATCTCACCATGTGTCTTGGCTTTAAATACCATCTGCATGCTGATACTTCCCAAATTTACATCCCGGGTCCAGACATCTCCCTAGAACTCCAGACTCAAATATCTGCTTGATGGACACCTTCACTTGGCTTGACATACCTCAAATAAAGTTCTTTGCTTTTACTCCTGAGCCTGCTTTGTACTGCAGTTTTCCTGTTGTAATAAACAGAAATCCATTTTGCTCAGGCCAGAAACCTTGCAGTCGTTCTTAACTCCTTTCTCAGTCTCACATGACACACCACACTCAATCCATCAGAAATCCTGCCAGTTTTGGCTTCAAATTATATTCAGGATCTAATCACTTCTAAACATTTCCACTATTATCACCATGGTCAAACACCATCTTCCCTCTTGAAATCTACTGCAAGAAACTCCTAATTTCTCACCTTCCCACATTGCTGGGCTACCATATTCTCTGCATTGAAGCCAGTGCAAATTGATGAAAATTTGAGTGACATCATCACATTGCTTCACTCAAAATCCTCCAATGATTTCCCTTTGTCAACAGAGTAAAACCCAGTTTTTTCCAAGGCCTATAAGCCCTGTGTGATTTGCACTTGAATCCTCTTGCCTCAGTACCTTTGCACCTTCGGTTCCTGCTACCTAGTTCTCCTTTTCCCCAAGATATCTGCATGGCTCTTGCTCTTTCACTTTCTTCAGGTCTCTGCTGAAATTTTATTATCAGAGAGCTCTTCTGTGACCATTCGTAATACAATGATCTCCTCCCAACACCCTCCTGGAATTCCCTAACTACCTTACGATGATTTTTTCACAGTGCTTATCACCACTCAACATACATACTTACTTGTTAATGTCAGCCCATATCCATTAGAATATAGCTACAATAGGGCAGAAACATTATTTTGTTTATTGTTTACCCCCAGAGACTAGGATTATGGGACATCATGGACATTCAATATATACTTGCCGAATGAACGACTAAGTCACTGACTTATTGGCTGTGGTTCCATAGCCACATTCTGGGACTATTTAAAGCTCCATTGTTTTTTCTAGGCTGCTGTGAGGATTAAGTGAGAAAACACGTGGAGAAACAACAGGCATATGGCTGACAAATCATAAGCCCTTTCTAATATCCGTGAAACCCAAATCTTAACTGGGACTTGGTCAGGTCATTTAAGCAGCTCGTCTGAGCTCAAGGTTTCCCTGACCCTACAGGGGAATTAGCATGTTAAAGGGAAATAAAGCATTTGAAATTCTATTGTCTTCTCTACAAACCTCATCACAGGGTACAAAAAATAGAGGAAGGAAAATGTAAAAGCAGCTAAGAGAATAGAGAGGCAAAAAGATAACCTAGAGTGAATGAGGGGGCAGATAATAAAGACGAAACGCAAAAGTACACGAGAGCTCTCTAATGAACAACTCTGGTCATTGCAAACTGGAAAAAAAAAACCTGTGAAATATTTTAGTAACTAAAAAAAGTTCCCTATAAGTTAAAAAATGCTTTATATGAAAGAAAAAAAACAGAAGTAGAAAATGAAAAATGTAATGGGATTTTCTTTTTTCCTCATTCTTTCCTGATTTCCTTTAAATGAGTTTCTAAGGAAATCAAATGACACTGAAATTTATTTTTTATATGAATACTGTTGCTAAGAAAAGATCAATCAATACTGCCTGGTTTTAATATGCAGCTTGCCATCATCTCACACATTGGTACTTGTTAATATATTCCTACTGGCAACATCAAAATAGCTATGATTTACTGCACACTTCTTTTGTGCTGACTCTAGACATATATTCTCTTTAGTCCTCACAATAATATGTCTAGCTTAGTAGTATGTGCCCCAATTTGCATATGAGTAAACTGAGGCTCTGATAGTTTGCATGATTTTCCCAAAGTTGTAATTATTAAATGTCACATTCAGAACTTGACCCCAAGACTCTGTGATTCCCAAGTCCTCCCTCACTCCACTCTACCCCTCCATCTCACCATTTATTCTTGCTTTTGCAATGGCATCAATAATTATTCTATGCTTTCCAGAATAGCCCACTCTTCTGGAAATATTTACAGTTGAAAGCTGTGAAGCACTGCACTGGTGAGAAAATGCTTAGGCTACATTAAGCCAGTGATTTATTTTACTCAGTGCAGAAAACCAGACATATTTTTTCAAGGAAAGTACTGACACCTTCATCTGAATAAATGGACTATTCCTAAGAGTCATCAATGGGTCAGAGCCATACCTGGAGGTTGAGATACAATGCATCTCAACTCCATATTGGTTGCTTAAAAAATCATACAATATATATGCCCTACTCCAAGATGGCAAAAACATGGGTTTATAGGAAGAGTTGCCCACATATTTCTTTGCCAAGGAATATGTGGACCTGAGTTTCAACTTCAGCTTTATTTATTAGCTGTGTGATCTTGGAACAATGCCCTCCCTTCTCTGAGACACATTTTTTTTTTGTCTGCAACATTGCAGTCATACTTCCTACCTTGAAGGATGATTAATTTATAAGGGCTAAATTATGAAATGTGTGTAGTAAAATGCCTAGCACAGACTGGGCTCTCAATATTGGTAGGTTTTGTTACTAAGAAAAAGTGATTGGGGGAGGGAAAGTGGAAAAAAGGAATGAGGAGGGAAAAGAGCTTGGGGGATAGAAGAGGGTTCATGAGAAAGACCTTAGGTGATGTTCAAGCCCACCCACCTTCAGCTCCAATCTTCCACCCCCAGCTACCATAACTCATGTTTCATGTCTCCCTCCCTTCAGCCAGGCCCAGGGCAGTTGCCTTGCTGTTTCCATTTATGGTGCTTCTGAAACCTTCTGCACTTCTACCCATGAGTATTTTCTTCCTCACACCCTGAGAACATTTTTCTGTTCCATCCTGGAGCTTGGACACCTGGCAAGGTACCACATACATTCTTTTGGAATACATTATCTTATTCTACAAGTTATTCCAGCTGCAGTTTCCCTTAGCATAAGGTTAGTGACAAATAGCTTTATAGAATCATTTAATCACCTCGATATAATATACATTGGCCTTGAATAGTACATATGAGTACCATATTTGAGCTGTGTTATGTGATATATGACCAGTGCATTTATATGATGTGCTAAGTGCTGGAAGCCCCTCCCTGGATGTCATCCCACTGTGCTTTCAGTGTTTTTATAAATCTCTTATGGCACTTAGCTCATTGTACTCTTATCATGTGTTTATAAGTCTGTTTTCCCAGCAAACTCTGAGCTTCTGACCTAATCTAATTTATGTTTGCACACTCTAAACTGAAGTTCATTGCGTGGTGCATTGCTGATGCTCCATAAATGTTTGAATGAATGACTCTCTAAGTGAGCTCTAGGAGATATATATATATATATATATATATATATAGAGAGAGAGAGAGAGAGAGAGAGAGAGATTTCATGCTGGTGCTGAATTTATTTGCAGAAAAGGTTATATGAAAATGCAATAGCAAACATATTTCTTATTTGACTTTATTAGCTTTTCATAGCACCTCTTTGCAATGAAGGGAAACAATCAGCTTAAGTTGTAGCCAGTAGATTTTCTTGAAGTCTTTGGAAAGCACAGCAACTCTCAGCACTGTGGTTAGTAACCCTTTCTCTGTCTAATACCAAGAAAAGTGTATTTTGCAGTAACTAGTGCTTCTCCCCTTAAGCCAGTTTGAACTAAAAGGCCCATAAATGCAACACGCAGCTAATGTTTCACAGAGCTTTGGTCAGAGAGCATTTTCACTCAGGACTTGTGATGAACTGGACTTACATTTCCTGCAAACCAGATACCAGATAGCAGCTCAAATCAAAGCTGCCAAGTAATGGTCTATGTTCCCATTTCAGAAAGTAAAAACATAAATAACGATGAGGGCCCCTGAATTTACAATTCATTAAATCCAGTCTCACGGTATCCTGGAGAGGCTGAACTTCAAGCCGGGTAACTGAAAACAGGAAATCATTGTTGCAGCCCAAAGTCCGGTTAGGGACTGATTTACCTTAAGAAACTTTACAAAAGGCACTTTGCAGATTCTGCATTCTAGGATGGAAGTGGAGACAGACGGTGCTGTTGAATCTTTTAAAAGGGTCCGGAGGGAAAGGCTGAGTGTTGGAGATGCCCCTGGGCTCCTCCCTGGAAAGCTGCAGCCATGTCTTGGAGCAAAAACACCAGCTTAGCAACCCGTTCCTAAGGAAGGTCACTCGGTGGCTTTTTTTTTTCTTTTAAAGTGACAGGCTACTTCCAGTAGTGGAGTACAAGCATGCTGGGTAAGCAGAGACGCATAGCCTGCAGGAGAAGAACAGAGAGAAATCAACATGAGCAGCACTGGAAATTAGGTCAAGCCTTAAGAGCCGCCCCTCCCTCATGTCATCCGGTGGTCTTGCATTTCCAATGAAGAACAGGCTCAGAGGTGGGGCGATTTAGAATCTTAAAAGGTCATCATTGCATGGTGAAGCTGTCTAACGTGGCAGCAGCAAAACCTCTGTGGAGGTGCTGCAGGGTACCAACAAATGTTGCACTTGAGTGTTTTCCAGTTAAAAGTGGAAGGTTGAATGCACAAGTTTAATCTTTGCCTATTCTCTGAATCCCACTGCAATTCCTGAAAACGGATATAAATGTTATGGCTCAAAAAAGTTGAAAAAAAAAAAAAAAAGAGGGAGAGGTAGGAGGCAAAGTAGCTGGAAGCGTAATAGAATGAATGGAGCCAAGGAAACACACTCCAATAGACTAGTGGGTATGTGCACATGTGTTTGTGTGTATCTGTGTCTGTGTGTATGGTGTGTGTATGTTTGTGTGTATGTGTATTGACTGTATTTTCTTATTTTCTGTATTCTCGATGCTCTGGCATTTGGAGCCTTGATCCTGGAGAAACTGATTCTCCTATGTTAGCTAATTTCTAGAGATAGCAAATGATTCCCCTGAAATATGCAAAGTCTTCTTTGATATACAAGCCAACCAATCCAGAGCCCACACAACCAACCATCTCCATTATCAAACTCTCACACACTAAGCCAATATTCCTTCTGTCCTAAGACACCTCAGGTCCAGATACCAGACCACTATAGCCCAGAGAACACCACGATTATTCAAGCTATCCACTCCTAAATTTATGCAGCACCCTACCCTGCTTCGCCTATTCCTTCCTGGGAAAACCCTGGTAAAGGCTGTATGCTGTACTCTGCTGTCTCCCTTCTGCCTTCTGACCAACACTGGTTCTTCCCTATGTGGTCCTGTGTGGCATGCCATGTTCTATGATTTGAATGTGTCTCCCCAAAAGCATGTATTGGAAACTTAATCCCTAGCACAATGGTGTTGGGAGGTGGGACCTAATAAGAGGCAATTAGGCTGTAGGGCTCTGCCCTCATGAATGCATTAATGCCATTATTGCAGGAGTGGATTTCTTATAAAAGAATGAGTTTGGCCTCCTTTTCTCTCTTTCTCTTTCTTGCTCTCATGTTCTCTTGCCTTGCACCATAGGATGGTGCAGCAAGAAGACCCTTGCAGGATGCCAGCCCCTTGATCTTGGACTTGCCAGCCACCAGAACTGTGAGAAATAAATTTGTTCATTATAAATTGCCCAGTCTGTGTATTCTGTTACAACAACAGAAAATGAACCAAGACACCATGCTTCTTGTTTCTAGGGATCTGTTAAGTATAAACTTCTTTTGTGCCAATCATGTTTGTGTCTGTGTGTCTTACCATACCTAATTAAAACAAATCCAGAGTACACTTTTTGACACAGCCTGCATGCGTGTGTATGTGTCAGTGTATTTGTGTTTGTGTCTCTGTATGTGTATGTATGTGTGTGTGTCTGTGTATGATGGGGTGTGCAGGTAGGCATGAATATGAGGAAATGAGCTGATTTACTGTGCCGGGATTTGGGGCAGCAGTGTTATAGCTGAATCGTGTTCTCTCTCACCCTCAAAGATGCTGAAGTCCTAACCTCAGTATCTCAGAATGGGACCTTATTTGGAGATAGGGTATTTACAGAGGTAATCACATTAAAATGAAGTCATTAGAGTGAGATCTAATCCAGGATGATTGCATCCTTACAAAAGGGGAAATTTGGATTCAGAGACAGACAAAATAGAAGAAAGGCAACGTGAAGACATGGGGAGAGCACCATCTCCAAGCCAGGGAACACTCAAGGCTATCAGCAGCGAGGAGAGAGGCCTGGAACAGACTGTCTCTTGAAACTTCACAAAGAATCAACCCTGCCACACCTTGATTTCAAATTTCTAGTCTCCTGAATTGTGAGAAAATTTCTGCTGTTTAAGCCACTCAGTGTGTGGTACTTTGTTACAACAGCCCCAGGAAACTAATACAACCATAGACTAAAGAAGGTGGGGAGAGGTATGGGGCTAAAAATGCAGGAAGATTTGAAAGTCTGTATATTAAGGGATTGATCCTCAGGATCCTTTTTCTTGGCAGCCTGAAAAATGCCCATTCCTCAGGCATAATTTCTGTCCTCCACATCTGCCTCATCTGCTGCTGTCCAAAAGAGATTGGGGGTTTCTTTTCTAGGGAAGTTAAACCAGAGACTCTCTGGTCTCAATTTCCCAGGTACTGCAGAAAGTGAGTGTGTCTCAGGACTGAAAACTATATATGAAATGAAGATGTTGCAGGGCCCTTTCTGAACCTTTCTCAAGAACTTAGACAATCAAGAACATACCATTGGCTCCCCCATCCTACCTCTACCTGCACAAAACTGGAGAAAGTAGAAAATTATTTTCTGGAAAAACTGAATGATTATAAAGCACAGACCCCACATATTGACATTTCTGAATCCTCCAATGAAAAAGCTAGCATATTGCCCTTACAGAAAAGCATTACAAAAAACATTAAAGGATCTCAGGCTAAGAAATTTAATGCTTATAGTTATAAAAAGAGAGAACCATGAAAATGGAAAGGTATAATTTACCAAAGGAGTAATACAAGAACAACTGTATGAAAGAATATATTTTCCAATTGAAGGGGACGATCTAATATCTCGTAGCAGATAGTACTACTACATACTATCTTGTAGTAGATAGTACTGGTACTGCTGTACCAGCAGTACAAGAAGACAATAAGAAAACTTGTCTGTCTTGGCTTGTATTCTGCATGTGGTGAGAAAAATATGAAGCATTTACAACCATTGGTTTGCACCATGCAGTTTGTCTTATTTATGCTCCTTATATATTTTAGGAGGCCCCTAAGTGACAACTTTTAAAAAGCGGCCTCTGTCTACTGTATCCTCGTGGGGTGCCAGGCAGAAGTTATTACAAAACTTTTCTGGAGGAACACACCTTCAATTGGACAATTCAGGATGTCCACAAATAAGCACAGAGGAAGATGAGCTCACAACCCAAAATTAGACAATACAAGAGAAACACTCAAGAGTCCACAGACAAACCAGAGGACACTATTAGATACTCAAGAGTTTCTTGCAATACAATAATCAGATGGAGAGTGGAAAAATAACAATGACCAAATATTCAAGAAGATAAAAGGAGGATTTGAAAATATGAAAGAAGAGTGAGATACTATCAAAAAGATCAGACAAATTCAAAAAGGAACCAGATAGAACTTTTAGAAGTAAATAATACAGTCACAAATTTAGATAAAAGTCAAAGAATGTGCTAAACTGTAGATGAGAGAGCTGAAGAGATGCAAAAGATAGGTTTAAAAAATTGAAATGTGGCACAGAGAGATGGAAAATAGGAAAAAGTAGGTAAAAGATACAGGGAGAAATTGATGAGGTCCACCATATCCAGTACAGTACCAGAAGGAGAGGAGAGAGAAAGAAATTGAATGCTCTATCTTACAACTGAGCGATCTCAGTCAACTTCCTTAACCTTTGTAGGTTTCAGTTTCCTTCTCTGTAGGAAACTGAGTTTTAATAATAGTAACTATTCCAGAGGGTTGTTAGGAGATTTGTTAAGTTAATAATTGTAAAGTGCTTAGGACAGTCCTGGCACATAGTAAATGTTGCGAGGTTTATTAAGTGAAGAAAAATATGAATGTTTACTCTAAGAGATTATCTACTTGAAATGGTCAACTGCCATGAGAGGGAGGACTTGTTCACCACTCTTCTGCTAATTAACTGTCTGATTAATACCTCCCTGATCTTTTAAATGTTTCATACTCTGCCAACTGAGCTAGCTGGGCATGTCCTCTTTGATCTTTAATACCGAACTGATTCATAAGAATTATACAACTTCTTGTTAAATTCCAAAAATATTAAAAAGTATCATTCCAAAACACCATTACTTGCAAAAGTTCTTATGTAAGCAAAATAAATGAATCTAGCAAATTTATTTTACATCATAATGCAAAAATCTCATTCTTTTGGTTAAGTGTTCCTAGTTGGCTAAAGAGTTTTTAATCAAGAATAAATGTTGAATCACATTATCACAAGCTTTTTTCTACATCTTTTGAGATAATTAAATATTATTTTTATTCTTTCATCTGTTAGTGTAGAGAATTGCATTATCAGGCTTTTTAATGTCAAATTCTGCTTGCATTCCTGGGTTACACTCAATTTTGTCAAGATACTTCAAAAATTAATATTGGATTTAGTTACCACTTTCTAGAAATTTTTGCATTTATGTTCTTAGCTGAGATCAGCCTTGTATTGTTCTTGTCTCATTTTAGGATAAAGGATAGTCTAATCTCAAAAAAAAAAAAAAGCAGACTAATATTTCTCTCTCACTCATCTCTGTAACAGTTCAAGTAAAATTAGCTTTATCATTTCTGTGAAATCTATACAATTGTCTGGGTCTAATAAGTTTTTTAAAAATTATGGTAAAATGTATATAACATAAAATTTGCCATTTTACCCATTTTAAAGTGTATGATTTAATAGTTTTTAACACAGTTGCAATGTTGTGCAACTGTTACCACTATGCTTCCAAAACTTTTTCATCACTCCAAACAGAAATTCTACACCCATTAAATGATAACTCCCCATTCTCCCTTCCCTCTTTACCCCTTGGTAACCTTTAATTTACTTTCTGTCTCTTTCATGCGCGTCCGTGTGAAGAGACCACCAAACAAGCTTTGTGTGAGCAACATGGCTGTTTATTTCACCTGGGTGCAGGTGGGCTGAGTCCGAAAAGAGAGTCAGCAAAGGGTAGTGGATTATCATTAGTTGTTATAGGTTTTGGGATAGGTAGTGAAGTTAAGAGCAAAGTTTTGCGGGCAGAGGTGGATCTCACAAAGTACATTCTCAAGGGTGGGGAGAATTACAAAGAATCTTCTTAAGGGTGGGGGAGATTACAAAGTACATTGATCAGTTGGGGTGGGGCAGAAACAAATCACAATGGTGGAATATCATCAGTTAAGGCTATTTTTACTTCTTTTGTGGATCTTCAGTTACTTCAGGCCATCTGGATGTATACGTGCAAGTCACAGGGGATGCAATGGCTTGGCTTGGGCTCAGAGGCCTGACAGTCTCTATACATTTGCCTATTCTAGATATTTCATATAAGTGGATTATTACAATATTGTCCTTTTGCATCTTGTTTAGTTTACTTAGTATAATGTTTTCAAGGATCATCTATGTTGTAGCTTATATCAGTATGTCATTCCTTTTTAAGGCAGAACAGTATTCCGTTGTCTATGTAGACCACATTTTGTTTATCCATTCATCTGCTGATGGACATTTGGGTTGTTTCCACCTTTTAGCTATTTTGAATAATACTGCAGTGAACATTTGCCTAAAAGTATTTGTTTGAGTATCTGTTTTCAATTCTTTTGGGTACATACCTAGAAGTGGAATTGCTGGATCGTATGGCAATTCTGTTTGACTTTTGAGGAACTGCCAAATTATTCTCCACAGTGGCTGCACCTTTTTACATTCCCAGTAGCCCCGTACAAGGGTTCCAATTTCTGGACATCCTTGCCAACACTTGTTATTTTTAGTTTTTTTTTTTAAATTATTATTTTATTTGAGACTGAGCCTCACTCTGTTGTCTGGGCTGGAGTGCAGTGGCACGATCTTGGCTCACTGCAACCTCTGCCTCCTGGATTCAAGCTATTCCCCTGCCTCAGCCTCACTGAGTAGCTGGGATTACAGGCACCTGCCACCATGCCTGGTTAATTTTTTTTTTTGTATTCTTAGTAGAGACGGAGTTTTGCCATCTTGGCCAGGCTGGTCTTGAACTCGTGACTCCAGGTGATCTGCCTGTCTTGGCCTCCCAAAGTACTAGCATTACACATGTGAGCCACTGCACCTGGCTGTTTTTAGTTTTTTAAATTGTGGCCATCATAGAAGGTATGAAGTGGTATCTCACTGTAGTTTTAATTTGCATTTCCCTGATGAGTAGTGATGTAGAGCATCATGCTCCATTGTACGTATTGGCCATTTGTACATCTTTTTTTGAGGATTAGTATATGTGTGTAGGTGGTTGTAACTAGAATTCTGACCACTGACTCAATTTCTTTAGTCCCTACCAAAGTATTCAGGTTTTACATTTCTTCTCATTTCAGTTTTAGTATAGTATATGTTTTTAGGAAATTGTCCTTTTTCTTTTTAAATTGATTAACATAAGGTGTTTCGAAATATTCTTTATTATTTTAAAACTGATAGACTTCTGGTTATATTCCTTCGATTATTCCTAATAATCAACATCCTGTGCTCTATCTTGGTATGCCTTTATGGTGGCTTTATAAACAACCCCCCCAAATTCTTTGACACCCCTTTTATCAAGAAGTGGGGTCTACCTTTTCTCTATTTGTAACTGAGTGGACTAGTAACCGTATTGACCAAGAGAGTATAGCAGAAGTGATGCTGGCTTCCTGGCTGAATCAGGAGGCTAAGCCATAAAAGATGACGTGGTTTCTATGTTATTTGCCCAAACTTTTATACTTAGAGACCTGACCCACCATGTGAGAAGTTTGACTACTTTGAGGCCACCATGCTATGAGGGAGCCAGGCCACATGGGAAGGCCACACATATACACTCTGTTGGCAGTCCTAGTCTGAGTCGTCCTAGCCAGGGCTCTAGACATGAGAGTGAACAAGCATTCAGATGATTCCAGCCCCAGGTTGTTTAGTTGCCTCCTCAGGTTCAAGTTCTCTAGCGAAGACTCCAGACATTGTGGAGCAGAGATTAGTGAACTAGCTGTGCTCTGTTCAAATTCCTGTCTCCCAGAATCCATGTGTATTCTAAAATAATTATTTTAAACCACTACATTTTGAGGTCATTTGTTATGCAACAATAACAACTATAGGAGTTATATCTTTAAATAAATGAAAAAATATGAATGAATGAATGAATTAATTAATGAAATGCAGTCATGGTTTTTTTACATGGAATTCTGAGGGACATACTTTTTACATGCTGCTGTAGTTTAAATGTTTTTTTCCACAATTCGTGCTGAAGTTTAATTGCTATCGTAACAGTGTTGAGAGGTGGGACCTTTACAAGGTGATTAGGTCATGCGGCCACCACCCTTATGAATGGATTAATGCTGTCATTGAGGGAATGTGTTAATGATCACAGGAGTAGTTTTCTGGTAAAAAGAATGACTTCTGCCCCCATCCTCTCTCTGCCTCACAGTTTGCTCACCATGTGATCCTTTCAGTATATTATTATGCAGCAAGAAGACCCTCACCAGATGCCACTTCTCAATCTTGGACTTCTCAGCCTCTAGAACTGTGAGCCAAACAAATCTCTTTTCTTTATAAATTATACAGTCTTTGGTATTATTTTATAGCAGGAGAAAATGGATTAAAGCACATGTTGTCTTAGTTGGCTTGGGCTGCCATAACAAAATATCATAGACTGAGTGGCTTAAACAACAGACATTTATTTCCTGCAGTCCTAGATGCTGAAGTTTGAGAACAGAGAGCAACATGGTCAGGTTCTGGTGAGGGTTCCCTTCCTGGCTTATAGATGGCCACCTTCTATCTGTGTCCTCACAGGCTAGAGATCAAGTGAGCCCTGCTCTCTTTCTCTTCTTATAAGGACACTAATCCTATCATAGACGCCCCACCCTCATGATCTTGTCTGAACCTAATCACCTTCCCAAGACCCCACCTCCAAATACCATCACATTACGGGGTAGGTCTTCAACATATGAATTTTGCAGGGAACACAAACATTCAGTATGTGACACATGCATACCTAAGAAAAATAAGCAAATGCATTGAATGCCTTTGAGGATAATGCCACTAAAGCATGTTGCATTTGAAGCCTCTTTGGGAGACTAGGATACTGTACAACACTAAAAATTATAGAGCCCGATATGAGACTACTATGCTATATTCTCTTTGGGGTAAAGCTGCAATGGTGCATTATTTAGGTCAATAAATGACTAAAATATGCCTTTCACACCTGTACATGTGAAACACTATCATAGCTTTAGATGAATGTGTCATTCTTACTGGTTCTCTGAATTTTATACTACTTTTGATTGTAGCTGATTCATTCTCTCTGAAAGAAAAATTTACCACAAGGGAAAACCTCACTAAAATAAGGTTCGAGTTGGATGCTGAAGAATGACTTTTGAATCATAAATTTTATAAAACCATGCCTTTCCATTTGGATTTATCTTTTCCAGTTTACTGAATTACATACCTCTCTCCCTCAAACATAACTTGAACTCCAGCAAATTGGAACCTCTTGGATTTACAGTAAATAGAAACACTTACTGACTCAGATACATTGACTGTGTAGCCCATGTTTATTTTATAGATACTAAAGCATTTAATTTTCTTCCTCTAGTGCTATGATTTTCAACCTGTTTTGAATTGCACACTTTCTTCTTATTGCTGCATTTCACAACATTCTCACTTTCTAAGAGAGCTGTTGGAGCTATGGAGAATAAAATGCTGTAAGATTCATTTTATTTAGAGTCACGTCATAATTTGAATTAACTAGAGATGCTCTTACATGTCAGAGAAAACTGCTGTTCCAGTATAAGTAGTGAATTTTTATTATTTTTGTTGAAAAGTATATTTTTCTACAATTTTCATATTCTTTTCTTTCCAGCTGCTTCCCTTAAATGCATCTCACTGGCAGTACCTGCTTCACCAGCTTAGTGTACAAATATCATCACAACTCTTTCATTTTCTGTGTAGTTGCTTGAAAATGTTCTTGCCCTTTTTAGCAGGACAGGTAATGTCTCCATCTTGAAGCTTCATTGCTATCTAGAATTGCTCATAAATCTTGAGGGGCTCACTTGATTCAAAGGGTAACCCTTTGTGCAAATGCTAATGGAGAGAGAACTAGCTAGTCAATTACTGCTGGAAATGGTTCCCAAGAAGTCTAAGCAATTTTGCATTCAGCTACATTGACGTGACTGCTAGTCATACCAGCTGCCTCACATTAGAGATTACAGGTTTACCTTCTTTCAGGTTATACTAGTGCCTTTTCAACCAATGTTGACCCTCTTGGACATTTGGCAAAGTTTGGGGATATTTTTGGTTGTCACAACTTGGTGGGGGGGAAGGGAGTGCTACTGGCATCTCGTGGGTAGAAGCCAGGAATACTGCTAAACATCCTACAATGCATAGAACTATCCCTGCACTGCCATTCCAACATAAAAAAATTATCTGTCCACGTATGTCAATGGTGCTGAGGTTGAGAAACCCTGTTTTTTCCAATATGGTTTACACCCATATGATCTGCTACTGCTTCCAGAATTTAGCAGGTTTTAAGACCTCAATCCCAGGTTACATTTAAACCATGAATGGACCCTCCTGGAGCCCAACATCCTCTGAGTTCTAGTTTGAACCATGGTCACTAATCCACAGCCCACAGACTCCCTTTCCTCATGTTGCATTCCCCTCCATAGAGGCAAGTATCCGTTTTGGCTAATTAATGTCAGTTTTAACTAACCAAGTTTATCACTGAATTTTTAATGCTATTGAAATTCAGCAGAAAAGAAATTAGTATCAAAATTTCTTTTTCCTCTAGGAGGTTTCTTGGCTCCCTTTGCAGATTTATCCAATGTATGTCAAAGAGCACAAGGGGCATTTTGAAAATTGGGGAGCATCAGTTATGCCACAGAAAATGATGTTATAGTCCCATTTTCCAGGGCAGTGGGTGTCCACTTGCCTTACATTTGCATAATCAAGATGAGTTGCTCACAGGACACAGGACTCTCCATTGAAACAAGATTTTATCCAAGGAGACTTACTGAGCTTACTGGACAGAGGATTAGCTGATAATACCCTCCTGATTAAAAAGTAGGTTTTGCTTTCCTACACAGCCTGATCCATCTTTCATTTTTTCATGCCCTGTGATGCCACAAATTGTACTGTATTTCCTTCCAATGCAGCAATTGCTAAAGATACTTGGGAAAAAGGCAGTTGGCTAGATTCAATATAAGAATGATCTCTCTGCTATTCCAGCTCAAGAATTTTCAACTCTTTGTTGTTTGTAGCCACAGCTCCTGGTAGAGACAACTTTGCTTTACCCTCTGATGCAGAAGCTTGGGGACCTGTGGGGGTTTGGGTGCTTATATTGGTACAGAGCATAGTTTGGTTAAAAAAAAAAGTACCCAGGAGCATCTATACTTGTTTCCTGAGTTCTGCTGAATTGAGGAGCTATGTTTCCAACATGCTTAGATGGACTAGGGTATAAGTAGAATTTTCACGGACTCGCCTCTGATCTCAGTCACTGTTGATGTTTTTGGAAATGCATGGCAGATTCCAAAGAACTGACTAGCAAACAGATTTCTGGAGTAAAATCCATCCATAAATTGGTAGCTGCTTGTGTTCTCACTATTTGAGAGATGGAATTTGGAGCAGAGGACAAAGGGTTGCCTGCTACTGTGCACCATTCTGCTCTCTGGGGCTTGGACTCTGAGGGGCTTTGCCATACTAGAGGATTTTCCTGGCAGGGAAAGATGGACACTGCCATGTACTGCCAGACAGAAGAGCAGTAGCACTACAGGGACCCAGCCAACTTCATGAGGGTGGACTAGATTTTGTGGATCACAAGTGCCATCATATCTAGTTGCCAGCTTTTGGTAATTCTCTGTGTTATAATTTTCTCCTCTTATCTCTAACACATCTGTAAAATCTTATAATTATTCCCTTAGAGACTCATCTATGCTGTGGGGGAATTACAGAAAGAATTTATATCCATGCTCGAGATGAGAGGGTAAAGAATAATTTCAGGAGCAAGAATGCTGGTATCAGTGGAGATTGCTAAAATTCTCAAAAGGCAAGTAAATTTTAGGAACAATGATTGGGGATCAGTGTTGAGTGTAAGTTTGCCCCTTCCTATATGGAGATTTTCTCTCTTCACTGCCAGCCTGGGTTATTTTTCCAAGGGATCCTGAGAATCACTCATGCTTTCTCCATGATTCTAAAGTATGCTTGAGACCTTCAAGGCTCCCTCCTAATTCAAGTCTCTGCTAACACCGGAGAAGGATCCATCATCATTAACAAGCCTTTCTTCTTTCTTTATCCTTCTAGTGCTTACCACTAGCATAGCTGTTGACACATCATTTTGTCTTTCCTGCTGGGTTTCCATTGCTCAGGGAAGCTCCTGGTGCATAGTAGACACTTAGTAAATATGTTGAGTGATTGAAGGAACAAATCAACACACAAAGCAAAGCCTTCACTGAGTCCTTATTTAAAGACAAAAACTTATGACTGAGAATCTAAAAAACGTATGACTGAGATCTAAAAAACACAAACTGATGACTGAGAGTCTGAAAAACACAACCTAGTTTTGAATCAGCTGTGTGGATTCAAAGAGCCAGAAATGCTGCATCTGGGAAAGTCGTCACTAGTAGGAGGGCGTTCCTCGGGCCAGTGAAGGGGTCTTTTAGGAGTAGTAGCATTTAGTGTGAAACTGAACTACTGGCCTCAAATCCTAAATCTGCCATTTGCTAATTGAGTAGCAAGACAGGTAGCTTTTGGTTTTAGTTGATGCTTAATTTCAAATTAAAATTTATCTTTCCACCAATTTATTCATCCATCTGACATTTATTTAATGCCTGCCACATGGCAGATGTGGTGCAAAGTACTAGAGATTCAAAGATGATTAAGAAAAAATCCTCACTCTCTAGCTGTTTACCATCCAATGAGGTTGAAACCTCTTTATATGGTTTGGCTGTGTCCCCACCCAAATTTAACCTTGAATTGTAGCTCCTATAATTCTCATGTGTTGTGGGAGGGACCCAGTGGGAGATAATTGAATTATGGGAGTGGTTTCCCCCCTACTGTTCTTGTGGTAGTGAATAAGTCTCACGAGATCTGATGGTTTTATAAGGGGAGACCCCCTTCACTTGGATCTCATTCTCTCTCTTGTCTACTGCCATGTAAGATGTGCCTTTTGCCTTCTGCCATGATTGTTAGGCCTCCCCAGTCAGGTAGAACTGTGAGTCCATTAAACCTTTTTTTCTTTATAAATTACCTAGTCTTGGTTATGTCTTTATCAGCAGCATGAAAATGGACGAATATACCTCTATTCACACTTATCCAATCAAGCTTTGCAGGAAACCACAGAGGGATTATCTGATACTGAAATGTCACGTTTACTCTAATTGTTCATTAATTGCAGTGTATATGGCTAAGTAGCTTTAATAAATGTATACTAGGCAATGGGAGGAGATCCACATGGAAGACAGAAGACCTTGACTCTAGTCCCATCTTAGCGACCACCGACAAGGCCCTCATCCTTTATGGATCTCTGTTTCCTCTTCTGGAATATGAGGTGGGCAGAGAAAGTTGATTTCTAAAGTTTCTCCTAGCCCACACTTGGATTTTACATAATCTCTGGAAATTGTCTCTAATAGAGTAGTTATTGTTGCTGGCCACTAGAGGTCAGTACCTTAAAAAGTAAACTGGATTCTCCTGCCATCAAAGTATGCCTTGAAGCAAAAGCAAAATTACTGTTTTCTTATCTTGGTTAGGAAGAAACATTCCCAAAGAAACAGTTTTCTCCTTGACATATTAGAGCTTGTAAGATGACATTTCCAAACTCTGGCTGAGCATTCGCTGCAGAGTTCACTAACAATCTTAGCGTGAGAGATGAAGGAGCAGAAGGTCCGGCCCTAGTAGGGTTTCTGAACAGACCTGAATGCATTGATAGCTGCGTAACAGGAGGAAAGAGGAACTGAAAATGACTCTTCTGTAGAGCAAGCCCCTCACTGTATCCAATGGTGCACTTGCCCCTATCTGGTCACTGAGAATTAAAAGGTAAATACGTTTTCAGATCAGCTCTTTTCTCATAGATGTGGTAGGGAAGGCACAATTTTTTTTTCCTTTCCCTGAGTTCCTGCCGCTCTGAAAGGTAGGAACTTCCACTCTCTTAATAATTAGTGGCTTACCTCTCCATGGCTCCTTCTGGTGGAGGGAGGAGGAGGGATTTCTCTGATTGGTGAGTTGGCAAGAGTCTGGCACCCCCTGAGCTCTGTGTTGGGAGTGGGCTGTGTGTAAAAAGTCACTTGCACATGTGGCCTCTCGGGTTCTATGAGCTTGATTTGTGGGGAGGAAGACTTCTGTTCTCTAGGAGGCTGAATGGAAAAGTTTCTGTTCTGGGACGCTAATCAGGTCTAGACCTGGAGGCAACTACTGGGAAGTTTGTTTCAGCCTCATATCTAAGTTGCTTTCTCTGATTTGGTGCTACCAGTGGGAAGACCAGTATTTTGGTACATATGTGGCTTCTGTGTGCATTTCTCAATTGACTTGGCACTCTCAGGGGTGAGGAGCAGGATTAAATGGAAGCCCTTCTCAAATCCTATCAGTGGAGGTGGATTAATACTGTCCCCTCACAACTCTAATGACTGCAGGCTTGCTTGTGATGTTGTTGGTGTAGGGTTTAGGTAAGAGTGGGGCTCAGGGTTGTCCTTGGGGATACAGGACCAGGGAAAGGAGACAGGTATAGCCCTCAACACCTTATGCAGCTGAAACCAAACTGAAATGAATATAAGGGGCAAATAGTAGAAAAAAATCATTAAAATTCAACTTGAGGAGTGTGTAGGAGAGAGATGTTTTGTTCTGCTTTGCCTAAGTCATGGTAGTTGTGCAAAAAGAGTTGGTCTTAAAACTCAGGCCTCTTTTGGTACAAGGTGGTTCTGTGTCCCCCAGCTGCTCCCCTTTACCCTCTCCCATCCCGTTACCTCTTTATTCATAAGAGAAGAAAAACAAATAGAAAAGATCTCCAACAATTGTCCAAATAATTCATTCATTTATATAGACATTTCTTCATTCATTCATTCATCCTACCAATATTTACTGAGCTTTGATAATGCACCAGGCAGTTTCAGGTACAGGGAAATAAGCAGACAATACCCCCTTCCCTTGTGGGGCCAACATTTATTTGAGGGTTGACCAAGTACTGTGAAGTCATTGCCTCTTCCATATCCCTTGCATTAACCAATTCAGGGTGCTTTGGTAGATTTTTAACTGTCTTATCTCCATCTCTGTGCCTGAAGCCTTTTTTCAGAACCCTGAAAAGCCACTTTACCTGAGCAGCAAAGGCACTCCCAAAGTGCTGGAAAAATATTGTTCCTGAGAGCGGTCCTCAGCCAATGACTCTTGGAAGTTGGTGTTTCAACACTCCAGCTTCCTCCCTTTTTGAGTGAGCTGATTCGGTGTGTGTTATCCTGTTCTCCCGGGCAGCTCCTTGAGATGAGCTTCAGTCAGTCACCATGACAGTTAGCTTAGAGACACAGTTATTGTTGCTCTGTTGCTTCCTCACTACCCTATTGGTGTTTCCTCCAACTCCCAAATAACCACTTATACTCAAGTCCTTGTCTCAGAGTCTGCTTTTGGGGAAAATCTGCTAAAATTGTCATTTTTTACATATGTTACCACATTTTGTTCTTGCAAAGACTCTGTGAAATTATGAACTGAACATCGCAGTGCCTACCTGATGACACACTTCTGGAAAAAAACAAAACAAAACTGCCTACGTCTCCTGCTGATGAGCTTTGAGCAGGCAACTGTGCTTTATACCAGTATTCACAATCCTAGCTGATGGGAGCAAAGGAGGGTGTGGATCAGCTGCAGCCAATCCCCAGCCTGGCTCTTTGGTAAACAGGGGTCTGCCAAGCATGAGATCCTCACTCTGGGGATTTGAACTGAGACATGAAGAGTCCGCAGGGATTGAGCAATTGGAGCTAAAGCAAAGAACATGTCATGAACTAGAGCTGGGCTGGGAGATACCAGCAGAGATTGAAATGATGAGAAATCAGAATCCATGCTGTAGAAAAGACAGATACAGGGTGAGGAAACCTGTGAGTGGTATGAGAAGCCCATGGATACAAAAGAAGCAGAGACGTGAAGCAGAGTGGAGTCAAGTTCTTCACTAAGGGCCAGTGTCAGGATCTACCCTGGCCTCCACCAAGGCCCTGGAGGGCTGTTGGAGCCACTCAGCTTGAAGTAATGGCCTGTAAGGCCTGGTCCAAGCAGAACTCCAGCACCCATTACTCCTGCTCTGATTTTGTAAAATATTGATTTCAGAAGGCAGTTGCCAAGTTTTGCTTTTAATTGGGAGTGCAAAACTAGGTATAGCCTTGCCTATTGAATTAGAATACAAGAGATTCCAAACTTTCATTAGAACTGGAAGGGAAGCCAAAGGCTCCTTTAATTCAGGGAAGGCAAGTTGATTTCATCTCGAGGGTGCATGCTTGTTGATGGATGGACCTGGAGACTTTGTTGAGAATTCTGAAGCTGCCCTGGGGCACAGTGGGAAGAAATGCTGCTACCTATTAGCAATGTCTACCATGAGTTTGGAGAAAGATAGCAACTTACTTTCCACCACCAATCCAGTGTGGAATCAGAGGCTTAAAGGATTTAGGTGATTTGTCTAAAAGTCACAGAAAGTTGATTATTGGAATTCCTGGGGCTAGATCTTGTCTTCTGACTTTCTACCCAAAAGATTCTCTAATGGCTTTCTCATCCAGCTAACTTTGGCCCTTTAAAACTGTTTTAGGAAGCTAAGAATCCCTTCTCAAAAGAACAATTACTTCTTGTTATATGAGAAATTATATGCACGGCCTTCCGGAAAGTTAGTGGGATTCACATTTATGGTTTTGTAGGTGAGTTTTAGTTTATAATTTAGAGTTGCCAAATTTAGCAAAAAGGAATACAGGACACCCAGTTAAATATTTGAAACAGATTTCTACTAAATGATTATTTTGTGAAATTTATATTTGAATCTTCTGAATTTTATCTGGTAACCCTAAAGGGGAATCAGGTGGGCAACTCCTTGTGTGGACACACCTTGATATATTGGTGGATATATGGCTTCTGGGCCCGGACCATCTCACATACTAACCTTCTAGTTATTATTTGTCAATATTCTGACCAACTGGGACATCTCAGTAGGCTGTGCTTTAATTTTAGTTCTGCATGTAGTAAGACCTGGATGTTTTCTGTAGAAAATCCTTGCAACTCTCTTTGTTGTTCTGGAGTAATAATAATAGTAAGACCTGAGTGTTTTCTGTTTCAGTAACAATGGGGATGCTCAGTGGTGCCAAATTTATCTGAAACTGTGGTTGGAATAGATCACTGAGACTTTGTTTTTTCTTGTTTATTTCCACCAAGGCAGTATCTCACAATCTTGTAAAAGATAGCACTTTTATAATGAAAGAGCATCTATGCAACCCCTTAGACTTTATGATTTTTCTCCTTTTAGTGCTAGCAGATCATTTTTTGGAACCCTGACTATATTGGGCAAGTCTTTACTTCAATAAGTTCTGCCACCTCCATGATGGCACTGGAGTGAAGCCATGAATTCAGTCTTCTTCATATAGCTGCTCATAAATGCCTTTGCCATCTGACAAATACATTGGTTCTGTATGACTTCATACTGTAGTAACCCTTTGGGTTCATAGTTCTGGACTAAGAAAAACTCAATAAAATGATGTAAACTCAAGACTCATTTCCTTCCCTGTTCTAGTTAGGAAGAAACAATTTAAAAACATATAAACTAGTATTATTTGGTCGTATTCTTGCTTTAAAAAATCCTCTGGAATAGACATCCAGGTATGCCACCAGGAAACTTTAAGAATGATATTGTGTAAGGCCGGGCACGGTGGCTCACGCTTGCAATCCCAGCACTGTGGGAGGCTGAGGTGGGCGGATCACAAGGTCAAGAGATCCAGACCATGGTGAAATCCCGTCTCTACTAAAAATACAAAAAATTAGCCGGGCGTGGTGGCGGGCGCCTGTAGTCCCAGCTACTCAGAGAGGCTGAGGCAGGAGAATGGCGTGAACCCGGGAGGCGGAGCTTGCAGTGAGCCAAGATTGTGCCACTGCACTCCATCCTGGGTGACAGAGCGAGACTCCGTCTCAAAAAAAAAAAAAAAAGAATGATATTGTGTTTTACACTTCAACTCCTAAGAGTTTTATTTCTCTCTCCTTAGACATTTTCTCTGCAATTTTTGGAAACAATATGCAACTAGCCTAAGAGCGTACATAAAATATTTTATGTAAAATGAGTACAATGTTTATTATAAAAATTAAAAATAAAGATCAAAAGAGTAGAGATTTAAAATTCCCCATTAATATTTTAATTTAGACTTTTTCTATGCATATGGGAAAACAGACTTTAAAAATGAAATGAGTACTGAAAATATTCCTTAGTCATCTACTTTTGTTTAGTTAATATTTTGTGAATATCTTATGGTGCCAATACATTTCCATCCTCTTTTTTTTAAAGACAGGGTTTCCCTATGTTGCCCAGACTGGCCTCAATTCCTGAGCTCAAGCAGTCCTCCCCAGCAGCTGGAACTATAGGTGCAAGCTCTTGTGCCTGGTGGTGCATCCTCATCATTTTTTATGACTCTGTTTCATTGGATGAGTGTATCACAGCTCATTTTACCCATGTTGAGGCTATTTCTCAATTTTCCTTATTGCAAGCTTTGCTGCAGGGCTCTTTCTGCAATTAAACTTTTGCACACGTTATTATTTTCTTGGAGTAAATTCTTAGAAATGGGAGACTTGGTGATTTTTGTATCTTAGACAACATTTTAAAAAATCCTGGCTATAGTAAAAGAGAATTTGGATGAGGGCACAGTTTCTTGCTATTCCTGTACACCTTCCAGGATGGAGTCCCTTTAACTTGGGACTCTCACGAGGGAACAGATATACCTGAAATGAGGAGCAGCTAAGGGGTCATTTCTGTAAATAAAGGTCAGTTGGAAAAAGTAGATTTTGGGGGCTGAGTAGACTCTCTCACCATGACAAGACTGTACAGATATGGTTCACAAGTGGTTCTCAATTTTGACCCCCCAGGAGATATTTGGCAATGATGAGATATTGTTGCTTGTGATGACTCACGTAGTTGGGTGGAGATGCTACTAGCATCTAGTGGGTAGAGGCCAGGGATGCTGCTAATGTCCTATGATGCACAGGACAGCCCTTAAAAAAAGAAAGATCTGGCTCAAAGTGCAAGATTCCTACCGAATTTAGGAAACAGTGATGCAGAGCAGAAATAAAAAGGGATCAATGAGTCTCTTGAAAACCATGGTACAGCACTGCAAATTTTATGTTTTTTTTCTTTCAATTTTCTCTTTCAAAAGACTCTTCAATTACCCAATATATCTGGCATGTCTCAGGCTGATCTACACACCACATTAGGGGACACACAAGGCCTTGGAATGTGTGGTCCTACTTGCTCCTGGCTTCTGTTAGGATTAATCTTGACAAGAATGTGCAGTGTGTATAGAGGAATTTAGACTGCCTGGATTTTTCTAAGCATAATAGTACAACAATGATGCTAAAAGATTGCCTAGGTTCCATTTGTGGAACTAAACCAGATGCAAAGGGTCAGCATCAGTCCTTTGGGGCCAGTCTCTGTTCCTTGGGCAGAGCAAAGTAGGTTGTTATATTTGGGACTCCTTAGAGTTTGCCGAGCTGCATGTTCTGGCTGCACTGAATATTTTGGTCATGAGTAAGCCAGTCATGATTGTGACAGGCTTAGCTCCCAGCTAAGGTCAGAGGAGAATGATGTTTGCTAGGATCAAAGGAAGATAATTGCGGATGTTGCATTTCCTCCATAATGCGATGATCTTGCTGTGAAAACATGTCTAAAGAAGAGGCCTTGAGAGGCAGGGGAGTGCAGGTTTGTGTGCTCATGACAGGGCATGGGCATTCCAGGTGGATGGGCAGAGCTACAATATCCCACATTTATTAAGTCTTGTCATGGGCAAATTGCTCAATTGCTCTGAGCCTCAGTATTCTTACCTCTAAAGGGGTAAGAAGAGTATTTAACTCGTGATGAGCTGGAAAGCTACTAGGTTAGAATCTTGAACTCCTAAATCTCCACCAGCTGTTTGTTGCTGTTGCAAGTTTAGGAGAGGGACTTAGAGAGGGACACTGTGGCAAAAACCCTCTGTTCATCAGTCCAAGGACTTCACTCCAAAATCCCATGCAATTTTTTATAAGTGGAGCTGGGCCACTTCTGCGACTCAACGGTTCCTTTTGCATAAATTACACACAGCTCTGGAAAAATGTTCCTTCTGCTGTATGCATTCAAGGAACCAGTAAAAACAGGGAGCCAGTTTTATTGCATAAGCTGTGCGGAGTTTTAGAGAGACTTTAAAGAAGGAAGAGATCTGGGAGGGGAGCCCTGTGCTGGTTGATTTCTGTTGCTCCCACCCTTTCTCCTGGCTCCCATCCATTTTCTATCCCTGTTGGTTCTGCGTTTTGCCCAAGAAGTTCATCTCTGTGCATTGCATCACCAAGACTCTCTGGGCACCTGGAGTCATGGGCTTTGACCAGTGAGGGATATAAATAGGAGACTGAAAGGTAGAAGAGGGTGGTCAGGGGATTCACAGTCCTGGCTTCTTCCCTACTTCTGGCAGTGGCTGAGCTCTTCTGCAGGTGTAGCTCCTGTAGGCTGGTCCCTCTGCCAAGTCTCCAGTTCTTCAATGCACTTTGCAACCACCACTGCCTCTCCTCCTTTTCAGGCTTTGGGATGGTGAAGGATTCCTGCTGTTGCTGTCCTTGGATACTTCAGCATCCCTGCACGGTTCTTTTCACCCCACCTGCACCTTTAATACAGTTCTTTCATTCGACCTTCCATAGTGAAATCCTTTTGAAAGTGTTCTGCTGCCTTCTGCCTGAACACTGATAGGCACATCCCGGAGAGAGAAGAACCCCTAGAGATCTTGGTATGTGGCCTTGAGAGTCTTTGAACTTCTCCATTCTGATGCTGAAGTGGCATCCCAGAACTTGGGAAGCTTCCATCCCAATGTCCATACAAATGCTACTTTTCTTTCTTTTCTTTTCTTTTCTTTTCTTTTCTTTTCTTTTCTTTTCTTTTCTGTGTGTGTGTATGTTTTTTTTTTTAGAGAGGAAGAAGGTGAGAGTGGTACTGAATTCTCTCTAGAGGTTAGAAGAATGCGCCACTGACAGGGGCTCTTCCTGAGGATAAAATAAAGTACCATGCTGAAAGGATCCAGTATGGTGCCATTTACTAGGCACACAGTAAATGGTAACTGCTGGTATCATGAGACACTGACTGGTGATCTCTCAAGGAAACGAGGAGGAAAACATGAGGTCAGTAATGGAGTTAACAACTGAGAGTAGCTTTTTAATCTCTCCTTTCAGGGCTGTCATTATGTGTTGGCCGAGGAATGAATTGGATTTAGGGGCTCCTTTTTTTTTTTTTTAAAAACTTTTATTTTAGGTTGGGGGATACATGTAAAGGTTTGTTACATAGGTAACCTCGTGTCATGGGGGTCTGTTATACAGATTATTTCTTCACCTAGGTATTAAGCCCAGTACCCAATAATTATCTTTTCCGACCCTCTCCCTCCTCTCCTTCCACCCTCAAGTAGACCCCAGTGTCTGTTGTTCCCTTCTTTGTGTTCATGAGTTCTCATCATTTAGCTCCCACTTATAAGTGAGAATGTGTGGTATTTGGTTTTCTGTTCCATGTTAGTTTGCTGAGGATAATAGCTTCTGGCTCCATCCATGTTCCTGCAAAATACATGATCTTATTCTTTTTTATAACTGTGTAGTATTCCACAGTGTATATGTACCATGGATTCCGTCACTGATGGGCATTAAATTGATTCCATTTCTTTGCTGTTGTGAATAGTGCTGCAGTGAACATTTGCATGCATGTGTCTTTATGGTAGAATAATTTATATTCCTCTGGGTATATACCCAGTAATGGGATTGCTGGGTTGAATGGTAGTTCTATTTTTAGCTCTTTGGGGGAATTGCTGTACTGCTTTCCATAGTGGTTGAATTAATTTACACTCCCATCAACAGTGTGTAAGTGTTCTCTTTTCTCTGCAACCTCAAACTGGCTCTTTTTGATACCATAGAGACTTATCTCCAAGGATGCTCTTCCTCTTCTTTTTATCATTTTCTAAAATAGTTGCATATGTTATTGCCTATTTTAGTGTATTGATGTCAAAAATCAGAGAGTTTGAGGGGAAGCAGAAGTATTTCAGTTGGAAATAATTTATTCTTTCATTAAAAGTGGCCATTGGAGATCAGCATTATGACAGCCTGTAGGATGAGATCATCATAGATGCCAGGCTTTTACCGTATGAAATATTTAGTCAATTCTGACCAAATATTATAAAAAATTAGATTATTTCAGGGAAAAATCATTCTAACAACACGTTTATTTTGCATCATGCAGACAAAATAAATGTGGTTTTGATTTTATATGAAAACAGCTTAGGAAATCTCTAGTTAATTTTGTCTGCCAATTAATTAATCTCTCTTTTTCTTGACCCGGAATCTTCATTTTCCTTTGGGAAATAATTTCTTCCTCCTCCTACCACCTCTGTCCATGTGATTTAGATGAGATGGATTTTTCTTTGAGCTGTAGTGCTGGGTTGTGATGTAAGCCTGGCCAATGGCAACATCACATTTCTTCGGCCAATTGTTGGTTGAGGGATAGGCTCATGATTCAAGTAGAACCATTCAGAATCAAAAGGCTGTCATTTCCAGGTATTTCACTGGAACTATTTAGGAAGATAATTTTTTCTTCCCCCTGCTAGGACTGCAAAATGCAAACCTGAGTTGCTGGTGGCCATCTGCGCAATAAATAAAGGCAATACCCTTCCTGAAAGTGAAGCCAGCAATGTGGGGAGCTGCTCTATAGGAGGGAGAGAGATAAGACCCTGGTGACATTGTTTGGGTACTTAGGCCTGGCTCTGGGATTTTTGTTATTTCAGTGAGTTTCCTTTTACTTGAACCATGTTGAATTGGAGCCTGGCAGTTATAATCTAAATGATACTGATTAATGTACAAGATGATTATAGGATTTTCCTGTTGTGACACCTCCCCCATTTGACTCTGACCACATGTGTAGATTGTGACTGAAAAGAACTTGTCACTAATTAATTCATCATAATTTTATTGAGCACATACTATAGCAGTCATCATGTAGAGTCCTGGGATATAAAAATCAATAGGGCAAACAAACTCTCCATCAGATAGACAAATGTAAAAAATATATGAGCAATATGCCAGCATGGTGGTTAAGAGAGTGGGCTTTGGAGCTTCACTGCCTAGGGCTACTGTGCCACTTACTATTTACTTCACATATTTCATAACCTCTCTGCCTCTCAGTTTATCCATCTGTAAAATGAGGTGAATAATTGTTGTGAGGACTGTCTTAATTCATTTGAGCTACTATAACAAAATACCAAAACCTGCATAGATTATGAACAACAGAAATTTATTTTACAGTTTTGGAGGCTGGAAAGTAAGATCAAGGTGCCAGCAGATTTGGTGCCTGGCGAGGGCCTGCTTCCCCATTCATAGATGGCCATCTTCTCACTGTGTCTTCATGTGTTGAAAGGAGGTCTTTAGGGCCTTTTATAAAAAATAAGGGCACAAGTCCTATTTATGAGGGTAGGTCCTTCATGACTTAATTACTTCCCAAAATCCCCACCTTCTAACACCATCCCACTGGTGATTAGGTTTCAACATACGACTTTTGAGGCTACACAAACATGCAGACCGTAGCAAGGACCAAGTGAGCTGATACATGTAAACCACTCAAAAAGTGCCCAGTAAGTGTTTGCTATTGCTACCATGACTATGCACTGGTTTTCAGATGGCAAGGAACATACACGTGGTCATCTGTAATTCTCCTTAGGCACGGGGGAAGGGAAAGATTAGAGAAAAGAAAGTAACTTTTGAGCTGAACCTGAAAAGGTGAGGCACCCCAGGGCAAAGTACCCTAGAATTGCAGTTATCTGCATATTCTTGGATAATAGTTACATGTGGGTGACTTTTGAAGATGTGACTGTAAAAGTTTGCAGAAGCTACATCCTCAAGGGCTCAATGCACCATGCTAAACGATGCTTTTATGAGTATTAGGTAGGATAACATCTTTTCCAAGTGATCAAATAATCAAAGGGCTTAAGTAAAAACAGCATTTAACAGTTACCATAATTGAAAAGTCCAAGGGAACAGCTGGCTATAGGTACGTCTACATCGGAGTCCAAATGATGACTCCAAGACCCATTTTCTCTCTTTGTCTCTCTGCTTCATCTGTGCATGGGTCTATTCTTGCATGGTATTATGCTCTGTGGTGGTAATGTGGCTGGTGGAAGTTCACAGGCTTAAGTCCAGTGGAAAAGAAGGAGATTCTCTTCTATAGATATCCCAGCAAAGTTTCATCGACTCTCATAGAGTCACGTGAATCAATTATTTTGGTGAGTGGGATGCTATACTCTGATTAGTTAGGCTAGAGATTTACATACTGGAAGTTTCAATTCCACTGAGAAGCTCATAGACTTAGCATGTAAAGGAAGATGGTCCTTCAGAAGGAATTTAGGTATGGATACCAGAAAACAATATGAAATACACACCTGATGGCAAAACATATAGAAGTTCAAAACACCTTTTATAATGGAGGGATTGGGAGGGTCATTGCTGTTTTCTAAGCTGGGAAATGGCATGCACATTTTCATTTTAAAAGGACATACTCAATCTAGTGTGGAGGA
Source organism: Symphalangus syndactylus (assembly GCF_028878055.3). NCBI lineage: Eukaryota > Metazoa > Chordata > Mammalia > Primates > Hylobatidae > Symphalangus > Symphalangus syndactylus. Next base: position 23,220,337 of record NC_072438.2, on the reverse strand, counting down.
TGGATTGGAGGGTTGTGGTTGGAGGCAAAGGGCCAGTTACAACGTTTTTCACTGATTAAGGGAAGTGATGATGAGTGTATGAATGACACCTTTTGCACCGGGAATGGAAAGGTGCAATGAATCAGATATGTGCATTTAGTGGCTGGACCCATAAGAATTTTATGCTGGGCAAAGTTCAGTAGGGAAGGGAGGGAAGACATTTTGTTTGCACCTTAGGGTTTTGGCTTTGGTACAGGGTGGGTAGAGATGCTATTTACTGAAAGTGGAGCTACAGAGAGAGAGAGACAAAGAGAGAAACCTAATGATGTGGTTTGGATGTTTTTGTCCCTTCCAAATTTCATGTTGATATATGACTCCCAATGTTGGAGGTGGGCCTAGTGGGAGGAATTTGGGTCATGGGGGTGGATCCCTCATGAATGGCTTGGTGCTATCCTCATGCTAATAAGTTCATGTGAGATCAGGTTGCTTAAAAGAGTGTGACACCTCCCCCCCACTCTCTTGATCGCTCTCTCACCATGTGATAGGATGGTGGTGCCCTCTTCATCTTCCACCATGATTGGAAGCTTCCTGAGGCTGCACCAGAAGCAGATGCTGGCACCATGCTGCTTGTATGGCCTGCAGAACCGTGAGCCAAAATAAACCTCTTTCTTTATAAATTACCCAGCCTCAGGTATTCCTTTATAGCAATGCAAATGGACTAACCCAGCTCATATCTAAAATTTATTTACATCCATGATCTTTTACACAGAGTGGTAGAAAAAAAGTATATTTAGAGTTTATAGAATCTATTTTTTATCATAAGCAACACTATTCACAATGATAAATGACCTGGAAATACCCTTGTGCATGCGGGGGCACAAAGAAACATTTGTGGCCTGAAAATGTGTAACACAGGCACATGCATGTTCATGTACACACAGCATTATATTAGCCTCATTATTTTCTTTTTTCTTTGTTTTTCCCATTTCTTCTCATCTGCTTTTTACTGCTGTTTTCTTTTTATATCTTATTTATCTTCGTAAGTGGCTTTAAACTCTTCCAGAACAAGATGGTATATAGTCAATAAATATTGCTTAATACATATTCATTACAAGTCAGCCTTTACAAAGAATGATTGGAATGAGGCTTAGAATTTTTTAAACCAAAACTGTTTTGCTATTTTCTTTATACAGATATTTACAAATGTGGATAAACTGTATCTGCTATTTTTTAAGAATAAAAGACACCTACGTTTGCTTAAGATTTTATTCGTTTAATACCAAAACAGCTCTTCCTTTCTCATGTTAGTTCTCTGATCCCCATTACCATCCCACCAGATATTTCAAAACAAAATTCATCTCTAGGCTTCAAACCAATTAAAGGAAATTCAGTTTTAAAAGCTACTCAAAATAGGCTTTGTAATAAAAGAAACATTTAAAAGATAAGTAAGCAATGTCCAAAAAATGAATGCATTTGTGGATTACGATCAGAAGTTTTAATCACAGTAATCTGTGGTTCATGACTGTCTGCAATAACTTCTCCATTTCCAGTTTATCCAGCAAATCCTGTAGTCTTCAAAGGGCCCGTATGTTCATTTTTCCCAGATTAGTTACTTCTCTTGGCTCTTTTTTATGCTTTATAACTTGGAATTCTATCTTTGGCTGTTATCTGTAAGCAGGTGACTATCTGAAACCACCTTTGCTCTCTCCTTTTTTTCTAATACTCATTGTTCTTGGTCTCCTGTACACATGTCCTGACTCAGAAGGAAAGCAATAAGTGCACAAAGTATGGCAGGCAAATGAAGACAATGAAAGCAAGATAGGGTTGAAAGACAGGAAAAGTAAGCCTTACCCTTACACACAACTGCTAGATCATTGCAACTTTCATCTGTGGTAATGGCAGTATCCAGCTCTGAAATACACAGGGTCTCCACACTTTCTTATGAATAAATCCTCCAATTCTCAGGCTGGCTTTCAAAGCTCTTACAAATATGGTCCATTGATTCTCCTTCTGGGTCTCTGTTCTCACTTCGTCCCCATCATTACCTCTGTCTCAAGTGCACTTTCCTCCAACTTGTGCCACTCCAAGTGTCACCCATCACGTAAGGCCCAATGAGCACAGAGGATTTCTCTGTCCCTTCTCTGTCACATCCTAATTTGAAAGTAAACATTTCCTCTTCTTTCACAGCATTTTGCCCTTATTTCCAGCCTAGAACTTAGCATATTTTATCATTTTCTCTTCCAAAATTATAGGTATTTTTGTGTGTGTGCATGCCATTTCCTTTCTGGTATCCTTAGAAATTTACTAGTCAGAGCTGGCTCTTGCACCGTCTGGAAAGTGAGGAGCACCTCTGCCCGGCTGCCCCTCTGTCTGGGAAGTGAGGAGTGCCTCTGGCTGGCAGCCGCACCATCTGGGAAGTGGGGAGCACCTTTGCCCAGCCGCCATGCAACCCTCCAAGTGTGAAGTGGCAGCCTTGTGTGTGATGTTTCTGCCCTCCCCAAGTTTGCATTTTTGACAGTAAAATTTACTTTTAAATTAAAAAATCTAAATTGGGGAAGATTAAAAAAAGAAATTTACCAGTCGAACCTATACTATTAATATGTTAATCTTGATACTCTTCTGTCTTCACAGAATCTAGCATGGTGATTCAAACATAAGAGGTATGAAAACTATAAGTCAATGAGCAGAGAAAGGAATACATAGAAGGAGGACTGGAAGTTACCAAAAGGGAGGGATGAAGGGAATACTATTACCATAAACCATAGGAATGGTAGATCAGACAGAATCATGGAAGAGAATAATTGAAGAATTGCAGTTCAGTGAAGAACAAGGTGCTGACACAAGCAAGAGTGGGACTAAGGGAGGTGTGAGACTTGGAAGGGATGTCTGTTTACTCAGACATTTGGCTCTTTCCCTCCTTCTCCTGTTCATTGCTCTCATCAGCTTACTCATAAGTCAGTGAACATATGCCTTGCTTTATTTGAACTAAATACCTAGCAGATCCATGAGAAGCAATGTCTTACCACAATGTAAAGTGGTGCCCATATTTATGAGAAAGCTATTAGGACAAATGTTTGTCTTGGGAAACCATCACGCTAAAGGATTTAGAAGAATCACCTGCTGGCTATTTCTCTTCATTTCAATCTTTATTTTTATCGCCCCTGCCAGGCCTCCTCTGTCTCTAGATTTTTTACCCCTTTGCTGTTGAGAATACCAATCATGCACTGAGGGTGCAAAGAGAATGCAGTGCTGAATTCATCATTCCCTTTGCATCCATCACACCCACTTAAACACATACACCTTGGCATGATTAGTGTTTTTCCATGTGTAAAAGCTTCTCTGGCCCCCGGCCTCAGGAATAGCAGACCCTGTGTGCTTTTAGCATCAAATCCATCTGTTTGCTATGCTGCTCATCACACTGAATTGTGATAGTTTGATCACCACACACTAGCCCGTAGGTAGGGGCTTTGTCTTAACTCATTATTAAATCTGTTTCAGCGCCACAGTGTCTGGTCCTTACAGGCTCATTAAAGGGTTGTTGAGTGAATATATACAAACGTGAAGGAATAAATAATAAAACAAAAGACATTTATCATTTCTCTGTAGCTTGCTTGAAAAATAGTTAGCATCTCTTACCTTTGGTTTTTGACTTACTATATAGCCTTTCAAGAATTGTCAAAGATTTTGGGATGTTATGTTTTTCTTAAATAATGGACTAAAATATATTTTTTGAAGATTTAATAAGGCAATATTATTGCCAACTGGTTTTATCACTCAGGGCATTTAATAGAAAATTTGTTAACATTGTCTTTAATTTGCTTAAATATTTATGAACATTTCTTTCAAGAGAATTTATATTTGGGGCAATTCTTTAATAGAATTCATTTTGTTGTGGTTTCAACTTTTCTGTGTTTCATCTTGTTTTGATAAATTCTGTTAGAATTGTCTTTAAATGCTTTAGAATCTGAGTGGGGTTCTCTTTGGATCCCATCCCTGCTTGTTCCACCTTCTGGAACCCCAGATTCAATCAGAGTGTCTACCACAGGGATCTTGGTCCTGATCACAATTCATCATCTTCTGATATGGAATCTAGGTAATCCGTGTCAACATATAAGAGAAACCCGGAGAATAAGCTGTCTGCCCAACCTGGGTCTGAGAAAAGGCCATTCTGGTCTGTGAAGAAGATCTCCAGCCAGACTTCATCTTCTGGCTGCAGATAGATGACTGTGGACCCCGAAGCCACATCATGGTTTCCTGTGTTGGCGTCGAAGGTCTTTATCCGGTACTGCCCATTGTGTACCAGTCCAATTGCCAGATGCTTGTTAGCCAATGTGATGTCATAAGAAAAGTAATAGATCCCTGGGAAAGCACAGATGAACTTCCCTGTGGCAGGGTTGTAGTGCTCTCCCTCATTGAAGAGGACCTTGTTAAATATAATAGGTAGTCTTTCTTCTGGGTAGCTGGTTGTGATGCCAACAGAAAAGGCAGATTTGAGCACGATGCTTCCACATCTGCAAACTCCAGGCAGCCCCGGGTCCCCTTGTTCTCCTCTGTCTCCCTTTGGTCCAGGAGGACCAACTGGACCTATTTCTCCTTTCTCTCCCTCTGGTCCCATGGGTCCTTTCTTCCCAGCCTCTCCTTGGTCCCCTTTCTCGCCGGCAAGACCCAGTGGTCCAGTCTTACCTCTCAAACCTTCAAAAAGAGTATATAGTTTGATTAATAGTTCCTTGAAAGATATAATCACAAACAGTATACCTATATGGTCCCAGCACATCCCACCTTTGTCTTTTCAGGCAACCTTTAACAGTGTACTACTAAATAATAAACTTTTTTTTTTTTTTGAGATGGAGTCTCACTCTGTCACCAGGGCTGGAGTGCAGTGGTGTGATCTTGGCTCACTGCAACCTCTGCCTCCCGGGTTCAAGTGATTCTCCTGCCTCAGCCTCCCAAGCAGCTGGGATTACAGGTGCCTGCCACTACACCCAGCTAATTTTTTGTATTTTTAGTAAAGACTGGGTTTCACCATGTTGGCCAGGCTGGTCTTGAACTCTTGACCTTGTGATTCACCCACCTCAGCCTCCCAAAGTGCTGGGATTACAGGCATGAGCCACCGCGCCCGGCCAATAATAAGCTTTTATTATTATTATTATTATTATTTATTTATTTATTTTTTGAGGCGGAGTCTTGCTCTGTCACCCAGGCTGGAGTGCAGTGGCGCAATCTCAGCTCACTGCAAGCTCCGCCTCCCAGGTTCACGCCATTCTCCTGCCTCAGCCTCTCCAAGTAGCTGGGACTACAGGCGCCCGCCACCACGCCCGGCTAATTTTTTTTTGTATTTTTAGTAGAGACGGGGTTTCACCGTGGTCTCGATCTCCTGACCTCGTGATCCGCCTGCCTCGGCCTCCCAAAGTGCTGGGAATAATAAGCTTTTAAAAGATCACTGGTGCACTAACAATAAAAATAGGAAATTTTCATCAAAATTTAAGTCAATTTTCCTGAATATGTAAGAAATAATTTAAATCCTGATGAATTTAACATAATTAACTATCATTTTGATGATGGATCACTTGCCACTATATTATTCACATATAGGTACTGGGCACTACAGGAAGGGTTCAATGAGCATGATGATATTATTTCTCAGAGTGTGCCCAGAGGGGCAGACAGAACCAGGCAAATCCCTAGAGGCTTCATTCTATTTCTATTTGTGATAATAATAAAAGAATTAATCAAAATTAAATTTGCTTATATTTATGAAGGATTTACTATGTTCCAGGGACAATGTTAAATGCTTTATTTGCATGCATTATCTTATTTAAGTTTCACATGACTTTATGAGCTCAGAATTATTATTACTTTCATTGCAGATGAGGAAGCTGAGCCACAGAGGAGTTATTTTACTTAAGAGAAGAGAACTAGTGAATGACAGAGCTGTGGTCTGACCTCATGCCTGCCTGACTCTGGAGCCAGAGCATTTGGCAGGAACATAAATTATTACTTTTTTCTTTCTTTTTTTTTTTTTTTTTGAGACATAGTCTCACTCTGCTGCCCAGCTGGAGTGTCATGGTGCAATCTTGGCTCACTGCAACCTCCACCTCCCGGGTTCAAGCTATTCTCCTGCCTCAGCCTCCTGAGTAGCTGGGATTACAGGTGTGTACCACCACATCTAGCTAAATTTTTGTATTTTTAGTAGAGATGGGGGTTTCGCCATGTTGGCCAGGCTGGTCTCGAACTTCTGACCTCAGGTGATCTGCCTGCCTCTGCCTCCCAAAGTGCTGAGATTTGGGAGGCCTGAGCCACCATGCCCGGCCAGCAGGAGCATAAATTCGAAAGTGCATCTGGCACATAGTGAGGGCTCAACATGCTACAATAACCAAAAAACAATGACTGCCACCACCATGCAGTAGCTTCTTTTGTGAGGAGAAAACTGAGTCCCACGCAGGTAAAAAAAACTTGCTTCTGGGCTGGGTGCAGTGGCTCACGCCTGAAATCCCAGCACTTTGGGAGGCCGAGGCAGGCAGATAACGAGGTCTGGAGATCAAGACCATCCTGGCTAACACGGTGAAACCCCATCTCTACTAAAAATACAAAAATTAGCCGGAAGTGGTGGTGCGCGCCTGTAGTCCCAGCTACTCGGAAGGCTGAGGTGGGGCAATTGCTTGAACCCGGGAGGTGGAGGTTGCAGCGAACCGAGATTGCACCACTGCACATCAGCCCGGGCGGCAGTGCGAGACTCAGTCTCAAAAAAAAAAAAAAAAAAAAAAGTTGCTTCTGTAGCAATGCTAGGACTAGAATCCAAGCCTTCTTAGTCAAATGATGTTTCCCGTTCATCAAAATGCCTTTTACCTTTGGGGCTGGAGTCAAGAATCTTAAATAGTGCTTGGCTCTGTCACTAAATGGTTGTATCATTTTAGGTAAGTCCCTTAATTTTTCTGAGTCTCTTTATACACAGAAAAGACATAATTGCTGTGAAAGAATTTTCACAAATTCCAAATCACCATACAGGAATATTTTCTGTGTGTCTAAATCTTTATATCTGCAGACCAACTATAGGCTAAATACAGAAAAATGGTGATCCTGGTTGAAGGAAATAAGCAAAATCAATTTAATTTATATAAATGGTTTAAAATGTAAATAGATTATACATGTAACACATCATATATACAATATTTTATATATATAAAATCTATATGACATTGATTTTGTATATGACATTGACATTTTATATATAAAATAGATTATATATAAGACATTGATTTATATATGACATTGACATTTTACATGTAAGGCATTGTTATATATATAAAAAAGCAATGATTTTATATACATAGCAGCAGTGATTTATACCATTGAAAGATATCATTCAATTTTATGGCCAAATCTATTTCACAAATTGTGCTTGTATGGTGATATTTCCTCAAAAAGTATCCAAATTTTTAGTAACCTGTAGTGCACTTTTGTAGTCAGAGTAAATATATTGCTGATGAATTGTGTGTTTTACTTTACCTATGTATTTGTTCTTGAGAACTTTTATTAAGCTAAACCTAAATTTAAATTTTGGGCAAGTCATTTCTTTTCTGGGTTTTAAATGCTCCATTTGTAATAAGGGGAGATTGGATCTAAGTCTAATCCAAACTTATTGGGCAAAGCAGCAAACAGACACGCGATAAAACCCCAGTTCAGCCATGGATTAGTTAGGTGAATTTTAAGAAAGGGCTTGATCTCTCTGGCTTTAGTTTCCCAGTCCTTGAAATGAAGGTGTTGGACTAGATTGTTTGAGGTCTCACCCTCTTCAAAATTCCTTGAGACCAAATCATACATTCTGGGATGCAATTTTACAATGCTGTTCACAAAAAGGCCTTCACAGCCTGAAAGTTTGGATTTTCTATAGTAATGTTTGTTTGAGATGCTGAATTGGGTGATAGATAATCATGGACTAGCTGTAATAATGTATAGTTATTCTTCCTGTTTGTATGAAGAATTTGCTCACATGCTTAGGTTCCACACATTAAGAGTGGAAAGAAGGGATGAGTCATTGTCCTTCTCCCTATTTAGTCAGACATATGCTTGGGTAGAGTGGAGGATTATGGGGGTAAGGGTTAGTCTATGTTTAGGTATTGAAACTAGATCAGAAAGGATTTCTTTATAGTTCTCCATGAAATGGGTCTACCTAGATTTCTTCTTCCATGCCATTTCTTCCTTCCATCCATTCATTCATTCATTCTATCCTTCCATCCATCTATCCATGGATCTATGCATACATACATGCATCCATGTAAACCATCTAACATTAATTGACCATCTACTACATACCAGTCATGGACTAGGGGCTAAGTGAAACACAGGCATGAAAGACATCTGCCCGAACCTCAAATTAGCTGTTATTACTTATGACCTTGGATCTGCAAATATGGGCCATAGTTAAGTTCATGAATACCTAAATCCATATGATAAACTGGAATGAATGATCTTTTTCATGAGGTTATTCTAGTGTTATCTGAAGATTTTTATATGCATATGTACCCAGATTAAATTAAATGTTAATATTATGCTACAGTAATAATTGCAACAGACCAGTGAGGGAGACAGATACTTTAATAGAAAATTTATAACTTTGTGCAATAAACTCTGCATTTCTCATTTAGGATAGGGAAGTTGGACCAAAATTATGCTTGATTGGACTTGGTTGGGGGTGGATGTGGTGAGGGTTTTCACCAAGAGTACGTGAATGAGAAGGCACCTGTAGTGTCATTAAAGGGGAAACAGGGAGCAGGTACTCCCAGCCAGGTTGTGCCCAGTTACAGCCATATTAAAAACACATCCCCAAATCTCCCAGGCTGTTCCTGTAGTTTATAAGTGAGGTACACCTCTCTTCATCAATCATATAGTTATTCCTACCTTTTCTTTCTGAGCTGTTATGTATCCTATGTGTGTATATTGTATTTAAATAATCTCAGGTTAGGAAAGTCATTTTGTTTTTGAATCTCAATTTTTTTCATGTGTAACATTAATTTTATTGCTGATTATAATTATTGCTAATAGGGTTATAGTAGATATTAAATATGAAATGTAAAGGTCCTGACAAATAGTAAGTTCTTAGTAAATGGTTATTATGATGATGTATTTTAATTATGTCTGTATATATTGGCCTCCCCCACATGAATGTCTGCTTATCAAGGCAAGAACAATGTCTTATGCTTGTGTTCCCAGTGTCTAGAACAGTGTTCTCAACCAGGTGCAATTTTGCACTGTCCATCTTTCTACCCAGTGGATAGCTGGCTACGTATAGAAAAATTTTGATTGTCAGTTTGGAGAGGAGAGCTACTAGCATCTAGTGGAATGCTATTGAACATCCTGCAATGCACAGAATAGTCACTCCACGGTAAATAATTATTCTACCCAAATTCTCATTAGTGCAGAGGTTGAGAAACACTGGAAGAATAATATTGGATAGTAATAGGTGCACAGAAATATTATTGAATGAATAATGCTTGGATGCATGGATGAATGAATGGATCTATGAATGTGGTGGTATAGTTGGCCTCATATATGGTTAAAACTGTAGCAGTTCTGAACATTTAATTTAATCTGAATGCATATCCACATATATGTCTTTAACATTAGAACTACCTCATGAAACGAATTACCAATGTCTAGTTTATTATACGGCTTTCGCTACTCACAAATTTAGCTGTGACTCATATTTGCAGATCAGAATTTAATAAGTTATAACATTTACTGAGTTTTTATCACATAGCAGTTATCCTGTGGAGGGTTTTGCATGTACTCTTGACCTTAAACTTAACAATCACCCTTATTACCACCAACTTACAAATGAGGAAACTGAGCCTCTAAGAGCATATGTGGCCAAGGATACTAGATCAGTAATTGAAAGAGCTAAGATTTGAGCCAAAGTCTTTCTGACTCCAATGTTTGTTTGTATAGCCACTACATTATTGCTTCCAGACCCAGTAAACTAAAAGCAATATATGACTATAATCCTGGTGTTATTATAGGATTTCAAGAATATTCATAATTATGACTCAGTGGTAACTTATATTCACAGATGTTACCTTATAGATGTCTTTAATAACTTACATTTTAGCTCCAAATTAAAGCTTCTTATCTGATGTTGAAGCTTTCCCTAAAGGTTCTTTATTATTGTGCAATGTTCGTAGATGTGGTAATTGATTTGCCAGATATTATCCGCATGGCAAATTCAGAAATGAATTATTATCCAATAATCTGAATATATTTTACGATTTTGTTTTACAGAACTCCAGTAAAACAGGTGTGATGATTGGAGATACATAGAATTTTTTTCCTTCCTATCTTTTGTCCCAACTTTTATGCTCAGCAACTTGTCTTGAAAGATTGATTCCAAATCCCTTCCTCTTTTAGTGTTAACACAGCCTGTCTAGAATTTCAATTCAGTTTACTCTGAAGGACTGCAGAATCTGGCAAGCTTCCCGGACCAACTTATTTTGGGGGGAAACAAAGTGAAAATTACTGAAGGACTAGTGAGCAATTGTGTTGCTGTAAAGAGCTGTAAAAATCTACTTTTTAGCTGCTATGTGTCAGGTGGGAAAGTGATGAGCTAGGAAAGGTAGGCTTTACAGTGCTATTGTCACTTCATCTGTGAAAAATAAAATTTGGAAGCCCTTTATGTATCTTTGTTCAGGATATTCGTGCTGAGCAGGATGGCATCTGTGCATCTGGCTCCTGGTTTTTGCCTCTGATTAGTCTGTCCATTTCCCCTTCTGTCCATCTGTCTGTCTGTCCATCCATGCGCTTGCACATCCAGCCATTGCCTGCTGGCTGCAGTAGCCTGGTACTTCTGGACATCAGATGTTTGAGTCCAGCTCTGGCAGCTACTAGCAGTGCACGTCCACCCCGGTCCATTGTCAGTAATTCATTTAATCACCCTGTGGCTCAATTTTCTCATCTATAAGATGGGATAACGTTCAGCTGAAAGAGTTGTCATTGCAGTGAAATAAGGATGCAGGTACAGAGTTTAGGGAAGCATCTGAAGCCTAGTAAGGGCTCAGTAAATTGTTATGATTAATGAAAGTACAGAAGGGGTTTAAGGAGTAATTCCCATTAGAAAAAGTAACAAAGAAAGGGGAACAGTTTTATGGTGGGGGTGAAGGAGGGTGTTTTATGCAACTTCTCATTCATTACCTGCAGTTCCCTTTTCACCTTTCTCTCCTTTCCTGCCGTCTCTACCATCTCTTCCTGGAAGGCCGATGCGACCATGGGGCCCAGGGGAACCATTTGCTCCAGGGGGCCCTGGAGGTCCAGGCAAGCCAGGAATGCTGCAGATATACCTGGGGGAGTAGTTCTCTCCTTTCAACTGATTACCCCGAGGTTGTCCACTGGCACAAATGGCAAAACTTGTAACATAGAGCAAGACAAACATCTTTGGCTCTGGAAGAGAAACACATGGACGTAAATGAACTTTCTGTGTTGGGAGAGGGGTGGTTTGGCATGATTCAATCAGTTTGAACACGAGAATGTGCATTTGCAACAAATCACTCCAGTGTTCATCTTTCCACACATGTAAAACCCTGTTTACCTTCATAACTCCATTGAAAATTATTAACGTATTATTGATATAGTATCCTCAGTGCCCTACACGGGAGTTGGTGCAGATGAAGAACTGGTTAAAAACATTTCAAAATAAATCACTGCATTTATTCTTCAGAAATCAATGATAGACTTAAAAATGGCATTTTCTTTTTGCAAAAGTAGTGCGTTTTTTAAAGAATAAAATTTAGACCTGGAAATGAAAAAGATAAACATCAACATTATTTTTACCACCTTGAGATTTACATTTTAGTATATATATCCTTCCAGTCTCTTTTGTCTATACAATGGAGAAAGTGATACCATGCCATTTCTACACTTCTTTAACTTCTTTCACTTGACAATGTATCATGAACACCTTCTATGTCAAAATTATGTGTAACATTAAAAAATAATTGCTTTTGTCTCTACTATCTTTTATGTACAGAACCCCCATTATAGATATTTAGGTTGCTTCCAAAGTTCTCCCAATATAAACATCATGCTAGACATCATTCTAGCTAATCTTTGCATGCACCCATAATTGTTTTCTTAGACTTAATGGGCTATTTAAAGCTGGAGAAAAGAGGAGGCATTTTCAAGAAAACCATGGTTTTCACTTGGTAATCATGTATAATGCCAATTAGTGTTAATTGGAGTACTGTGTATGTCCTGAGGGGGGGTCTCAAACGTTAATTTAAAATCTGCAGGATATAATGTCGTGGTGTCCCATTAAGCTGTTAGCACTGGGGCTCAATTAAAGAGCTGTGTGAAATTAAGCCACGCATGGTGCCTGTGCCCCAAGTGAAGCAGGCAGCAGGTCTCTTCAATTCTGATCTAATAGGACTTGGGCCCCAACCCTACTCTCCCACAAAGCCAAGAAGCTGAGAATGATGGGTCATTTATTAGTATGGCACTTTGGCATATAGGCTGAAGGTGAGATGGAGAGCGGTATAGATTGGAGATACCCGATTTTTTAGGCTAAATGGTCCTTAGGATTAGCAGTTTTTTAAAGGGAAGAACATATACAGGTGGTTCTGGGGTCATGCGAATGAGTTGTGTTTGGATGGTTGGACCCATGCGTTAACAAGAAATCTATATAGTGCTTGACCTGGTGTATACTCTCCCAAAGGAAATCATCACAAAATGTGGGGAAAGCAATCAGATGAAATTTCTTTTGTTTTTTGACAGCCATGTAAGAAAACTGACCAGGCACACCACCACTTTTGTGGTACCCATGGGGAAATTGCAACATCTTGGAATTAGACCCAGAAATTTGCCAGAGCATAGGAATGACAAACTAAGAAAAATACAGTGTGCACATGTGATTTTGAAGTAAGCTGATTCCTAGAAATCTTATTAGTGAAAAACCAAAACAACTTATCCGAACTCAGGCTCTGTAACTTTGACTAAATCTCGGTGTTACTAGTTGAAAAAAAAAAAGCAAGGAGAACATTTTTGCCATGCTCTGTCTGGTAGACATTTTTGTATGCCCTTGTCATACAGCACAAATCCAAAATTATTGATTCTATTGCTCAACTGGGATTAAGGCACTTTCTGACAAGCCCAGTGCATTCAATACAGGCCTTCCAAAGGAGCGTCAGATGAAAAAAAATATATATGGAAAGAACATTCTGTTCACACCCCCTGCCACAGTCAGAACAAGATGCATTGATTAAATTAGCAGTTCCCTCTCCCTTGTGAAAGGCCGATTAGAGGAGGCTTTGGGAAGGAATGAGAGAGTGGCTCTGTCTGGGGCTTCATCTTTAAAATGTGGGGGAAGCAAATCTGATCTCAGGAGCTTTAAAGCCCTTCCTCAGGGGGCCACCTTTCTGGGACTTGCCAAGCTCTTTGGGGCCTGGAATCACGGTGGGCTACCTGCCGAGGAGGCCGCCTGGAGATTCAGGCTGTCCTGTGATTTCTGGTGATACGTGTTCTTACTTATTTGTCTGCTACTTGTGTCTTGAAATTTAGAATCATTTCCCATAGAATTGTTGCTATTTGACAGGAAGAGAAGATGGGCTAGAGTAAATCCAATTTTAAGTTCTTGTCTTGTTACCATTTAAAATGGACATTTAATTTTTCAAATTGCTGTTGGTGCCTAATCACTTAAGTTATTAATCTATTCTGCTTTCTTTAAAGAATTTTAATACATATCCTGGGAGGGAACGTGTTCAAGTAGGTCATGTTTTTGCTGTGGTGATACATGATGCAGGCCTGGAGCGTGCAGGGCCCATTTTTCTGTGGTGATGGAGCAGGACAGCGATAAAGTCACCCCCCTCCCCAGAAAAAAAAGGCTGGGTATGGTGGCTCACGTCTGTAATCCCAGTGTATTGGGAGGCTGAGGTGGAAGGATTACTTGAGCCCAGGAATTTGAGAGGAGCCTGGGCAACATAGCAAGACCCCACCTCTACCAAAAAAATAAAGGTTCATAGAAGATAGTCATAATGAGGCTTTTAACTAGACATGGGGTGCAAGGCTATAGGCTGAGGCCAGAGTTGCTTTCAGGACGGACCTGAAAGCATCTGCAGAGAAGTTGATTTGGACAGTGGCTTCTCAGACATGGTGATGCAGGTGTGAAAGCCCAACTATGCCAATAGTCACAGGAACAGTCTGTGAAGAGGAGTGTGGTAAGTGTCTAGTTGATGGTGGGCAAATGAAGTAGAAATTTTAAAAATGTGATTGGAAGAAACGATATTCAATATTGCCAATAGCCAGGCAAAAAGGCACTCAAAGAAGGAATAAATTAAAACAATGGAAACAGATTTATTCATTGAATAAATAGATCGCTTTCATGACAAGTGCGGAAGAATAGTACTGCCTATATAGGAGTCTAAATGCTTCAAACATTCCCAATTAAAACTTTAAAAAAGGCACTCAAAGTGATTATTCCATAAAAATCCTTATCAGAATTGAGGAACAGGCTGGGCACGGTGGCTCATGCCTGTAATCCCAGCACTTTGGGTGGCTGAGGTTGGAGGATCACTTGAAGTCAAGAGTTCAAGATTAGCCTGGCCAATATGGCGAAACCCATCTCTACTAAAAATACAAAAAGTAGCCCTGCATGGTGGTGTGCACCTGCAATTCCAGCTACTCGAGAGGCTGAGGCAGGAGAATCACTTGAACCCTGGAGGTGGAAGTTGAAGTGAGCTGAGATTGTGTTGCTGCACTCCAGCCTGAGCAACAGAGCCAGACCCTGTCTCAAAAAACAAAAAGAATTGAGGAACAATGTGTTGTGGTGCCTGATGCATGCTAGTGGCACGATGGTGACTGGTCAGTCAAGTACTGGGACTCAGTTGATGCAAGAAGACCACGGGGTGTGCATTATAATGGAAAAATCACAGTGGGATCGCGCTGTTTGGTTCTTCATTGCACTTAAGGGCCCAAAGCTTCATGTTACATGGTGCGATGGTCTACAAGGCCCTCCTTATTTCCCTGACTTCATCTTCTATTCTCCTCACGTTGTCAGCTCCAGTCACACTGGATTCCTTGGTGCTCCTCAAAGACACTAGGTATGCCCTGCCTTAGGGTCTCACATGTCTCTTCACATTGTCTAAATCCCTCTTCACCAAGATGTCCATATAGCTACTTCTTCATCTCCCTCTTCACATCGTTGCTCAAATGGCATCTTGTCATTAAGTTCAACTCTTATCACCATGCTTAACACTGCAATCTGCCTTCTTCTGCCCATGACCTTCCTTTTATCTGCTCTACATTTTTTCTATTCTCCATTGTACTTTTCACTTCTAACTCAGTAGCTAATTCCTATCTTTATTTTATATCTACATTTTCCCTGATAGAATGTAAGCTACATGAGGGCAGGGATCTTTGTTGAAGTCATTGATGTGTCCAACCACCTACAGGAGGGCTTAACCCAAAAAACATGGCTGGAGAAAGAGGAGAATTTTGTGGGGAGGTTTGAGCTTTGTGGGGGAAAAAAACTGGTGAGAAATTATGAAATATGAGAATATTACACAAGAAAGAGGGAAATGGGGTTTGAAGAAATCTCCCTGGAGTCTGTGTCCTTTTTGCAGTGTTTGAGAAATACAAATACAAAACTTGAGTTGTTTTAATTTGACAAAGTCTAGGGTGTTTAAAAATATTTTAAAATTAATTTTTTGTAAGGAAATACATGTACGTTTCATAAAATTCAAAAGAAAAAAGAGTATGCAACAATAAGTCAATTTCTTTGCCTCCCTTTGAGTCTTCTGGATACCCAGGTTCCCTCCCTAGAGCTGATCTCTTTGCCAGTTTCTTGCGTGTCCTCCTTCCCCGTGTTGGCATCTCATATACAATGTTCTGTACATTGCCTTTTCACTTAGTTTCCATATGAGTATGTATAGCTTCTGTATTGACACCTATATGTGTAGAGCTGTCTTGTCCTTTTTTATTTAATGGCTAAAACAATCCATCATATAGATGTGTTTGTAATATTTAACCAGTTTCCTACTGATGGGTATTTGGACTATTTTCTTTCTTTTGCTATTATAAGCAATGGTACAATGAATCTATCTATCTATCTATCTATCTATCTATCTATCTATCTATCCATCTATCTATCTATTTATCTATATGTCTATCTATCTATCTTAATCTACAAATGGCCTATGACATGAGCAGCAAATAATTTCCCCCAGTTTGTCCTTTGTCTTTCCTCATGTATTTTAAAATATTTTTAACATGAAAATATTTTTTGAGGTTCAGTTTATTGTGTTTAGAAGGCCTTCATCACTTTAAGGTCCTGAAAAGAATCCTTGTGCTTTTCTTTCAATTTTTTTGTTTCATTTTTTCACATTTAAAAATTTGTTCCATCAGAATTTTTCTGATAAAAAGTGTGAGGTAGGGATACAACTTTATATTTTCAACTCCTTTTATTGAATAATCCACTCTTTACCCACTCCCCCACTGCCTTGCAATGAACTTGGTTATTTTGACTGGGAATAAATCACGTGGGTCACAATTTCATAAACATTACAATAATTTTTAACAGCTTTATAAAGATATAATTCGCACACCATAAAATTAACCAAAGTGTACAACTCAATGTACATCACAATCCAATTAAAGACTATTTTAAAACTCCAAAAAGAAACCTGTACCCCTTAGCTGTCACTCCACATACAATATGCTTTAAAACATTGAATTGAATTCATGAGTAGCTGGGACTACAGGTGTGTGCCACCACACCTGGCTAACTTTTGTATTTTTTGGAGAGATGAGGTTTTGCCAAGTTACCCAGGTTGGTCTTGAACTCCTAAACTCAAGAGATCTGCCCACCTCGCCCTCCCAAAGTGCTGGGGTTTCAAGAGTGAGCTGCCACGCCCAGCCTGGAAATACTATTAATCTTGAACATGTCTGTCCTGGATGCTAATTATAAATAATTCTCAGTCCTATTTTTCTGTAGTGATTACAAAGTAACAGGTTTTTGTTTTTAAAACACATTTAAAAAATTTAATTTGTATTACTTTAGATTCGAGAGTCTCCATGTTAATGTGCTTATATTTGAGGCAGAAATGTTGTATATAGTATTTTGTGAATTTATTTAGTCATGGAGCCATTTGTTCTCGCTAAACTAGCCATGGGAAATACTTGGAGAAATACTGATTAACTCAGTACAAAGATTGAAATCCTGGAAAACATGTTCATAGATTGAGATCCCTTTGTAAATAGCATATTATTTTTTCCCCAGTGTAAGTAGACTCCAAGTATGTTTTTTTCTTGGAAAAATAAAATATGTTGGTGGTGGGAATGTAAAATAGTGCAGCGCCTGTGGAAAACAATATAGTGATTCCTCAAAAAAATTAAAGAGAATTACCATATGATATAGCAATTCCACTTTGGGGCATATATCCAAAAGAAGTAAAATCAGGGACTCAAACAAATATTTGCACATGCATGTTCATAGCAGCAAGGACTCAAACAGATATTTGCATAGCCATATCTGCAGCATTATTCACAATAGTCAAAAGGTGGAAGCAACCCAAGTGTCCATGGAAAGGTGAATGGATAAACAAAACCTGGTCTACACGTACAATGGAATCTTCTTCAGCCTTAAAAAGAAAGGAGATACTGACACATGCTACAACGTGGAGGAAACCTGAAGACATTAAATTGTGTTAAATAAGCCAGTCACAAAAGGACAAATATTGTGTGATTCCTCTTACACAAAGTTCCTAGAGTAGTCACATTCATCAAGACACAAAGTAGAATACTCGCTGTTGGAGGAAGAAGGGAAGAGGGGAATGGGAATTTATGGTTTCATGGATATAGAGAGTTTGTTTGGGAAGATGAAGAAGTCCTGGAGAGATGGTGATGATATTGCATAACAAAATGAATGTATTTAATGCTGCAGAACTGTACACATAAGAATGGTTGAAATGGTAAATTTTATGGTATGTATATTTTACCATAATTAAAAAAACTGAATAAAAAATGAATTGGAATGCAGGGAGAGACCAGTATTCTTATTTCTGTGCCAGGTGTTTTAAGGACATCCTTTACTTTATCCTCACACCACTTGTTATAAAGTAAGTGCTATTATTTTCACTTTACAAGTAAGAACATTGATACTCTGTGGGCTCAAGTCCACACAGGCATGAAATGGTGCGGCCAGAATTTGTACTGAGTTCTTTTGTCTTCAAAAGAGTTTGTCCCTACATCATGTGAGGGAAACTATAACATATTACTTCATGACAAAGGGCTGGACTTGATAATAATTAATTCAAGTTGAAAATGTGCTTTGCCTGGAAATCATTAAGAAGAGAATAGGTAACCAGGAAAAGCCAAAATGGGACATTTTCTTGGCCTGCAGAGGTGGAGATTTCACAACAGCAGGCTTTGTGCTTCTCTTGTTGCACTGGGAGTGACACTGTGATTGGGACAGGATGGAGACCTGAGCTGCTCATGCCTCAGTTCCTTTTATGTTGCTGTTCACCAGTTCCTTGCCTTTGGGGGCTCCAATTGTCCTCTGCAGAACTGCTTTTCCTGTTTGCCATGAATTAACCTCCTTCTCCTCCTGGCACTACTCAAGTCCCTGCAAGGCCACACAATTGCACTGTGTTATGGCTGTCTATTGACTTGCTTGTTTCCCCACTAAAATGCAAACTCTAGGACAGAGACTAGTCTACAGTAGAGGCTCAATGAAGAAAAAAAATTCATCAATATTTATTATTGTCAACAGTTCATTACTGATAAAGTTTTGGCTGCTTTATGGCACAGTGATTAAAAAAAAACCCTGACATTTGCAAAACATTTTATATTCTAGAGAGCAATGCTAAGCCCATATCATCCTCCCCCAAACCATCTTGTGGTAGGTTAGATGGGGAACCAAGGTCCAGAGACGTCCCGCAACTTGTCTATGGTTAGAAAGCTAGTGTCAGTCCAGAGACTTGAAGCTAGGTCTTCAGTTTATGGATTCTTCCTACAGAACCATCTGTTTAATAAGCTAAAAAGCTCCCGTCACAAGAACAGGCCATTGCATCTACATTTGCCAAAATTCTGAAAGAAAGAGTAAACACCATACCTTGCTCTTAGATGGTGGGCTGCTGCAGGATTCTAAATCCACAAGAGACTGAGGATCTTTCATGAGAGCTCAGTGAAAAACTTGCTTTGGTACCAGACAGAATAACAGATCCAAGTTCTCAAAGATTTCCAAATAGTTGTGCTAAAAATAATTTTCTCGTTTAGTCCCAAAGAGCCAAAGGCCCTGGAAGTCATTCATCGAGTGAGGCTCAACTCGGGGACCAGTTAAAATTACAGTTTTGTTTGGGATAAACTTTAAGTGCCTGCTTTCCTTCAGTGGTAAGTTTAGAGCTTCTCCATCTCTGTGTGTTGTGGCCTCTTTTTCAGATTTGTTTACTTAATTTTTTCCCTCTTCATTTGTTTTCCACTGAGTGAATGTTTCAGGAAAAAAATTACTCACTGACTGGAAATTAGTTGTTAACTTAGAGAAAAAAGCCATTTTATATTTGAGAGTTTTGGAGGTAGAGCCTTTAGATTCTGGACTTAGGATGGTGTCTTGTGGAATAATGAACACTGTCCCTATTCTTGGTAAATATGGCAGGAAAATAGCCCCTCATTCTATGTGCTGTGAAAAGAAAGAGGGTTATGAGAATTGCACTGATTTTGTTTTCTTTGTTCTTTGCTGAATGGATAAATGATTGGGTATTTTTAGAAAACTAATATGTCTTTGTGCCTGTAAAGAACTGATCATAACATCTCAAAAGGCAGAATGACTCTCCAAAGCATATGACTAGTCGTCTATGGTGCAATCAATTTCTTTGTTTCCTTCTGCTATGTATTTCTTATATTTCCTTGGCAACAGCAATATATAATTTATGATGTCATTTATGGAAATTAGATGACTGAAAAAAATCTTGTTTTTATCTTTCTTTTCCTCTCATTCTTCTCAAGCAATGAGAACTCTAATTGAAAGGAATGTTTCCAGAGTTAGTGAAGTGGACATTGACCACACACTTGACCAACGAGATTGCTGGGCTCCCCATTCTGACCAGCTTAATTTTGCCTTTGGGATCCACTCTCCACACTGGAGGAAATGGTCCTTTGAATTTATTGGCTTTCCAAAATCTTAATGCCATCACAGGATGGTCAAAACAATGTCTTGAGCATAGAAGCTAGTTGCTAAATTAGATTCAGATTTTAATCAGATAAAGTCTCTGGGTCTGTTTTCTCATTTTCAAAATAAGATGGTTGTCCTTGATTATTTCCAGGGTTTCTCATAGTTCTTAATATTCTCGAACCAAATGATGGTGTCTGATGTCACCCATTTACAAGCTTAATTTCAGGTGATACAGCCTTTTAATATGTTCATTTATTTGTTTATAAGCGATAACTTCTTAAGTGGGCTTTTTCCATTATGTCTTCTTTGGAGTAGCCCAGTCTGTGCCAGGGAGCTCAGAAGTGGATGAATTTGTAGACCAATAAAAGAATAGATGCTTTCCTATTTTTCTGCCTTAAAGTGTTGATTAACTTCCTTCTCCTTCTGGCACTACTCAAGTCCCTGCAAAGCCACACAATTTCACTGTGTTATGGCTGTCTATTGACTTGATTGTTTCCCCACTAAAATGCAAACTCTAGGACAGAGACTAGTCTACAGTAGAGGCTCAATGAAGAAAAAAAATTCATCAATATTTATTATTGTCAACAATTCATTATTGATAAAGTTTTGGCTGCTTTATGGCACAGTGATTAAAAAAAAACCCTGACATTTGCAAAACATTTTATATCCTAGAGGGCAATGCTAAGCCCATATCATCCTCCCCAGAACCGTCTTGTGGTAGGTTAGATGGGGAACCAAGGTCCAGAGAAGTCCCACAACTTGTCTATGGTTAGAAAGCTAATGTCAGTCCAGAGACTTGAAGCTACATTTGTGGATATTCATATTTTCTTTTCTGTGTCATTCACAACTTCTCTATTTCTCTTTAATGTTGCTTACCATACAAAATAAGGTTTTTTGTATCATTAAAGTATTACAGTATTTTTTCTGTTCTTCAATAAAAATTGGATTTTTCCTTTTTCTTCTTTATTATTTTCATCTTAGATAATTTATTGTAATCTATGTCTTTCTGAACTCATTCTTCTTCCCAGAGAGAATGAACCTTTGAAAATGTCTCTGAGAGTGTTCAGAACCTCAGATGTTGATAAAGCTTGTCAGTGTCTATTTCACTCAGTTATTTTCACACTTAGAAGCAGTGGTGAAGTGATGGGTAGAAAAATATGCTAAAGGAAGTATTGGCTCAGAGTAAAAGTCAGATTCCATTTTTACCTGCCACTCACCCCAAAGATGGGGTCTTATTTTGTCTTTCCTCGGCAGATAATCTTCCTTTCTCAACTTGTGCTCTTTTTTACCCCTATATCCTTTATTTACTTTTCAACTGAATGCAGTCCATTCCATTCCAATCCCATCAATGTTCCCAGAGCACCTAACAGTTTGCCACTAACCTAGCTCTCAAAAAGAAGGTTCAGATTTGTAGTTTTGTTAGTTTTCTTGGAGTGAATACCCCCAACATGGTCAATTTCAAGCTAACAATCTGACCTTCACTGAATGCAGAGTTAGAAAGTTATAGAATGTAGAATTGTAGAATTGGCGCTTGCTGGCAAGTGTAAGCCACTCTGCACACCACTACACACATACATACACACACACTCACACCATTTTTCTAGGTGGTAGAAGTATTTTACAAAGAAGGTTCTAGCTGGTATGTAATGAGCATGTACAATGTGCTAAGACATAACAAGCATCACTTTCTTTAATCCTCATCGTAACCTCTTGAGGTGAGTAATTGTATTATCCTCTTTCTACAGATGAGTAATTTAGACAGTCTGATCCACAATTGACACACCTAACCACTTACCATATTTCCTCCCTAGGTTGTTGCTAACTTTAAAATACCATGTTTTTGCATCCAAACAACTTGCAGTTGCATACCCCCTGTTTCTTCCTCCTCCTCTCCTAGTGGGTTCTGTTAGGAATTGAATCTTCTCTTTCTAACCTCAGTGCCTTGCTTATATCATCTCTAGTAGCTGTAAGCCATTACCAAGCATGTCTCCCCTATGCCTCTTTCTCCATCTGTTCACATTTATCTTCTGTATGCATCACTTTCTACAGAAAGTCTCCCTGATATTCTCAAGCAGGTACAACCCTGTCTTCTCCTGAACTCTTCTAGCACATAATTTGAATCTCCCATGCACTTTAGCTCACTGGCTCTTAACTAGATCTACTGAATGAGCATATCAGTAGATTAAGTTAGGCATTAATATTTTTTAAAAGCTCTATGGGTGATTCCAATGGGCAGCCAGGCTCTAGGAATCTTTGCCTTATCCACTCTTGCTCATATGATGCCTTATCTGCTTGTCCGTACAAACCAGGGAGTTGTAGTGATACAAACCTGGTCTTCTTTGTATCTCATACTGTTCTTTCATTTATTACTTCATCACATATTTATTTAGCTGCTACTATATATCAGATGCTGAATGCTTGGTCTGGGTATTCAGTAGAGAGCAAACAAAGAGCCCTTGTAGAGACAAAATCTAGTGGGGAAGAGAGATATTTATGAAATAATCACAGAACTATGCTTAACAGGATATGAATTGGGAATTCCCATCCACTTGGAATTTCAGCTGAGAACACAAAGCAGAGAATGATAGGCAACCAATGCTTATACATTGACTTAGAACTTGTTAAAATCCAGCTGGATCTGACAGTGACCATCAGCCATTTTCAGTCCACATAAGAGAAAACTAGAAATTCAGAAAGGATTAGTCGTTGAAGAGAGGCATCAAGGTAGAGTTGTGGAGAAGGGAGAGCAGTGCAGGGGCAGCTGTTAGAGAGGCAAGAATATATGCACTCCCCAAGAGGGAGATGGTACTGAGGAAGGCAGCTGAGTTGGGCCATCTTGTTGGGACTTCCTGAGCCAAGGAGTCCTCCTAGTCAGGGGAGGCCACTAAGAAGTCACTGGCTGTATCACTGAGTACAGAATCTGAGGCTGGCAGGGGAGCACTGCAAGCTATCAACCAAGGAACACCTTCACCCTGCAAGAGCCAGCATTTGGTTACCTGGAGTGCACAGCAGACATTGGAGCCAGGAGAGGATCATACAAGTAGCACTTATTAAGTAAAAAGAATTCAGTCACTTTTTTCCTGATTCTTCTACTCTCTGACCTGACTCAAGAGGAGCTGAAAGTGAAAGGAAGTGGCAGGAGATGAGGGAAGAGTGAAAGGGTATAGCATATCCTGAACTACAGCCATGGAGAAGGACAAGTATTGTATTGGATATAAAATAGAAAATTTGATTGAGATTTGTCTTTTTAATATCTGAAAATGAGTCACAATTGACTAATAAAATTGTTCATGTAACTGGAAGTTACCAGAAAGCCAAGAAATTTGCCTGAGATGTCATAAAAGGGCAGGGAAGAAAGATCCAACAGAATTTGGCTAGAACAAATGATGGAAGAAAAATGAGGTTATTTCTTATTCATATAATATTAAGGACAGTTAATACCATTTGATAAATTCAATAAGTTTTGGAGAATGCTCTGAATGAAAAAATAA
Source organism: Symphalangus syndactylus (assembly GCF_028878055.3). Classification (NCBI taxonomy): domain Eukaryota; kingdom Metazoa; phylum Chordata; class Mammalia; order Primates; family Hylobatidae; genus Symphalangus; species Symphalangus syndactylus. The sequence continues at coordinate 23,196,724 of NC_072438.2, read as the reverse complement.
AGGATACTGTGGAGTGTTTAGCTGGACAACCTAGTTGAATCTTGCCTAAAGAACTTGCCTAAATAAGAGAGAAAGTGCCTAAAGGAATGACATCTGACCTAAAAGGAGGAAAAACAGTAGGCATGAACCTGGAAAAAGGGCAGGAAAACACATCCAGGCTGAGAGAATGTCATATGCAAAGGTCCTGAGGTGGAAGAGGATGATGCTGAGTGGAGGCCAGTGGGAAAGAGCAAAGGCAGGCATGAGCCTGCAGGGAGGATGTGCCTGGGCCAGGCAGGGCTCTGTTGGCCATGGGAGGTTCTGGTCCTTATCCTGGGGTCACTAGGTTCCTCAGAAGGGCTGTGAGTGGGATTTCATGAACCAGGCTGTTGACCAGGTAGAGATGGTGCCTGCTGCCACTTTCCTGGCTTTTCAAGCTGACTTCAACCAGCTGAAACAACTCAATTTGGTTTGTAAACTGAATCTGCTTTCATTGCAGGGAAAGAGGTGGGTTCTTATGAGAAAAGGAGTTTGCATATTTAAAAAAGGCAATTCACTGACTCATGGAATGAACAAATGTCATTGACCCCTGTGTGTGCCAGGCACTGTGCTGGACCCTGAACATACAGTTTTGAAAGCAGAAGTCAGGATCTCAACTCACAGTTCTTACATTGCATTGGGAATTTCACACTGTTAGAGAAGAAGGGATCTCAGAGGTTATCTGCTTGAGTTTCCTGTTTCACAGATAAAAAGCCAGATTCAGTAGGAAGTGACTTGCCCAAATAAAGTATTTATGCTAAACCAGAACTGGAACTCAGGTCCCTGCAGGGTGGCCAAAAGAGTCTTTGCTCTACAGCCTTCACTGATACCTGGTTCCTACTTCACATGTAGATGACAATCCAGTGTTTTAATCTACATAAATATCCATGCTTGTGGATAAATGTGAATTAACAATATAACATTATCCCAGATCATAATACTTTACCTTGCCCAAAAAATATCACTTCTCATATTTTAAAACATAAAAAACTTAAAAACTTATAGAAAGTTGGCCAGACGTGGTGGCTCATGACTGTAATCCCAGCATTTTGGGGGGCTATGGTGGGAAGATTGCTTGAGACCAGCCTGGGCAATATGGCAAAACCCCATCTCTACAAAAAAAAAAAAATAAATAAATAAAAAAGCCAGCCATTGCTGGAGTGCATGTATAGGCACATCTACTCAGAAGGCTGAGGTGAGAGGATGGCTTGAGCCCAGGATGTTGAAGCTGCAGTGAGCCATGTTTCCACCACTGCACTCCAGCCTAGGTGACAAAGCAAGACCCTTTCTAAAAAAAAAAAAAAAAAAAATTATCGGAAGTTTTAAACATATTAAAAAACAGAGATCAAGTAGATAATGAATTTCCATGTACCCACTGAGCTATTTGGAAATTTAGCATTGACTGGACAGGAAATAATATTAGATGAAATAATATTAGGTTAGGGTAGATATTAGATGAGAATGCATTTTCCCTGATCCTTTGGTCTTCAGGAGGAAGGATTTTCCAAGTACACTCTTTTCCTCCCTCACCTCTTGATTTATTCTGCCCTGGGGAAGGTAGGATGAATTATCGGATAGGCAAATATGAAAAGAACAACTAGGCATGTTCAAGTCAATGAACTGGAGATAAAAAAATCTGCCAAATCCCAAGGAATCTGGATTAAGAAGCTCCTTTGCTGTCATATCTGAGCAATATCTTTTTTTTTTTTTTTTAAAAAGCAGGTTTATTAGAGTATAATTATTAAAATGTAAAATTTACCCTTTCGGTATTAATAGTTTCGTGATTTTTGGCCAATTTATGCAATTGTGTAACCACCACTAAAAAAGAGATACAGAGCATTTCTATTCCCTCCAAAATGTTCCCTTATGTCCCTTTGTAGTCAATCTCCTCCACCCCAGCTGCCTGCAACCTCTGATCATATATCTGTCCTGTAATTTTGCCTTTTCCAGAGTGTCATATAAATAGAATCTTACAATATGTGGGTTTTTGAGGCTCTCTTCTTTCACTTAACATAATGTTTTTGAGAGTCATTCGTGTTGCATGTTTCTTTCATTGCTGAGTAGTATTCCATTGTATGGTTGTACCACAAATTTTAAATATCTATATCTATATATGTATTAACCATCTACTATGTGCTACCTACACTGAGTCCTGACCACTTAGCAAAGTAGGTATTATTATCTCCTTATTACAGATGTGGAAACTGAAGTTTCTAAATGAGAGCACTGGCCCAAAGTCACACAGCTACTGAGTGATAGATTTGGCATTCAAACCCAGATTTGTCTGACCTTCAAACCAAGCTCTTGGTTTAAGATGAGGAGAGTGATAGTACTTGGCTCCTTGGATTGTTGTAAAGATTAATTGAAATAATCCCCAGAAAATGAGTCCCTGTTGCCTAGCACTTCATGGGTGCTCCATAAATGTGAAGTGGGTGAATAGTGCTGACATAGCTGCCGCTGCTCTTACCATTGAGCTTTGGCTACTGTTCTTTGATAAGTGTCATTGACTATCCTGAGTTCTCTATGCTCCTCTTGTTTGCACCTGAAAACCATCCGAAGGCCAGAGACCTGGAAGCAATGCCTCCACTCAATGATGCAAACCACTCCAGCCACAGAATTTTGAGAGTGTCTTTGTGACATTATGCAGGCATAAAAATAGTGGTGAACATAACAATATTGTGCTAATACCTTACATTTATTATTTAGTAGTAAAAGCTCTTCAATTCTTTTTTTTTTTTTTCAGGTATCTTGGTCTATTTGAACATTTTGGTGTTTCTAAACGTTTATCTGGATAATGGCGTCCCATGTTCTCTGCTTTGTTTATTGCTAAAAACATGTGAGGCATTTTGTGGGGAGGGTGCCTGAAGACATGAGCCAAGTTCAGGGTCAAGAGCTATATTAGACGCAACAAAGGCAAAGATTTAGCGGCAGGTGGTGCCTCTTGCATACACATTCACTTCCAGCCAAAACAATGTCCTCAGCAGACTCCATCACATTGGAGAGAGAGCTGGGAAATCCAACAATGACTCATAGTGTGCTGGGAAGGAAAGCTGAGCACTGAGGTTTGGTAAACTATCGCAAGGACAAAAAACCAAACACCGCATGTTCTCACTCATAGGTGGGAATTGAACAATGAGAACTCATGGACACAGGAAGGGGAACATCACGCTCCGGGGACTGTTGTGGGGTGGGGGGAGGGGGGAGGGACAGCATTAGGAGATACACCTAATGCTAAATGACGAATTAATGGGTGCAGGAAATCAACATGGCACATGGATACATATGTAACAAACCTGCACATTGTGCACATGTACCCTAAAACCCTAAAGTATAAAAAAAAAAAAAAAAAAGACAAAGCAATGGAATGTTACCCTAAACTAGCAGAAATCTTCATGTCTTCCCCCTTCCCACTGACATTTCTTTGTGGAGTAAGACTGCTGACTTTGAAGGACAAAGTCATCATTGTCCAGCCACGTGACCTTGGGCAAATTGCCTTGGGCAAAAGACTCTGAGGATTACCCCTCTGAAACCTTAGTGTTCTCTTCTATAAATTGAAATTTTACAAAATGTCCAAATGAAGTAAGGTTGTTTTAAAGTTTGATGAAGTAATGCACCTTGTTGACTGACACATTTGTGCTACTCAAACTAAAAAAATGTTGATTTCTGTTGGTGCAGGGAGGAGCAGATTTAAGTTAGAGGCATTCCTTTTTCTTTCAATAGTGTTTAGAGTTTACGTTCTTGTTGGGACTAGGAAATGCATGTCTTTGAAGGCACTTTAGATCTGTGTTTTCAGGATAATCTCATCTACGTGATCAGAAACACTCTCCTTAGGGACCGAACTTCTAAGCAATTTCTTGAAAACTGAAGGATGACTGTAAGGTGTCTGAGAAAATAAATGCCAGGATGGAATAAGTAGTTTTTTCATGGAGAGCTAATGGTTTCAGTGAAAGCCTGGCATTGAGAGAGAACAAGGCACCTTGGAGAGTGAGAAAGCTGGGGAGGCTGGAGAAGAGTGAGGAGGAAGAAGGATGGGGGGTGGAGCCCGTTGCAGAGGCTGTGGATATTGAGGCTAAAACTTTCTTGAGGGACTGAGACTTTATCTTCAGGGCGTTAAGAAGCCAGTGAAGAGTTTGCCAGTGATGAGAATCATATATGACTCCTATTAATAGATAGATTTCTTGGACTGCTATCTGGAGAAAGGATGGGAGGCAGCAAAAATGAAGCAGACTTGGGCAAAGATAGGTAAGAAAATCACCCCACCACTGGCAAGGATTCTAATATAGTAGGATTCTAGAAGATTAGACACAGATTTGGTTTGTTTGGTTTTTGTTTGGCCGTGTGTGTGTATGTTTGTGTGTGTGTGTATATATGTATGTGATTTCCTTCTAATATTTTTTCCTATTCATAGTATATACACTTTTTGATCAAAATACATATGCTATTTTTTTAACTTCATGTATTTTCTATACTTGTCCTATGGAACTATTTGTATTTTATTTTAAATATACTCTCACGAAATATCAGGAGGAAAAGGTAGGAAAACAAGAGTAAATAATTATTTATATAGTTCTATTTCTCAGAACTATACCACTGTTACCACTTTAGTTTCTTTCTTTCTGTTATTTTTGTTCTCTCTGTGTATGCATAGGTCTTCTGTTCAAAGATTTGTAATAGTACCTATACACTGTTGCTGTGTGCTTTTTCTTTAACGTAATATTATATCATACGTGTTTTTCCCCTGTTATGTTTTGGAGCCATTAACGGCCAAACAATATCCATCAAGTAGTTGTACAATAATTTGTTTAGCCCCCCTCTCTCCTATTACAGGACAATTAAGCTGTTTCTATTTTTTCCTAGTATAAATGAGATTACACTGAAAGTTTTGTGCATAAGCCTTTATCCCTATTTAGGATTATTTCCTTAGGATAGATTCCCAGAAATGGAATTATTGGATCAAAAGGTCTGTATGTTTTATGTCTTTTTTGGTACATGCTGCCAAACTGCTTTCCAAAAGGTTGTGTGAATTTACACTGCCCTGTCCCTGTATAAAAACAAAATCCTGGGGAATGTTAAGTTCCCTCACAGCCAGGCACCTTTTGTCCCTGGAACACAGACAGAGCCACAGAATCTCAGATTTGGAAGTAACTTTAAAGGTTAGTGAAGCTAACCTCTGCTGTGAAGAGAACGTCAAAGCTTGTTCCACAATGGTATTGGCATTTGTACCATTTTTGAATTGGGTGGCATCTCAGTGGTCATTTTGTATAAATGCCCCAAATTCTCTACATAGTCTCAGCCAGGGGCTCTGGGCAGACTCTGCGCTGAGGGCTCTGCATACACCAACTCAGTCTTTCTACAACCACAGGAGAAGGTTACTGTTATTATTCTTTGCATTCTTCAGATGGGAAAACTGAGGCAGAAGAGGTAAATAACTTGCCTGAGGCCATGTGGTCTTAGGACACTTAACTACTGTATTTTACTATCTCTTTTTAGTAAATACCTATATAACTAAAGAGAGATAAGCACTACAAAGGAAAAGAAGAGGGGTTGGTGAAAGAGATTAAAAAGAGTGCCTACTGTGGTTTGGGAGATCAGCGAAAGTCACTCTAAGGATGAGATACCTGGGGATACCTGAGGATGACTTAGCCAGGCGAAGATGGGATAAAAACCTCACAGGGAGGGAGAACAGTATGTGAGAGGGCCCTGAGGCAGGAGAGGACTTCGGGAATTCTAGTAACTGAAAGGACAATGGGTAGGAGCTTATAAGACAAAATGGCCTGTAAGAAAGGAGGTCAGAAAAATAGTAGGGGTCAAGTCATTTCAGGGCCTGAAGAGGTCGGCTTTTATCTTAACAGCAATGGGGTCCCATGAGAGGGTTAGAGGAGACCATGATCTTTGTTGTGCATAAAACGATGAAGGAGAAGGTATTAGAGAGGGCTGGGGAGGGGAGCTGGGAGCAAGTTGGAAGGCTGATGCAGCTGAGTGGGCAAAGATGATCATGGCTGGTCACTGTGGCTGCAAAGGACAACGAGAGAAGTGGAGAGATTTTCAACAGACTTTTGTTTAAGTGCTGATGGGTGAGATGTAGCCTCTTATGGGAAGCCTTTTGGGCGCTTGTCCATGCAGGCTCATCCTGGCGAACCTTCTCTCTGCTCCCATGGTAATCCCCAGTGTTGGAGATGGGGCCTGGTAGGAGGTGTTTTGGTCATGGGGATGGATCCTTCATGAATGGCTTAATGTTGTCCTTGCAATAGTGTCTGAGTTCTTGAGAGGTCTGGTTGTTTAAAAGTATGTGGCACCTCTTCCCTTCTCTCTCCCACTCGATCCATGTGGCCCATTTCCTCCTTTGCTTCCTGAGGCTCTCACCAGAAGCAGATGCCAGCACCGTGCTTCTTGTACAGCTTGCAGAACTGTGAGCCAATTAAACCTCTTTTCCTTCTTTCTTTTTTTGAGACAGGGCCTTTCTTGATCATGGCTTACTGCAGCCTTCAACTCTCGGGCTAAAGCAACCTTCCTACCTCAGCCTCTCAAGTATCTGTAATCACAGGTGTGTGCTACCATATTTGTAGAGACAGGTTCTCACTGTGCTGCTCAGACTGTTCTTGAACTCTTGGACTCAAGTGATCCTCTTGCCTTGGCCTTCCAAAGGAATGGAATTAGAGGCATGAGCCACTGTGCCTGGTCTCAACCTCTTTTCTGTACAAATCACGCAGCCTCAGGATCTCTTTATAGCAATGCAAGAATAGACTAACAGAGTCACATGTTTCATGAGTCATTTTATATTAAATGTTCAGAATAGATAAATCCATAGAGACAGAAAGCAGATTGATAGTTTTCAAGGGCTCAGGGGAGTGAGAAATGGGGAATAGCTGCTTAGTAGTATGGGGTTCTCTGCTGAAGTGATGAAAATGTTTTGGAACTTGATATAGTTGGTGGCTGCACAAGATTGTTAACGTTCTAAATGCTGCTGAATTGCACATTTTAAGGTGGTTCATTCTACATTATGAGAGTTTCATTTCAATAAAAAAATTTAAAAAGAATACATGGGAATGAAGTGCACTAGTTTCAGGTCCTCGTTGGTTAACCGAAGGACAGAGAAAGAATAAAAGGTGGGTCTTTAGCTAAATTTATATATTTTTTTTGTTTCTTTATAACATTAAAGACCTGGAGGAAAACAAAAACTATCACTACTTGGGCTATCCCTGAAAAATCTTTTGTATAGGGAAATGCAGCTAAGACTAGAGAGAATGCAATAGACAAGCAAGAAGGCAGTGTTGGCTGCACTTCAGCTGATTTTTCTTTCAACTGAAGCCTCTGACTTTTAACATAAGAGGAAGATCCCAGCACTTTGGGAGGCCGAGGCGGGCGGATCACGAGGTCAGGAGATCAAGACCATCCTGGCTAACATGGTGAAACCCCGTCTCTACTAAAAAATACAAAAAAATTGCCGGGCAAGGTGGCGGGCGCCTGTAGTCCCAGCTACGCGGGAGGCTGAGGCAGGAGAATGGTGTGAACCCCGGGGGATGGAGCCTGCAGTGAGCCGAGATCGCGCCACTGCAATCCAGCCTGGGTGAAAGAGCGAGACTCCTTCTCAAAAAAAAAAAAAAAAAAAAAAGAAGAAGAGGAAGGACTTCCAGGTCATGAGACTCAATTTGGTGTGCTGCAGCCAGTTCCTATATTAGAATCAATGCAATAATGCAATGCTAACCTGAGATCCAACAAACTGCAGAAATTGGCTTCTTACAATTAGTCTGTCTTTCCTCAGATGGAAAAGGGGTTGTCTGAGACATCAGGGCACTTCAAGGTCAAGGACTGAGTCCCTACAATCAAGGCAGGGTCGAGTATCGTGGAGAGAGCTGGTGCCTCTAGTGAGTGGTTGCCCAGGTTACAGGTTAGGGGAGCTAAGGAACCTACCCTACTGAGAGGCCCCTGTACCATGCCTGGTCCAGGCACTGTGCACCTGTCAGCATGGTCAACGTTTAGGATCACCTCTAAGTGGGGGTTGGTTTGCCTGCAGTTTGTAGTGGAGGAAATGGAATCTCAAATGAGGAACATGCCTCAGGTAACAGAGGGAGTTGAACAGAGCTGGTATTCCAACCCTGTCTGCCCAGTGCCAGAGCCTATGTTCATGGTAGTGCCTCTAGTTCTAAAACAGAGCCCGGCATGTAGAAAGTGCTGGATATATATTTGTTCAATGAATTAATGAATAATAGCAAAATGAAATAATTTCTAATGGCTTATTAGTTTGGTAAAGATGCAAAGAATTAAAACCAATTAAAGAGCAAGCACATTTATAGATTGTTCATGCAAATATAAAGTGGCATAAACTTTTAGAAGTGCAAAGTTTATATTGGCAAATGTATATAGAGAGTCTGAAAATTGTGTAAACCCTTTTTCCCTAACACTTCCACCCTTAGGAAGTAATTTGAAGACAACAATTTTTAAAAAGTACTCAAAGCTCGATGTACAACACTGTTAATCATGGAGTAACATTTTTTGATGTTATAAATGATTTGTTCTATAATTAAAGATTAGTTAAATCAATGCACATCAACAAAAGGACCATTTTGCAGTTCTTAAAAATCTATGTACTAAAAGAACATTTAATGACAAAGGCAAATATATTTTAACATATTGCTCAAGGGAAAAAGGAAGCTACCAAATAGTGTCTCTAGTTTGTAACATTTATTCCGGTTTAAAAATAATATATACAGCCCAGGTGCTCATGCCTGTGTTCCCAGCAATTTGGGAGGCTGAAGTGGGAGGATCGCTTGAGCTCAGGAGCTTGAGACCAGCCTGGGCAACATAGTGAGACCCCATCTCTAATATATATATATATATATATATATATATATATATATATATATGCGTCAGATAAAAAATGAGAAGGCCCAATACCAAAATATTAATGCAGCCACATTGCTATACAGAGAGGTTATGGGTGATCTGTATTTTCTAATTTTATTTCTATTGTATTTGCCAACTATTTTTCAATGGGAAATAAGAATATCCTTTTGGTCTTAGAAACAAGTCAATAAATGCTACATAAAAACAAAACAAGCTTGCTCTACTCATCTAACGAACAATATCTTGTGTGGATGAAAAGAAATGTCCTCTTTCTTAAAGAAATAAATAATTGATAATGTAAAAGAGTGTCTTCGAATATTTCTCTTAGTGTATTTTCTCTTCCTCCTCCTCCTCTTTTATTTCTTATCTTTTTGGTTCCTCAATGTGCAACTCTAGCTCCTTCTCTTCTTGGTGCCAACCTTAAACATCTGGTTAATGATCTGAATTCTCTCCTTCTGTGCTTTCTCATTGAGGAATTTGAAAGCAAAGAGTCTTGGATTTTAGACATTTGGGAATGGTCAAGATTTTGGACTTGTTTTGTGAAAAGATGTATTTGTTCAGTTGAGCAAGTGTGAAGCAAATGCTTTCAGCATGTCTATTAATCTTAGCGGTCTGAGTGATGTAAGGGTATGCACACTCATGTTTTATGATGTTTGGTTTCATAAAAATATGTTTGGTTTCAAGGCATTGGCCTCTATTCTTTGTTGACTAAGAACAAATTTGGAGTAAGGAAGGCATCTTGAATTTTATCCCAAACCTAGTTTGTTTTTTAATCATCAACTGGAACTCTATGATGGCTATGACTAACACATTTTGTGAGTTCATGAAAACATTTACTTTAATAGAAAAAAAAATAGAACAACTCTAGAATCAGAGTGACTGACGCTATGTTTTGCCAAAGGATTCTTGCTGGAAGGTTCTACTGAGAGTTTTGAGGGCTGTTACTGCTTATCACACTGAGGAGAAATGGAGAGATTCTAAATTTAGGTCACAGATTCTAAATAGAAAAGGAAGCAAAACAAAGGGATATTCTAGTCAGGTTGGGGAACTTAAGCCTGATTTATACCACCGAGATGCAGGCAGAACCCTCTTCTTGTCACACCAGAGTTAATAATGTGTTGAATGGAAGAAAATGTGTTTGTACCCCCAAAGCCCTATTAGTGTGTTCTTTAGCTTTAATCAAGCTGCAGAACTATGAGATGTCATTGGGCAATGCTTAGGTTATAATGTGTAGTGAGTGCAAAAGTCCTGACAGAAAATGTATGTGTATGATTTTGTAAGGAGAAAAATAAAAAGAAAGAAACCCTCTACATTAAAAAAGACCAGAAAGAAATATCATGAAATGTTACTCGTTTTATGTTATGATCACAGATTTGTTTGTTGTTCTCTCCCTTTCTGTATTTTCTGAAATTCTTAATGATCATGAATTTTTATTTATTCATTCAGCACATAGCTTCCAATCATTAAGTTTAGAGCTTCAAGGATGATTAAACTATTTATCTGCCCTGAAGACACATACAGAACTCTAGGAGAGACACGACTCGACACAAAGTGAATAGCTGCCATGAGTGAGGAACGTTTGAGGTCCAAGTGTGAATCAAAAAGGTAGTGCCCATTATACCTGTGTGCAGAGTCAAAATTTAAAAACAATTAAAACACATTGTATTGACAATGTTCCATATACATGAAAGAAAAAATACTGTCTCTTTGACTCTAGGTTGCTCTCTCCAGTTACATTTGTGTTTGAGAGGATTGGAACTAAAAACTGAGATGACCCTCTTTGTAGGGGCTGAGTAAGGATCACGGGGTATTGTGGTTGTCAATTTGAGAAATACAATCAGTCAGTCTCTCTGAATCCTTGTCTCCATCCACAGAGGCTGCAACTTTGCTGATGCATCTTTTGAATGCTATTATATTTGCAGTTACCTTGCTTCTGTGGCTCATGTGTTTTAGAAAGTTAATCTTCCTTTTTTATTTTAACTACAACTGAAGCATATTCCTTTTAGCAAAAAGTACAGCAATAAAGAGCTCAACAAATTGGTTAGAAATCAGTTTTTAAAGAGGGAATACGAGCTCTGAATTGGGTCTCACAGGGTTTTCCAAAGAGATTGTGCATTAACTTGGACTCATTGCTGTTTATTTTGGCTGTTAAGAAATCTTTTTGGAGTGTTTGCCAATTTTTAGCATCCCATCCATGTTGCAAGTGGTTGGGTTTATTAACATCGATTATCTCCGGGTCAAAGGAGTGTTATCCATTTGTTACACAAACATTTATTTAGTGCCTACTAGGTGCCTGGCCTCTACTCAGAGCTAGTGCAATAGCAGTCAGCAACAGACAAGGTCCTTACCTTCTGAAGAGATGACAATAAAAACATAGATAAGTAACCATGGAAATAGGTGGTAGAAGCACATGATGTGAACACAGAGGATGGCTATGGAGGTTGTGTGCAGGAGTCTGCCTCTGTAACTATTAATCCCCGATTCTTGATGTCTTTAAAATGTGCTGTTCATTTTGATCAAATTTGGTGTTGGTCGTCTTGCTACAGTGGACAGTACCTGGGCTTTGAAGTCAGAGACTTCTAAGTGGTGCAACTCCCAGGAGAATTCTATAATGGATCTGAACCTCAGTTTTCTCATCTCTGTTTTGCAGACAAGGCTGCACACTGCCAGTGTTGGTGTGACAGTGAAATGGGTTAGGCGAACAGTCTGTGGAACGTATTAGGGGCTCAAAAACTGAGAGGGATTGATTCATATTCTTTTTATGTGATCTCTATCTCCTGTTGCTCACTCGTTGAGATTGCTGGAATTCTAAGTCTAACAGTTTTGCCTTCTGTAAAAGTCTCCAGAAAAGTAGTTATGCAGATGCACTTGTGTCTTTTCCAGTTGTCTTTTAGTTTAATTTACTTGCCAGGTGTGGTGAGCTGCACAATAGCCTCCCAGAGATGTCTAGTTCTCATCCGAAGCACCTGTGAGTGTGTTTACCATATGTGTTGAAACGGGCTTTGCGGATGTGATTAAATGAAGAGTCTTGAGATGGGCTGGTTATCCTGATCATCTAAGTGGGCCCTGTGCTGTAATCACAACAGTCCTTTTAAGAGGGAGGCAGAAGTTCAGAATTATAGAGAGAAGGTGATGTGTGGATGGAAGGAGAGGGAAACAATGAGAGAAGATGCTACACTGATGGCTTTGAAGATGGAGGAAAAAGCCCTGTGCCAGAAAATGTGGGAAGTCTAGAACAGTGCTCCCTGAACATTTTGGCACCAGGGACTGGTTTCATGGAAGACAGTTTTCCCACAGACTGGTGGGGGTGGGGGTGGGAGATGGTTTAGGATGATTCAAGTGCATTCCATTTATTGTGCACTTTATTTCTATTATTATTATACTGTAATGTATAGTGAAATACTTATACAACTCATGATAAGGTAGAATCAGTGGGAGCCCTGAACTTATTTTCCTGCAACTAGACCATCCCCTCTGGGGTGATCAGAGCCAGGACAGATCATCAGGCATTCGATGCTCATGAGTATGCAACCTAGATCCCTTGCATACATAGTTCACAATGGGGTTCGTGCTCCTGTGAGAATCTGTCATTGCTGATCTGACAGGAGGTGAAGCTCAGGTGGTAATGTGAGCGATGGGGAGCAGCTGTAAATACAGATGAAGCTTCACTGACTCGCCTGCCACTCACCTCCTGCTGTGCTACCCCGTTCCTAATGGGTCTTGCACCAGTACTGGTCCATGGTTCAGGGACTGGGGACTCCTGCTTTAGAAGATAGAAAAGGCAAGGAAACAAATGGCTTTTCCCCCAGAGCATCCAAGAGGAATGTATCCCTGGAAGCCCATCTGAGACTTCTGACCTTCACAACCATAAGATGGTAACTGCTCCACCAGGTTTGTGATAATTTGTTACAGCAGTTATAGAAAATTAATATACCAGGGGAAGCCAAGACACCCCGCCAGGGCTGTAGGCAACAAAAAGAATAGAGGTGTCCGGGTTGGTTTAGACAGTGATTTCTGAAGCCAGCATACCTGGGTTTGAAGCCCAGCTCCACTTCCTACTAACCACTTTCACATTGGGTGGGCAGAGCACGTTGAGACCCTGGGCTGTCAGATTCCACAGCTCACTGTCTCCCCTAGGAATGCAGGCTGACTAGGCTGCCGGAGACCCTCCTGGTGATTCTGCACAATGGTCTGTTTTTAAGAGATCCAACAGCATCTCTCTAGGTTCATAGTTTCTGACCATGGCTGTGCATGTGCACAGTGTTTTTTTTTTATATTTCATAATGAAAAGCATGAATAGTGAAAATAAGTCTTTCTTCCACATTCATCTTTCATCTCATTTGTCTTTCCTATGAAAATCATTGTCATCTTCAGAAAATGATGTTCTCTTTATGCCTCAGTGTGCCTTCCATAAAATGGGACAAAAGTTAGTATATGTTTAGGATATTTAAGAACATTGGCACATTGTTAGTGCTCAATAAATGTAAATTGTTATTAATACAATGAGTTCTTATTGGAATGAATTTGCTGACTCCCTGAATAATGGAAGTTAGAATACACATACATTTCCACAGTGAGAGTCTCTTTCAGTATGGGGCCAGTGGCAGTTTCTTTTCCTTCCTGTTCGCGTGTGAAACAGGAGATGCAATTTGGATGACAGGCACTGCTGCTTTTCAAAACTCTTGTTTTGTTTCTGGGTTGTAACTCGAAATTGATGTTGATATTGTAGCAGCCAAATAAAGGGGTGCCTTTTGACCTTGTTGCAATTCTGTATGTCTCTGGTAGATTACAGGCTGCCTTCTTGCTGCTTTGCAAAAGATTTATTCCCCTAATAGTTCTGAAAACCAGAGAGAAGGCATATTCACGTGAAATCCTGGTGATTTTTCTAAGTTTACCTAGTTAGTTTAATACCATAATCTAATGTAATTTTATATCTCTAAAACTGAAGGCTAGCCAATTGTGTGAATCTAGCCTAAGAAATAATTATGAATTCAGTAAAAATGTTCACATACAAAGATGTTTATTGCAGCACTATGAAAACCAGAAAAAATTGGAGTAAACCAAAATGTCATGTAATAGTAGAGTTATTAAATATATTGTGGGTTAGTCACTCAGTGGAATATTATGCAGTTAGTTGAAAAGGTAGTTATAATGCCTTTTCCATAATAAGGAAAATATTCACAATATACTGTTAAGAGAAACTGAGAGTCAAAATTGTGTTCAATACGATTATAATGCTTGTAATGATATAGCTCACACATTAACAGCCTGGCAGAAAATATACCAAAATGCTGGTATCCGTTGTGAAAGTGGTGGAATTATGAACTGTTTTTTTCCTACTTTCTATTTCCCATATATTTAGTAACATAATTATTTACATCTCTAAGAAAAAAAATTAAATGCAAACATAAAGCAATAAGCCAAAGCTCCAAAATAGTGTGGAAGATGTCCAAGAAAATTATGACTGCACACATTTATAATTCTAAATTAAAATGCCTCAGGAGTTCTAGTTTCCTGGATTAGTGCTAATGGCAGGAAGGCTGGGGTGAGAAATTTCGGCCATTAGCACTTCATGGGGTATGTAGAAACTGTTTTAGCACATACACTTTCTGGCTTTAAGTCAACTGATTTGGTTTTATGAGACAAAGAAGAGTTTTGCTTTCCCAGATAATTCAATTGTGATCATTTCAATAACCTTCATTCCAGCACAAGGACAATGGAGAAAAAAAGAGTCATCATATTTATGATTTACTGAGGGCTCCCTATGTGCCAAACTGTGTGTGGAATGCTTTATATGTATTGTCCTATTTCAGCCTAACAACTCTGGTAAGTGGGTCCTATTATACAGATTTCATAGATGAGATGCTCACTAAAGTGAGCACACCAAGCCCAGGGTGTCTCATTGGGTGGGCAGAGCACGTTCAGACCCTGGGCCATCGGACTCCACAGTTCACTGTCTCCTCCAGGAGCTCTCAGCCTGACTAGACTGCCCAAGACCCTCCCGGTGATTGTGCACAATGCTCTGTTTTTAAGAGATCCAACAGCATCTCACTAGATTCATAGGTTCTGATCATGGCTGTGCATGTACACGATGGCTTTTTAAAATTTCATAATGAAAAGCATGAATAGTGAAAATAAGTCTTTCTTCCACATTCATCTTTCATCCCCAGTTTGACTTTCCTGAGAAAACCATTGTAAATAAGGAGCACTAAATAAATATAGATACAGAGGCCCATTTCCAAGCGCAATCACTTAGAGTCTTGTAGGCCTTGAAAATCTCTGGATTTTTAACAAGCTTCGCAGATAATTTGGATGAAGGGCCTGAGGCTGAGGACCATCACTACCATGATATAGTGACGTCCAATTGAATAAAAATAGTAGCAATTTCACCCTTTTTATGTCAATAATATTTCAGCTGCATGCAGCCTTTTAAAAAGATAGATGTTTGATAAAGCAAGTTAATTTTTCTTAGTTTTACAAAAATCTAAAAATTTTAGAGAGTGGTTATTTTAGTTGGAGATGTTTTTGAGCAGAAGTGGAATTGAAAATTGATCTGAAAATCCCATCTGTTCTTGGGTATCAACTGGGATACTGGAAGGAACATTGGACTTGCTGAGACTGGGGGTCTTAGCCAGCTGAGGATGCCCTACCAAAATACTGCTATAAACTGGTGGCTTAAATAACAGGCATTTATTTCCCACAGTTCTGGAGGCTGGGAATTCTAAGATCAAGGTACTGGCTGGGGTTAGGGCTTCAACACATGAATTTTGGTGGTGGGAGGTGGACACACACATTCAGTTCATAAAACGAGGAGTCCATAACACAGGGCTTCTAATCCTCTCCACCAATGAGCAGCTGAGTGCTCTTGAGAAAGTTACTCCTGTTTTCGGACTATGAGATAGTCTGATTGGACACGTTCAGGTATATTGAAAGTGCTCTCCAGAGGAGCTTAGAGCCTTCTTTGGGGCTGAGATGGAGGGAGTGTTAACACCGCAGCTGACAGCTTTCTAAGTCAATAGTTTAGCCCCTTCCCACCCTCATCATTCCACCAGAGCAGCTTCTTCTTATCTATACCTACATACTTATCCATATATGCATACATACATACATACATACATTCTTATCCATATATCCATACATACATACAGACATTCTTATCTGTATATATATATACATATATACTTATCTGTATCTGTATATACGTACATACTTATCTGTATATACATACATACATTTTTTAAGAGACAAATATTTAATGTTGTAAAAGACTTAAACAACATGATTTGCAAACTTGACCTGATTGAGTTATTTGAACACTGTACACAGATATACATATATACTTATCTGTATCTGTATATACATACTTATCTGTATATACATACATACTTTTTTTTTTTTTTTGAGACGGAGTCTTACTCACTCTGTTGCCCGGGCTGGAGTGCAGTGACGCAATCACGGCTCACTGCAACCTCCACCTCCTGGGTTCAAGCGATTCTTCTGCCTCAGCCTCCCGAGTAGCTGGGACTACAGGCATGCGCCACCATGCTTGGCTAATTTTGTTTTTTGTAATTTTAGTAGAGATGGGATTTCACCGTATTGGCCAGGCTGCTCTCGAGCTCCTGACCTCATGATCTCCTGCCTCAGCCTCCCAAAGTGCTGGGATTACAGGTGTGAGCCACCAAGCCCGGCCTACATTCTTATCTGTATATACACACATATATACATTCTTTTTTTTTTTTTTTTGAGACACAGTTTTGCTCTTGTCACCCAGGCTGGAGCGACCTTCGCCTTCTGGGCTCACTGCAACCTCTGCCTTCTGGGTTCAAGCGATTCTCTTGCTTTAGCCTCCCGAATAGCTGGGATTACAGGTACCCACCACCACACCTGGCTAACATGTGTATATATAACATGAAGGAGCTGCTCTTCTGCAATGACTGTATAAAACATTAGTTAAGTCCAGGCTGTGCAGATTCCACCAGTTTTTGTTTGTTTGTTTTTTGTTTTTTTTACTAATGCTCTTTGTCTTTCCCAGGATCCAATTCAGTAGAACACATTGCATTTTGTGACTTATTTGATTTCACCACTGATTAAGATTTTAGCCAAAGCAATGTTTCTAGAATGACAGTGAAAGGAAATGTGTGATATCCACTGGATGAGCCTCTGGCCAGGTGTCCTCCACTTGATTAGGCTCATGGCTAACATCAGTGCAGGTAAACAAGCCAGGTCTTTGGAGTTAGGCACAGCTGGTCTAAATTTTACTCTCTGGAGGATATTGGACAAGTCTCTGAGGCTCCCTGAATTTCAGGATTCTCATCTCTAAAATGGGAGAATAATAACTACTTTGCAAGTTCTGTGGATGAAGTGAATTTGGCACAGAATACAACTTTAAATGGCATTTTTGCTATGATGGCTATTTCCTAGGTCCACAGGGTGCTATTGACCTCAAGTTAAGGGCTATCTGGGCTGTACCACCAATGGGGCTGTACCATTGGTGTTACCCACCTGACACTCTTGTTCCCTGCCCAGCAGAGCCTCTTAAACATTTACGTGTGCTTGAAATAATTCAGAGCCGCTTGGTCTCCTGCTCCAAGGAATGACACTCTGGTATCTAGTGTTTTAATCATACTGTTGAGATGGGATTTAAAACAAGCACTTGAATCAGTTGTTCCAAAATGGAAAAATATTACACAATTAATACATGTTAATCAGAAAAATTAGAGTGGATGAATAAACAAAAGGAAGAAAATAGAAATCAGCTGTAATCAGACCACCCAGCAATAACCCTGTTATCATTTTGGGATCTACATCTGGAAAGATACATATTCTCTCCCTGTCTCTTTCCCCCTTTAGAGATTTAATAAAATTGAACTATGCGTTTCATTTTGTGTATCCTATTATCTCTTACTATATATGATCAATTTTTAAATAGTAAAATATAATTCTACAGAGTAATTTTTAAATTATAGTATATGGATGTGTTAAAATTGTCTTCACTAATTCCCTATTGTTGGATGGTATGGTTGTTTTTAATTTTTGTTTTTGCCAGTAACATCGTAATAGGCATCCCTCTAGTGAACTCTTTGTGCATCATTTTCCAATTACGAAGTTTGAAGCTGGCAGCATACTCAGCCCCCACCCTGTTTTCCTCTTACTTCCCTTTACAGAGTCCCTTGTGTTGCTTGTGTATGCGTGTCTTCCTAGGTGGACCGCAAACTTCTTTGAGAGCAGCGAGCACACATAGTTCATCTTCATTTTTCCTCTCTAATACTTAGCACTATTGGGTGTCCTCAGAGTGCTTCTACCCTTAGCCTGTTACCCCAAATTTGCATCCCCATTACTGGTTCTGCTTGGATATTTGATGTCTGGCTTCTCAGCTCTGGTCTATATTCTCACTCATTCAACAGAGAGCTATTGAATATGTATTAGGTGCAAAGTGTGGATCCTGGCGAGGAAACTGTGGCAAATAAGACAGAAAAAAGTCCTGCCTTTAGGGAGTGGTGTTGTAGAGTAGAAGGCAGACATCAAGCCAGCAAGCAAATGCAGTGATTATTCAAACAGTGTAAGTGCTGCAAAGACCAGAAAGCAGTTAAGAGAATGGAAAATCTTGGAGAAGGGGTGGGTAGTTAGTTTAGGTTTAAGGAGTGGGTCAGAGGTTTCTTTGAGGAGGCAGCCTTTGAGTAGAAATCTAAATGATGCAAAGTTGTGACCAGTGAGTCTGGGGGCACAAACTCTTCCTACAGAGACTAACAGCTGAAAGGCACTGCAGCAGGGCAATCGCCACAGGAAGGACAGTGAGATGGCAGAGGACAGAGCAAGCGGGGTACCAGAGGTGAAGCCAGAGGGGTTGGACACAGGCTGGGTTATGCAGGGTCTTGAAGGCCCTGTGGAGGAGTTTAACTTTTATTTGAAGGTCAATAGGAAGGTCTTGAAGGAAGCAGGAGAGGGACATGACCTCATTTCCATTTTTAAGAGATCACTTTACTCAAATTTGATCTTCAACTATATTATCCAGGTTATAAACCCTCCGCAGGGAGAGTGATAACTCTTTAGCTGGTATTGGCTAAGAGGAAGCAACAGGGTTTTGTGAACTTGAGTTCTCTGAGCCTTTCAGGTCTCTTTCTGTGGCAGATACTGTTAATAAATTGATATCCATTTCCACCTCTGCCTCTGCTACCACAGTCCCGATTCTACTGGGTGGCAATATATGCCCACCTATATCCTCACTTCCCAGTTGCCTTTGTGGGAGGGCTTGGGAGGCATCTGACAGGAGTCTTGCTGATAAGGCATGAGCAGGCACCTTATGGGAAATTCTGAAAAGGGCTTTTGCTTTCCTGATGAAAGGACACAGATCCAATCAGCACATCCCTGTGTCCTACTCCACTTCCCTCTGACACAGATACAATGTCAAGTGCAGAGCCCGCCTGCTGTCATTCGACACAAGCGCGAGGATGAAAGACAACATGTTCAGGATGAAACAGTGGAACGAGGGAAACAGCTTCATTCCCTGATGTCTTTAATGAGCAGCTGAACCAGTGCCAGGGACCCCCTGACTTCTTGTTATAGGAAGAAATAAAATTTTTTACTGGTTTAAGCCATGGTTGTGTGTATTTTCTGTTGCTTGCAACTAAAACATTCCTAACTGATACACTTATGATTGAGAAAAAGTGGGAACGGACTCTGTTATTCATTCCATGGAATATTATGCAAATCATTGAAGTTCTGAATATCTCAATGTACATTAAAATTGAGGCAATTACTGAACCCAACTTACGAATTGTTTGTTTTGGAATAAGGGCTTGTGATCACAGATGCTTTGGGGATGTGCTGTTAAATTGCCACTCAATATAAGAATGAGTTCTATTGTGCTGTGCAGACATTCCTTATTCGAGAAGTGATTAGTCTTGCTTTCTCTCTCAGACTGTTTGGTTCCCATGCCCTTGGTCCCCATTAAGAATAAAATGACAACCCTACCCCAGTCAACCTGCTCTGACTATGCCGCTGTAAAGTCATAAATGCTTAGCCAAGATCAGAGAATATACTAGGTGATCCTAGTCATTGACTCATGCAAATACTTTTGAGTTTGACCCTTTTCCTGTTCCACAGTGAAATTACTGAGGTGGATCTTCCTGGAATAATCTCTCTGAAGTATAAGTTATAATACTAGCATAAAAAAACACTTGCTGTATTCTAGATACTTTATAAGTGTTAACTCTAATCATCATTTAAACTTCACCATGATTTACAGACTAGAGATTATTTTCCTGGTGAAAATCAGGACTGAGAAGGATTAAGTGATTTTCCTAAAGTCATAGAGCTAAGCAAGAAGAACTAGTACTCAGATATATCTGGTTCCAAAACTGTTTGTGTCTTCAGGGATCCTTAGGCCCCATGTATTGTGAGAAACTCTCTTCTAGCAAGCTACTTGCTGCTTCCATGAACTGCATAGAAGGAGCAGCTCATGGTTTTGGTCTTTTTAAAAATATATATAAAAACATCTATATCTATGTGGATATTTATTGTAGCCAGCTTGCGATATAACAAAAAATGGGAAACAATTTAAATGTCAAGTTAAAGAAACTACTTAAATAAACTAAGGTGAATCCATTTGACTAAATGCCTAAAATAGATTCATTGTAAAGAGCTGCAAAACAGTAAGTACATTATTAGTACATGATATGTTTGTATATGCATAGAAACGTACTCTAGGAGGATACTGAACTAAAATATATTGATAATAGTATTTTTATGAATGTTAAAAATAGAGGACATTTTTGTTTTTAAAATTTAGGTATTTTATATCATTTCCTAATACAGAAAAAAACCTGTTTGAACAAAACATTAAAAATACAACTATTTTACTGGAGTTGGGCAATTCTTGGAGCACAGCAATATTGCAAGCAGTTTTAGTTGTTACACCATTCAGAAACACACCATTTGTAGTGGGCTGAATAGTAGCCCCCTCAAAGATGTGTCTACCCCAAACCTTGAATGCAACCTTAATTTGAAATAGGGTTTATGCAGATGTAATTAAGGATCTTGAGATGAGATCATCCTGGATTAGGGTGCACCCTAAATCCAATGTATCCTGAGAAAAGAAGGGGAAAAGAGACAGAAAAGAAGGTGAGGTGATGACAGAGGCAGACATGGGAGTGTTGTGCCTACGATCCCAGAAACCCCAAGGATTGCCTGTAGCCACTAGAAGCCAGGAGACAGGCAGAGGATGAATGACCTTGCAGAGCCTCCAGAAGGAACAAACCCTGTCAAAGCCTTGATTTTGGATTTTTGATCTCCAGACCTGCAAGAGAATAAATTTCTGATGTAAACCACCCAGGTTGTCGTAATTTGCTAAAGCAGTCCTGGGAAACTAACACTGCATTACTAGAGTAAGAGGATGAGACAGAATGAGACCAGCATTGAACATCCAAAATGAATAACACAGAGCGAAATTGATTGCTGACTCCAAGAGGGAAGGGCTGCGCTGCCTGGGCACATTCTTCTGAGCAGAGCCGACTGCTGGGCTTGCATAGTATTTTGGGGAAGCATGGAACTCAGAGACAGGCAGATTTTCAGGCACCTAAGTAGCTGACATGATCTGTAGAGAGTGATTATTTGGGGGAGATTGTGGTGATTTTGTGAAAATGTATCTGCTTATCATAAAAATTTCAAGAAATTTTATTTAAAAAAAAGAAAACAGAAAAAAGCAAAGCAAAACAAACTTTCACCTCTCAGAAGTCATTTTGCCAACATTTGATGAACATCATTCCAGATTCTCTGAGGCATAGGTTTAGCCAGAAGCCTTGCTGGATATAATTTTACAAAAATAAGTTCATACTACGCATGCTATTTTTATAAAAAATGATTGAATGTAAGGTTACTTGAATGTATCAGAATAAAAATAAACTAGAATCCAACTGAAGGAATTGCTGAACTTCAGATATTTCTAAGGTTAGATGACAACTATGAAAAACAATTCCAGAATTTAGTGTCATTTTGCTTTTTAAAACTTTGTATGTTTTAACTTTATACAATATTTATTTATCTTCTGCCATGAAAGAGGAGGGTTTTATTTATTTCATTTTTCCCTTCCACCCCTAGCCTCTCAATTTTTTTCAGTTACATTATTATTTTTGGATTGCCTGGAATTATAACATTTATATTCTTTTCTGTCAAATAATTCCCACAGAATTATTTGCTTAGTCTTGATTCAGTTTTGTAAAAGATCTAACACTTGCTCATGTCCTTATTTGGTGGATTCTCCATTGCTGGGTGTTTAATTTTGATTCATGTCTTGCTATGCTAGATTTCATCATCAAATACTTTTCAAAAAGGGCTTTGTTAATACAGTCCTTGAATTCTTACATGTTTAGGAATGCCTGCCTGTTTCTTTTGTAGTTATAGCATAGCTTGGCTGAGTGAAAAAAAACTCTTGGGTCACCTTGTCCCCTTAGAACTTGGTAGAGGTTGCTCTGCTATTTTCTGGTGTTGAGGATTGTGGTGGAGACTAAAGTAACCTGCCAGGCTCCGCTTGTGATATCTGTTCTCTAAACAACACATACAAGACATTTTCCCTTGAATTTTCACAGTCCATATCTTGATGTTACCAATCTTGCTTATTTTTCCTGGGATATGGTGTGCCCTTTAAATTTAGAGAAAGCTTTTTTAAACTCAAAAAGCTTTTTTGAATTGACTTTAAGTTTTTTCCTGTTCCTTTTTTTCTGTTCAAAATACCAATTTGGGTATGTCAGCCTCCCTTTTGCTTTAGTTTGTGTTGTCTTCTCTGTAATCATTTTTATCACATTGTTTCTGTCTTTCTCATTTCGTGTGATATCTGAAGCTTTCCTGTGCTTTCAGTAGCATTTATCTGTTTTCTGTTGACTTTGAAGTTGACTTTCATGTCTATAATTGTTTTATTTCATTGATTTCCTGAGCTCTGCTACTTTTCAACTGGTCTTCATCTTATTTCTTTTCTGATCATTTCTATTTCGTTTTTAAACTTTCTTTTCTGAGAAACTATGATGTTGATTCATCTAAGACTGAAGGGAACTGATCTCTGTGTTCTCTGGTGGTGGATCATTTATGATGTATGTAATTTTGTATCTGCCTTCTGTTTTTGATTTTTCTACTTGTTTCCCCCCTCTTGCAATACCCATGCTGGGACCCTTGCCTGGCTTTGGTACTGGTATTATTCAAATGTGATGAGATGCCTCCAGCTATTTGGCCAACAACGGTGCAGAGGGGGCTTGCAGCATTCAGTTAACCAGGCCCCAGTAGGTTTGTGGTTTCTGTTCTTCCTACTCAGCTGGCCTTGATGAAACATCCCCCTCAGGTTTTGGTGTCCAGGAGGCCAGTGTGGCTCAGGTTGAAGCGCTTAAAGATGCAGATTGGGTTGTGGCTGCAAGGTCGCTCCTCCCCATACACTCCTCATTCCTTTCCAGCCCAGGCATGGTCTCCTCATCAGAGACTATCCCTAAACAACAAAAATGATATGTTTTTCCAGTTCCTCCTCATTTATTTGCCACTGCCTTCCCCCTTGCTATTATGCAACGTGGAAATAGCTCTCTAAAGGGACTATTCTGACTTCTTCTATGTGTGGTATGCAGCACTGGGGTGCGCCCGCTAGTATTTCCGGTTCTGTCCTCCTCTCAGACACTTGGCAGGATCACCCTTCCTCATCTCTAAAATTAAGCTTGGCTAGAAGAATTGTGTGGGCAGTTAACATGAATTACCTGCATGTCCCCTTTCCCCTCCATGGTGAAATCTGAAGCTTTATGCTGTGATGGGGGTATCGGGAAATGGTGATGGTGGCTGGGTCCTGAGTGCCCACAATGAACAGAGACCCTGATTGATCCATAGTGAGCATGTAACATAAAGGCCTATGTATTTATGCATCAGTACATAAACCTTTTTGCTGTTTGAAGCCACTGAGATTTGGGATTTGTTGGTTAGTGCTGCCTAACTTAGCCTCTTTGATTAATACAGGGCAAGAAAAGCCAATAATTTCTATAACAAACATTAGGAAGCCTGGGAATTGAGAAGGTCATGAGGTCTGGCTGGAAGGTGTGGATCAGAGCAGACCGTTCATCATCCAGCCAGGACACTGACCAGCTTTAATGGTCTCCTTGAATGTTGCAGGGAAAATATTGTGCAATTTCCAAAGTTAGAGTTTCTTGTTGCAGAAGGTTTCAGATTTCTTGTGTTCACCAGAAAACAAAACAATGGAACTTAATCCTTTTCTGTTTCTCTCCACTCCCTTTCATACAAATATGTCTTCTCGTGCACCAAATTTAATGCTGTTGACAGCATTATTTACTGCCACTGAACATACTTGGTTGATTTATAATAGATTACACTGATCATCTATATCCCTCAAAGAGCCATGGGAGCTGCTGCCTTTAGATCTTTTTGCAATATACAGGCTGTAATTGTTTTCTTTTTTATTTTTTCAGTCAAATTATTTATTCTCTCAACAATTAAAATATGTGTGTACAATCCAAGACATTTTTGAAGAATAAAACCTTGCATCTCTGAATTCCTGTGGGGCCTAGCAACAATGGATGATGTCTTAGTTGCAGTCTCATTTCCCTAAAATCTAGCTTGTGTGTTACAATCACATTGATGCATCTTCCCCAGAACCAGAGAAGCTAGGCTTAAATCTCTGTCCTGGCATTCACTAATGTCATGGCCTCAGAAAAATTGGATAGACTTTCTGAACTTGTTTTCTGACCCATAAAAATGTGATAATGGCAGTAGTCTTTTTAATCCCACATGAATTTTGGGAAGAACAGATGATTTCATATATGGGAAAGGCCCTGGAGCAATGCCTGGCTTCAAGTGGGCACTCAGTATATACTACTTGAAAGCACCTTCCAAATTTTGCAAGTGGCATCTCAGTTCATTCATTCACTTACTTAATACCTATATACCCGGCATGCTGTGGGACAGTTGGGCTTATAGTTATACAAGACATAGGTAAGGAGGTGATAGTCAAATTAAGCTAACAGTTAAAATGAAGTGTTGTACATATCACAGCAGTAATGTTTGAGGGGTTACTATGTGTTCAAACATTGGGCTAAGTCTTTAAATGGGTCATCACATTTATTCCATACAACAACACTACATACATGATTATTATTATCCCCATTCCAACGGGAGGAAATCAAGGCTTAGATATACGAAGAACCTGGCCAAGTCACAGATCATCGATTGAAATGGGTCTTGTAGTCAGTATGACTTGGGGTGCATGTCCTTAACTACTATCTGCAGAGCCTACAGAGATATTCAGAGCTGCTGGAAGTGTTACAGTAGGTGGCTCATCAGGCATTGGCAGAGCAGGAGAGGGCTTCCTCCCCAACCCACCCACCCACTAGGAATGTCAGGTGACCATCAGTTGATGGTCAGGAAGTTAACTGTCTCTCTAAAACAATAATTGGTTGCAGTTGGCACCAGGAAAGGGCAGTTTCCCAATAGATAGAAAACACCTGAAACTGGTGATCAGCAGGTTCCTGATAAGATCTCAGGAGTAGGGAGAGTGGTCTCAAGCATGCACATTAAGAGGCAAAATGGCAGCATTTAACTGGTACATGATCTAGGAATGCTAAACTGGTGGGGAAAGAACACCAGTTGTACGCATGGTGAGCATGCATACAACTCCAGTAAACGCACTGCGCATGCTCACCTCCCAACCACTAGCAGGCCACTGTGCATATGGATAGCCCATCCCAAGGGAAGAATCGGGAGAGGCAATGTGAGATCCCGGAAGCACACCAGCTTATAAAGCCCCAAGTCAAAAGGTGGAGTCATGCACTTGATTTCTCACGTTGCCTGCTTGGCCCTCTTCCAAGTATACTTTACTTCTTTTCATTTCTGCTCTAATGCTTTTTAATAAACTTTCACTCCTGCTCTAAAACTTGCCTCAGTCTCTCCTTCTGCTTTATGCCCCTCAGTTGAATTCTTTCTTCTGAGCAGGCAAGAATTGAGGTTGCTGCAGACCCTACGGATTTGCCACAGGTAACAGAAGCAGACTGCTGCCTCAGGAGAATGTTCACAAAAGGCACTTCTGCGAAAGGGATTCCTGAGCTCAGCTTTGAGATTTGAGTAGGGCTTGTCTACTCAGACAGAGGAGTCCTGAGCCTGGACCCAGGTGGTCCCAGAAGTGATATGCTGAAGTGTTCATTGTGGAACAGAGAGTCTGTGAAGGTAGATAATGGAGGACAAGGCTTGTACGGTAGCTGGGAATCCAGTCAAGATGCTTAGCTGTAAATAAAGAGACTTGGACATCAATGGGGTGGGGGTGGGGGGTCAATAGTGGATATTAAGCATGAGTCTGATATAATTAGCTTTGCCTTTAGTGTTTGGAAAACGGCTTCTAGCTATGATTCGTTAGATCTCTTGGTAACCCCAGGTGCTTTTAAAATCACCAGTTGGGTGTGGAAGAATAAAATTGCTGTCATTGCTATGGCCTATAAGCTCCTTTTGACCTAGGGCCATATTTCAGTCATGATTACATTGCTAGAGCCAAACACAGCAACTGACTCATGACTGGCACTGAAGAAATTGTTGGCTGAGTAAATGAAAAAAATGAATGAAAAATTAGATTAATGGTAGTAAAGTTGAGAAAAGAAGCAAGAAAGACTGAAATTGTGGCTGCGTTCCTTTGTGCGTCTAGTTTAGGAAGGACTGTACAGGAGGAGGGGAGGTGAGAGTGGTGGGCCTTAATTCCACTGGGTGCTCTTGCAGCTTCAAAATCAGTTGGGATGATTTGGGTATTCTTGGAAGTAGAACTGTGTAGTCGCCAGCATCTGCTGAGAGATTTTAATTTGATTTGTTAATGAAACTCCCTGGGTGGGGCTTTGGTAGGTGGGCTGTTGGGGGTCCTATGACTAATTTAGGATCTACAGTGGAGCTGAGTGCATAGAATGTTGCTCTTTTTTATTTCTCAGAAAGCACATTCCTAAGTGAAGCCTTAAGAACTCTTGGGAATGCTCACAGCCTAGAGAGAGTTGTGATCTTCTTGTTTTTGACACTTTAAGTGCCTTGAAGTTAAGAGCCATGACTTACTATCTTCAAGCCCAGTGTGACACGGAGCTGTAAGCTCAGGCCTGTAACCACTATCCAGGTGCCTCTAGAGATAGCCAGAGGTGCGAAGGCACACTCCTGCCTCAGATTTTATGGTCACAAAGCATATTTTAGAGGAAGGGTTGTCTGAGCTCACTCCTGAATTTGAGTAGGGGATGATCCCTCAGACAGAGGATCCCTGAGCTTAGGCCCAGGAGGTTGCAGAGCAGGCGAGTAGCTATAGAGTCCACTGTGGGAGAACAGTCTCCGAGGGGTCTTAGGGGATCAGAAACTGCTGTTGCCCTGCTCCATGGCTCTCAATCCACCTCTGAGCTCACTTGAAGCTGCAGTGGGAAGTTTCTATCTGATATGGTTTGGCTGTGTCCCTACCCAAATCTCATCTTGGATTGTACTCCCATAATTCCCACGTGTCATGGGAGCGACCCGGTGGAATCAGGGGGCAGTTTCCCTCATATCATTCTCATGGTAGTGAATAAGTCTTACAAGATCTGATGGTTTATCAGGGTTTTCCGCCTTTGCATCTTCCTCATTCTCTCTTTGCCTGCTGCCATCCATGTAAGACGGGACTTGCTCCTCCTTGCCTTCTGCCATGATTGTGAAGCTTCCCCAAGCACGTAGAACTGTATTAAACCTTTTTCTTTTGTAAATTGCCCAGTCTCAGGTATGTGTTTATTAGCAGCGTGAAAACAGACTAATATGCCATCACACTGACAGCTGCCCCCTGAGTTGCCTGTGTCCCTTTGCTGTGTCCTTATCTCTGGAACTACAGGAAAGTTAATTCAGTGTGTGGGCTGCCAAGAAGGGCAGGTGATGGAAAGCTACCCAGGAAACCCTCAGTCAATGAAGACACAGCCTCTCCTCTGCTGATGGGACAGTTCTGAGGGGTACTCTGAGGAACTCTCAGGATCCTCAGAGGGACTGAGCATCAGTTGCCCACAGTGCCAACCACTCAATAACACACCCGTTTTTTTTTAGCTTTATTATCCTTTTTCTGTCCCTACTCCCTGCTTTATGCATATAAATAATGTGCCCTCTAAGTCTTTGTCTTAGGGTTTTTGGAAACTAAAATATGATATGCTGCTTGGTGCTCAATAAATAATTGCTGAATACATGAGATCTGCTCAGCTGCCCCCAGACCATGATTAACACTGGAAGCGCTGAGAAAAGACAGTGCACAATTGCACTACTTCGCCTGACCTCCAGATGGGGCTCTCCTGCTCTGCTAGATACATTTTATGGTCCTCTGTGTCAGTGCTGTCTGCCCCTGCCCTTCCCATTTGAAGTCACAGCCAGACCCTCTCAATCTCAATCATCTCCAACCTGATCTCCATCAGGTTGGCTTAGGCCTACCTTGGTGGGAATTTGGAGCAGTGAGGCCCAGGATGCAATACAAGTGGCTGAATCTTCACATTTGGGTGCTGTCAGGCTGCAGCCCTCATCCATTGCTGGTGCCCTGGCCAAGTTGGAATGACATCTGCCCTGAGGTCCTTGGGAAGGTCTCAGCCACATCCACTTACTTGTTTGGAAGCTTTACTTGGAATTTTGCAGCTTTGCTCTGACCTGGAACTCCCACTGCTTAGAGCCCTCTTCATTGCCCCCCACTTACTAAAACTGATTTCTTTGGAGATTAGCATCTGCCCAGGTTCAAGCCCAGATTTCAGAGAAATTAGACTTTAAAGTTAAAACAGTGTCTTTGGAGTAAAAAAGACTGAGGTTTAACGTCTACTTCCACCACCGACTGGCCAGATGACCATAGGGGCAGGATACTTACCCCTCCCAGCCTCATTTTTCTCATCTGTAAAATGGTGATACTAATATGTGTTTCAAAGGGTTTGGTTGTTAGAGACAATATATCTAAGGTGCCCTGTATTTTCTCAGCACAGAGTAGGTCTTACAATTTGCTGCTGTTTTTTCGGTGTCATTTGAACAATGGACCCTCCCTCGGCCCTGCCTTTCTCTATTTTCTCACCATCCCCCAGCTCCCAGCCCATCATGCCTCCTGGCAGAGAATGTCTGAGTTACGAGTCTGAGTATACTGGCCTCTTTTAACTGGGTTGTGGTTGTAAACAACTTTGTTTTCTTAGAGTCTATTTGGCATCCATTCATCACAGGGCCAGTTGTATTAACTATCTTTTCTTGTTTTCTGTGTTCCTGATGCTCTGGCATTTGGCTGGGGAGAGACTGCACCTCCCAGACATAGCCAGTTCTTACAGAAAGCAAGGGGGCTTGCCCAAGAGCACTCTTTTTTTAAATGCAAGAACACCAATCCAGAGTCCACGCCCCCCACCATCTCTTTTATGGAATTCTTACACATGGAGACAATATTCCCTCTTCCCTAAATCACCCCAGGGCCAGGCACAGACAACTAGGGACAGTCCCTATGCTCCAAAGCCACCAGACTTATTCCAACTAGCCAGTCCTAAGCTGTTTATCCTGCCCTGTCTTGCTTTTCCCATGGAAAACACAATGAAGGCTCTGGCCCAGGCTCTCTCCTCTCCCCCTTCTGCCCCCTGACCAGCCAGGCTCTTTCCCATGTGGCCCTGTGTGGCATGGTGTGCCCCCTCCTCTTGGGAAATATAAGTTATAAAACTTTTCTTTCAATGGCATTAGTCTGTTTGTGTTGTCACTGAGTCACCTCCATAAATTAAAATCCCACAGGTACATTTTAAGACAGTCCTACTCAAGTTCTTTTGGGAAACAATTGAGGTGTTCAAATTGTCTTTAGTAATGAGAATCCCCTTGGGTGCCGATTTCTATCCTAAGGCACTTTTGGATGCCTTAGGTAAAAAAGTACCAGGGCCAGGCCTTATGGTTCAAGACCTGATACCCACCGTCATCTCTCCTGTGATCCCCAGAATGTGAAGAGTAGAGGGTCTCGTTCCATCGGAATCCAACACGTTTGTAATTTTTGAAAATTATAAAAAATATGTTTGTCATAAAAACAAAAATGATATAGAATTACACAAAGTAAAATGTGGGAGTCCCCACACACAGATCCCTTCCTTTGGACCCAATTCCTCAAGGATTCCCACTGTTCATACTTTTGTGTGTGCATTCTTCCACCTTTTGAGACTCTGCACAAACATGTACACATATGAGGATGAATTTCTTTTTGAAATGGAATCCAAACATACCTATTTTCTGCAACATGCTCTTTTCACTAAATGATATATGGTGAATACCTTTCTCTGCCTAGCATTCTGCAGTATGAGCTGACTGTAAGTTATCTGGGCATTCTCCTACTGGGCACATTTTGGTGGTCTTGGATTTAGCCACTGTTTCTTGAGAGCCCACTCTCCATGTAGAAGGCTGGCAAAGCCTATACAATCTGCCCTTGGGTTTCACCCCAACTTCAGCTCCTGTTATCATCCCTTGCACCTCTGCCCCAACCACATTTACCTTACATACTTTCCTCAAGTGTTCCAAACATGCCCCCACTTCAGGGCCTTTGCATGGGACTTTCCTTCAGCCTGGAATGTTTACACTTTAGACCTTCACAGGCTCATTCTCTCACTCACCTCCTTCAGGGTTCTGCTCAAACATCATGTACCTGTGAGCCTTTCCCTTCCGCCCTATATGAAATAGAGCCCTCCTGCCTTGGTCCTACCCACCCCCTCTCCCCTTACTTTCCCCCTTAATGCAGTCACTGTATGATGTAGGAAATGGTTACTGGTTTCTTATCTGTCTATCCTCATTAGAAAGGAAGGCTTGTGTGGGAACAGAGTTTCTGTCTGGTTCACTGCTGTGTCTCTTATATCCAGAAAGGGCCCAGCACATAGTAGGCCTCAACAAACATGCAAATGAGTGATTAGCCCTGTCTTGGTGCTAGAGCTCTCATGGTGTCTAGTTGTTACAACTACCCTGTGGAAGAGGAGGGTTTGCCTTATTTTAAGGTTGGGGAAACAGGCTCAGAGAGGTGAACTCCCTTGCCCCAGGTCACACAGCAAGGAAGCTACCTGGAGTGGTGATTATCAAATCCATTGGTCCTCAGAATTTCCAGGGACATCTGTTAAAGGCAAAGATGCCCAAGCCCTACTTCACATTTCCAGAATAAAGATCTTTGGTGTGGGGCTCGAGAGTCTGCATTTTAACCTGATCCCAGATTATTCTGAGAAAGGGCAGGGTTGAGAACCTTTGGCTTCTAGTGTGATAAAGCTTTCCTGGGGGCCTCCTTCTAAGATTTAGCAGCCTGGGGCCTGTAGGTTTTTACCACAGTGGAAGAGTCCTGCAGAATGGCCTGCAGAAGAGTGTGGGACCCACGTTGTTTCCAGCTAGAGGGAAACTAGTCTGTTTTCACGTTGCTGATAAGACATACCTGAAACTGGGTAATTTATAAAGAAAAAGAGGCTTAATGGACTCACATTTCCACATGGCTAGGGAGGCCTCACAATCATGGTGGAAGGCAAAAGGCATGTCTTACATGGCGGCAGACAAGACAGAAAAGAGGCCCAAGTGAAAGAGGTTTCCTCTTATAAAACCATCAGATCTCATGAGATTTATTCACTACCATAAGAACAGTATGGGGGGAACCACCCCCATGATTCAGTTATGTCCTACCAAGTCCCTTCCACAACACGTGGGCATTTTGGGAGCTACAATTCAAGATGAGATTTGGGAGGGGACACAGCCAAATTATATCAGAGTGTGTCTCCCAGACCAGCTCAGGGTCTCTGTTCATGGGCTTTTATTGCAGTCATGATGGTGACTTCCTTGTTGGAGGATAGCAAACTCCCAGGCGGCATTCACCTGTTTTCCCGGTTACTCTCACCTGTACATTTTCATTTCACTGAAATGTCTCTTGAAAATCCCGTGTTGCTCATTTCTATATCATAATTATTGGTGTTTTTTGCTAGGTGAGGGAGAAAGGAAATAGGCCCACAGGGAGGCAAAACAGACTTACACAGAATGCCTGGCCCAAATGCCACCCACATCACACCCTCTGCTCCTTCTGCCGGCACCTGAGAGATGCTTGGCATCATTCCATGCTCAGAAAAGTGAGGAAGTTGGGCTGTACCAGGTCCTCCCTGGAGAGGCTGAGCTGGGGCCCAGGCAGATGTGAATGTGCCTCAGGGCTTCTTGGAATGTGGAAGGCAGGGCTAGTGTCTTTGGGTGAGGGCTGCTTCCCTGCACAGGTGCCTGTGATGGGGCTGAAGGGGCACCGGGCTTGAGGTGAGAGGTTTGGTTCACACACTGGCAGTTCACACTCCATTGTGTGTGTACCTTGGTTCTGCGAGGATGCTGTATCCACTGAGAAGGCTGTGGTGGAAAATGAATGAGGTGATTTAAGTAAGCGCTCCCTAGATATATACACAGGTGTGAATCATGGATCTGATGAATGTGCAAGCCCAGTCTTCTGGCAAGAAATGGAGTCTCTTTTCTCAATATCTGGATGAAGGGAGGGTTTAGGGATTCAGACAGAAGAGCATTTAAATTCAGCTTGGTGTCTATGGCACATTCCTAAAATGTTCAGTTCTTTTTGTCCTGGCTAAAACATTCTCTAACAAATTCATTCTAATTAATATCACTCAGTCCTCAGCTTAAGTTAAACTTTCAGCTGGCTAACTATTGCTGAAACTAAATTCAGGCTGAGGACCTGGGCACTCAGGAATGCTTTCCCCACTCCCTTCCTCTCTCTCTCTCACTGCCTGTCTGTATTCATGAGACCCACGTTGCAATACCAAATTGAAAGAACATGGGTTTTGGACCTGTGTTCAAATTTCACCTTCTTAACTGCCCAAATAGTGGTGCTTCTTCCTGCTTGTTGTCCCTTTTCCTCCTTTTCCTTCTCATCACAAACTGAAGTCCCACCCCATTGATAAAGCTTTCATCATACCTTATTTGTATGCAATGTTTATTATTTATAAGGCATAATTGTATATGTTATCTCCTTTGATTTTTAATAGTACATGTTGTTGCTGGGAGACACAAACACACATTAATAACAAGTGTTGTTATTACTCCCGCTTTGGAGATAGGGCACTGGGACTCGCATTAGGGCAGGATGCCCAGTGGAATTCTCAGGTCTGTGCTGGGTTGCATTGGTCTCTGGGGCTTGAGGGGTGATGTCCCAAAAAAGGGCACTGACTTTTGTTGTTTACCGAACACCCAATTCCCTCTTTGGAAATAGCCTCTTAATTTTCCTTTGGAGACCTTTTCTTCTCCTTCTCTCAAAACGTACAGTTCAGGTGGGGTCTCCCCACCCATGCTCCAGCATCTTCAGGATATTCCGTGGCTCAAGTTAGAGTGATTAATTCATGGGAGAGCAGGTGACTTAAGTGAGTCCACTGAGACTGGACTGTAGGAGTCTACTCAACCCTGGGAGTCCAGGAGTCTTCTCTACTGGGATTGCTGAGCTACTAGGGTGTAGACCTGGAGTTGCTGGTGATACTGTCTCTCGTTACAAGGAGAGACCTGAC
Organism: Symphalangus syndactylus; assembly: GCF_028878055.3. Taxonomy (NCBI): domain Eukaryota; kingdom Metazoa; phylum Chordata; class Mammalia; order Primates; family Hylobatidae; genus Symphalangus; species Symphalangus syndactylus. The sequence continues at coordinate 23,163,371 of NC_072438.2, read as the reverse complement.
CAACAGTCATACCACTTCAGAGACAAGCAGAACTGACAGATGTGGAGAGACAGAGTTCAGACCATATGCTTAGAGCACCTGGATTCAACACAACATGAAGTCAGAAGATCTACCCCCAGACTTTAGTTATATGCATTCAAAAGCACCCTTCCCCATTTTCTTGCTTTGAGGCATTTTGAGTTGGGTGTTCCATTGCTTTCAATTGAAAGAGTGCTAACCGATGGAGTCCCCAAATAGACTGTCACTTTGGGAGGGTGGGAGGTGGCAGGAAGTATGGCTAATTTTTTTTTTTCTATTTTCATGAGCAAGCTGGCACTGATTAGGTGCCCATAAATGCTTGTCAATTCATTAGCCATGAATTCAGTGGAAGATTAGAATGTTATTGGGAGTTTTGATCCATTACTTTAAAAGTTCTTGCACATTGGACTAATAATTCCTTTCCTGAGTGTTCAGGGAAATCTGGAATAACTTTTCTTTGGGGTTCTTCCCAGCTTGCTTTATTTTCCACTGAGACCAGCTGTAATTCACATGGATTTGCACTGGAGAAAGTTGTATTTTATTTTTAGTATTGTTTGTTCAGATTCTTTACTAAGATTTCTTACCACCTAATCTTGAAGATCTGATCTTTCTGAAATGCAAGGTGGACCATCTCACCTTTCTTCCTGTAATGTTTCATGGGCTCCTCCCCTGCTCACAAAAGGAACTCCCAGCCATGGATCTGTAGGTTTTAGGAAATACACTGATTTCATGGTCAATTTTTTGCATTAACTTGGCTAGGCTTCAGTCCCTAGTTATTCATCAAACACTCTGGGTTTTGCTGTAAAGGTATTTTGTAGATGTGATTAAATTCAATAATCTGTTGATGGTAAGTAAAGTTTTCCTAGATAATCTGGGTGCCTCAATTCAATCAGTCGAAAGGATTGAAGAGCAGAGCTGTGGCTTGCCTGTGGACTGCAGCATCAGTTCCTTCCTTAGTGTTCCAGCCTGCCCTCCCTGGAGGACTCCCCTACAGATTTTAGGCTTCTAGCCAGCCCCCACATCTGCATAATCCGAATCCCTGCAATATGCCTCTTAATATATATTTCCTACTCATCTGTTTCTCTGGTTGAATAATCTTGTATACAACTGACAAATTCCTCCCTTCCCTGAAATTATAGGCATAATGGTTGTGTAGGATTATGTGGGAGTAGAAGAGAGTCCATAATCTTCATAATATCAAAGGACCTCCCTCACATCACAGGTTAATAACCCGGATTTGTGGGATTAATGAAGAAGTCTTTAACACGATGCACAGTTCTCCATAACCTGCCCTGCTGTGTGAGCCTCATTTCCTGCCCCCTGACCTACTCACATTTTATAATCCAGTGTTACCACTGCACCTGTGCCTCTCAAGACAGTTTACGAAAATCTCTAGGGGATCAAGGAAGGCACCCTAGAGATTTCTGGTTGCTCCACACAAGCCTCCTCATTTTGGGCTGGGTGAGGTGGCTCACACCTGTAATCCGAGCACTTTGGGAGGCCAAGGCAGGTGGATCACGTGAGGTCAGGAGTTCGAGACCAGCCTGACCAACATGGTGAAACTCTGTCTCTACTAAAAATACAAAATTAGCCGGGTGTGGTGGTGTGCACCTGTAATCCCAGCTACTTCGGAAGCTGAGGCAGGAGAATCGCTTGAACCTGGGAGATGGAGGTTGAAGTGAGACGAGATTGCACCGTTGTACTCCAGCTTGGGCAACAAGAGCAAAATTCCATCTAAAAAAACAAAAAGACTCCTGATTTTCCCACCTCTCATCATCATGCACAGGAGTGAAGAGAAGCCATGGACCTGTCATGGTTTGTGTAGACCCCAGCTCACTCCTGCCTCCCACTTACAGCCTCACCAGCATGCACTGCCTTTAGGCCATCGGAGGCTCTCATCACACCCTTCTCCCCAGTTCATGCCTTCAAAACTCCCCTGGTCACTGTTCATCCTGTGGACTTTCATCTCCTATGGCTACTTCCTGGCTTATCTCTAACCCCTTCCTGATTTCAGAAGCCCTTCCCTACTGCCCCTTAAAACTCAAGGCCGCTCATCAGCAAAGTCCCCTGTATCCTCACCATCCCTCTGAACGTCCTTTACCTTCTTGTTCTGACTGAAGCTTTGCTCTCCCCTGAGGACACTTCCTCTCCTGCACCCCACCAGGTAGAGGCTGTTTTCAACCCTTCATTCCTCATTCCACTGAGCCTGGAGGTGATATGGGTGACCTCCCTGCTCCTCCTTGCTCTTTTCAGACCATCCATCCTCCAGAGGTGAATCTCATGTCCTCTGTCTACACCACTCACGAGTCCTCCTGGATGACGCCATCTACCAATTATACCACCTTCCTCATTTCTTGGAGATTTCAGCTCCTGATCCCCTGTCACTTTCTCCAACATTACTGTCATAACTCTCAGTGATTTCAGTGTCTACTTGGAAGACTCATCACATATCCTGGTCTCACAGTTCCTGAACCTTTTTTCTCCCAATGGTCTTGTCTTCCTCTCCACCACAGCCTCTTACCTACATGATCGTATCATTGACCTTGTCATTACCAATAACTACAGCACCTTCACAAATTCAAATTCAAGCTCCCCACTGTCCTGCCACCATTTCTATCCTTTCTGTTCATGTGTATCCCAAATCCCACAACTCCTTGACTTCACTTGTACACTGTACCTTTAATTTGTACCTTAGTCATGTTCACCTCTGTCCTTACTCTGCTTAGAGTCTAATTGCTCTCTGAACACATACTTGACTCCTTGGCCCCTCTTTATATTGTAACTTATTTGGCTAATCCACCATTCTGGCTGGATGCACGGGAGGAAAATACACAACCATGTCGACTGCTTTCCATCTCAACATATGATGGTTCACCTCAAAATAGTCCTTAATTAATGTTGCATATCAATGATACTACATTCTCATATTTCTTTACATCCAACTCTCCTTTATAACCATTTCATATCTTCTTCTCTATCTTTAAACCTCTGGCACCTCTTCTCCCCAGGTTACTTTCAATGAGTGGCTTTATTTCCCATTTTATTGAGAAAAGAGAAGTAATCAGAAGATATACAATCTCCCACCACCACATAGATACCCCTTCTACATTGCATAATGCTGGTGTGCTTGGCCTTTCCTCTTCAGTAAGAATGAATGGTTAGTGCCTCCATCCAAGGTCAACCTTGCACCTGTGCCCTGGATACCATCTTCTCTCCTCTTCTCCCTTACTTCATGACATCACTAGAGCAGTTCTCCCTGTCCTGCATACATTTCCTTCTCTTTGAAGGATAATGTATATATCTGTATATCTATATATATGTAATATATACAGATATAATAATCTAGTCATGTATGTAAAATTAGATATGTAAATTTAATATATGCAGTGATATATATTACTGTTTATAGCATACATATTTATGTATATACTACCACTTCTCTTTTCAGACACTACCTTATTTCACTGTTCCCTTTCATCTCAGAGTCCTTGAATAAAAGATTTCTATTCACTCTCTACAATTGCATTCCTCTCATTCTTCCTGAAACCCACCCCATCAGGCTTCTGTCCCACTAGTCACTGGAATCCCCCTTGCTTCTCCCTCTTTCTTCTCTTGTCCTTGAGAAACCATTGTCTCTTGGTTTTCCTCTTGTCCCCTAGACTCCTCATTGCCCCCTTTTCCAGATCCTCTTTCTCTTCTGAATCTGGCAAATGTTGGAAGCCTAGGTTCAATCTTGGAATACCTTTACTTCTCCACCTGCACTCTCCCTTGGTGATCTTGTCTAGCCACATGGCTTGTAATGTTTATTTCTAGCCCAGACCTCCCTCCTGAATGCCACACTCATATTCAGCTACCTGCTAGACACCTCCACATGCATGTCTGATTGGCTTCATGAACCTAGCTCATCCAGCACCTTCTTTTGCTCTCTCTCAACCTGCCCCCCCCCACACTTCCTCGTCTAGATAACTGGTAGCAAATTCTTTCGGATGCTCAGGCCAAATACCTTGGAGTGCCCCTTGATTCTCCTTCTCCTGCAAATTGTACATTAACAAATCCTTTGGCTCCCCATAAACATCACCTCGAGTGTCTCAGCATTTCTCCCCATCCCTACTGCTGCCACCTTCCTCCCTTTCAATGCTGTCTTCTGCCTGAATGATTGAAACAGTCTCTGTCTGATTTTCCTGCTCCTGCCCTTGCAGAAGCCACTCAGCAGACAGAGCTCTCCTGGTAGGACTCTCTAATGGCTTCCCTTCTTATTCTGAATAAAAGCTAAAGGCTTAGAGTGAGCCAGGAGGCCTTCCATGGCCTGCCTCTCCCAACCAGCCTATGTCATATTCTACTTCTTTCTCCTTTGCTCCTTCAACTCTGGCCACCCTATCTCTGCTGCTCCTCAACCTGCTGTGCATGCTTCTGCCATGGGACATTTTCACACACTGTTCTCCTGCCTAGAAAGCCTTTCCCTCAGATGTGTGTGGCTATGACTCCACCTATACCTATCTATAGCATCATCTTGCTATTCCACCTCTTCCAGATTTATACTCAAATTTCACTTTGCTCATGAAGCCTCTTTTGACCACTCTCCTTAAAATTGTAGTCCAAACCATTCCACACCCCTTTTCTTTGTTTTCTCCATGGCTTGTATGGTCATCTAAGGTACCGGGTGTTTTACGTATTTCTTTTTTTTATCATCTGTCTTCCCCATCAAATGTAAGCTCCACGAGGGCAGGTATTTTTGTCTGCACTTTTCGTTGCTGAGTCCTGAGCATCCAGAACAGTGTCTGGTGCATATTAGGGACGTGCATTTGTTGGATGAAAAAATGAAATTAAAGCCATAAATGTTGACAAATAATATTTGGTTGAGACCCATGACCTTTTATATCTGGAGACTTCAATGAGCTAGTTTCTGTACTAGCCTCCTCCACGGTCTCCTCAAAAGCTCCATGCATGAGAGACAAGGCCAGGGAAAGGAACAGTGTGTGCCATCTGGAGCTTTGGCCACAAACTCCTAAGTAGGAGCCCAGAACCCTGTGGAGCCGGGATGGGATGTGGACATCCTCCCTGCTCTCTGAGGGACAGCACTCTGCCAGGAGAGGCAGGTCCAAGGAAAAGGAAGGAGAATAGATGGCTTTTGGTTTTGGCTTCCAGGTCTGGTTTTTGAGCATAACAGTCTGGTATTTGAGTTTTTCTGGCTGGCGAAACAAAATGCTACAAATAGAACTGTCCTTAGTGAAATTAATTTCATTTTATTATCGTGTTATGATGTGATTTGTCTGTCTTCAAACAGAGTAATCTAATATAATATATAAGCCATAATGAAGGTGGTTGTTAAACTTTTGGTGTGTGTCTATTTTATTTTGACCTGTGACTTCTTCACCAAGTGAGCCTGCTCTTGTCGAAATTGCCCAGCCAGGGTACTGAGAAATGGAATGGGGATAGTATAATCCACCTTGCCTTGCCTGCTGACAGTGCATTTTCCAAATAGCAATCGGAGTGGACTTTCAGATCTGTCAGTCACTCTTCTGTTGAAAACCCTGCAGTAGCTTTCCACCTCTCCCGGGATAGAGCTCAAAGTCTTTTCATGACCTTAGATGATCTCCCTCCCACTGCCTTCTGACCTCAAGTCTCTGCCTCATGGGATCCTTTCCAGCCACCCTGGCATCTTTGTTGTTCCTGAAATAAACCAAGCACAGTCCATCCTGCCTTCTGTCCTGCTTATCACTCCTCACCTGGAGAACGCTGTTCTCCCAGAGGCTGATGTGGCTCATGTCTCTGCTCCAACATTGGCTTCCCATGGCTCCCAGCCTTATCTGACCCACCTGTCTACGCTTTTCTGTCCCTATGTGACTTCCTCTTCTGTGGTCCTTCTGACATGTACGTCTTCGTGTTTTCTTTGTCGGTCACCCCTCAAGTGGACTCTAAGGGCCTAAAGGGAGGGACTTTGTCTGTTTTGATCACAGCTCTGTCCCAAGCACCCACAATAGTGCCAGGTACTTGGTGAGCACTTAGTTCTGCCTCTCTGTTACTGTGCTGGTCTTGTGGGTAACTAGAATTCTTAAAAAACAAGTCAAAGAGACCAGTACTTATTTACAAGAGCTTGGGAAGACAGAGAGAGAAAGAGAGAAAGAGAAGGGGAGAACCAATGTTCAAGAAATCGCAAGCTCCTAACCCTTGTTCTCACAAGAGAATGCTCCTCTTGGGAGCCCTGAAACACTGGCTGGACCTGGATCTGTCCACCCCGGCTCTTGCTTCTCCCTGCTGTGGTGCTGGTGAGGGCTGGTAGGGCAAGGTGGAAGAGAATCCTGCAACTCCACTCCCCGGAGGCCACTACTTGCTCTGGTCTGCCTGCCAGCTGCCTCCTCAAACCAACCCTTATGATTTCAAATAATTAAAGGAAGACAGCCAAAATTGGAAATATTTGGAGGTAAGAACCTGATCTGGCCCAGGAAAGTTTATGCTTACAAAAATTTTCACAGGCCAAGTATAAAAACAGTCTATGGTTTAGATTAACTCCCTTTCATTTGTCATGTCTGCAACCATTTCTATAACACTGAACAGAAAAGCTCCGGAATTCAGTTTTTTTCCTGCACACACCTCTTTGCTGGCGAGGCTCCAGAAGATTCTCTAGACCCAGGGGTCATAGAAAGAGAATATGTGTGGTCAGAGGTCTTCTCGAATAGTATACACCTG